>NC_044556.1:142453807-142764521 GCF_007565055.1 Rhinopithecus roxellana | reverse complement strand
GGTTAAGGTTAGCTATAGAAGGTGGCACCCCATATTTTGCTTTTTCCTGGTGATTTGGCATTAAAAAGGGCAATTAAGCAATGTCTAAATCTTACTCTTTCATGCATGAGGTACGTATACAATGGGTTTCTCAAATTCAGGTATGAAGCTCACCATCCACCTCCTCCACACCTCTTCCCTTCCACTCTGTGTTCCGGAAATAACCTGGAAGAAATTCTGACTCTTCATGAGAAAATTTTAATTATTATTTTTTACACTATTTCCTTTAAAAAATGTAAGCACATTCTGAATTATCTGGATGATTATATTGTAACTGAGTATATTTAGGCCTTTTGGAGCCCATATCTGTTTTATTGTTATTATTATTCATTTTGGACAGTAACTCTTAACATAAAATTTACCATCTTAACCATTTTTAAGAATACATATGCAGTGTTGACTATATGCATATTGGTGTGCAACACATCTCTTGAACCTTTTCATCCTGAAAAACTAAAAATCTATACCCATTGAAAAACTCCCCTCTGATGGTTGATTTTAGGCATCAGTGCTGCTGGATTAAGGGATACCCAGATAGCTGGTAAGGCATTAATTGTTCTCAGTGCTTTGATAGGAACTGAGCTCACCTTTTTTCTGCTGAAAGGCAGGCCCAGGTGATTTGGCTTTTGGTGAGTATGAGGGGCTACCCCAGGTGTATCTATTAGAGTGTTTCTGGAGGAGATTGGCAATGAGGAAAATCTGTCCTCAATGTGGGCGGGCATGATCTGCCTGGGGTCCAGGATGGAACAAAAAGGTAGAGAAAGGGCAAATTCTTGCTCTCTTTTCCAGAGCCAGAATGCCCTCTCCTGCTCTTGGATTTTAGAACTCCTGACTCTGTTCTTTCGACTCTGGGACTCACAGCAGTGGCCACTCAGGCCCTTGAGACTTTGGCCTCACACTAAGAGACCACTGGAATCTCTAGTTTTGTGGCCTTCAGACTTGGATTGAGCCATGCTACTGGCTTCCCTGTTTCTCCGGCTTGCAGACGGCTCTTCGTGGGACTTCCAGTTTCCATTATTGGGTGAGCCAATTCCTCTAATAAATCCCTTTTCATATATCTTTCTCTACATATATCTTATTCGTTCTGTCTTTCTGAAGAAGCCTGATTAAAACATCCCCCTTTCCACTTTCCTGCCAGCACCTCCCTGGCAAACACTGTTCTACTTTCTGTTTCTAAGAGTTTGACTATTTCAGATACTTCATATAAGTAGAATCATACAGTACAGTCATATGCCACATAACTATGTCTTAAGCAATGCCACACTGTGTAATCTTAAGAGACCATGTTTATATATATGCTATATATATATGCTCTCTCTCTCTTTCTATATATATGTGTAAACCATGTTCCCTTAAGATTATAATGGAGCTAAAAATGAATGCCTAGTGATGTCAAAGGTGTCATAATTTTACAGTACAATGCATTACTTATATGTTTGCAGTGATGCTGGTGTAAACAAACCTACTACACTACCAGTCACATAAAATTTTAGCACATATAATTAAATACAGTGAATAATACTGGATAAAATTAATAAATGACTATGTTACTGGCATGTATTTACTGCAATATACCTTTAATATTATTGTAGAATGTACTCCTTCTACATATAAAAATAGTTAACTGTAAAACAGCTGCAGACAGGTCCTTCAGGAGGTATTCCAGAAGGTACTGTGATCATGGGAGATGATAGCTCCAGGCATGTTATTGCCCCAGAAGACCTTCTAGTGGGACAAGATGTGGAGGTGGAAGACAAGGATATTGATGATCTTGACCCTGTGTAGGCCTAGGCTAATGTATGTGTTTGTGTCTCAGTTTTTAACAAAAAAGTTTAAATAAATAAATTCCAAAATAAAAAAAAACTTATAAAGATACACAGAAAGACAATGTTATTGTACCATTGTGCAACATTGTACAATGTGTTTGTGTTTAAATGTAAGTGTTATTACAAAGGAGTCAAAAAGTTTTAAAAAATTGAAAAAGTTTATAAACTCCAAAGCTAAGGTAATCTGTTCTTATTGCAGGAAGAAAACTATTTTAAAATAAATTTAGTCTAACCTAAGTGTACAGTGATTATAAAGTCTACAGAGTGTACAGTAACATCCTAGGCCTTCACATTCACTTGCCAATCACTCACTGACTCACACAGAGCAGCTTCCAGTCCTGCAAACTTCATTCACGTTAAGTGCCCCACACAGGTGTACCATTTTAAATCTTTTTTACTGCATTTTTACTATACTTTTCTATGTTTAGACACACAAATACTTACCATTGTGTTACATTTGCCTACAGTATTCAATACAGTAACATGTTGTATGGGTTTGTGGCCTAGGAGCAATATGCTATGTCATTTTGCCTAGATGTGCACTAGGCTGTACCAGTGTATTAGTGCATTTTCACACTGCTGATAAAGACATTCCTGAGACGGGGCAATTTAAAAAAGAAAGAGGTTTAATGGACTCATAGTTCCATGTGACTGGGGAGGCCTTACAATCATGATGGAAGGTGAAAGGTACTTCTCACATGGCAGTAGACAAGAGAGTTTGTAGGAAAACTTTTTTAAAAAAACATTGGATATCGTGAGACTTATTCACTATCATGAGAACAGCATGGGAAAGACCTGCCCCTGCAGTTCAATTACCTCTTACCAGGTACCTCTCACAGCATATGGGAATTCAAGATGAGATTTGGGTGGAGATGCCAAACCGCATCAACCACATATAATAAATTTGTGTAAGTACTTTCATATTGTTTGCACAAAGATTATACTGCGTAATGACACATTTATCAGAACATATTTCCATTGGTATATGATGCATGGCTGTATTTTTTATGTGACTGGCTACCTCACTTCCTATCAGGATTTCTTGTTTTTAAAGGTTAAATAATATTCCATTTTATATATAAACCACATCTTCTCTATCTATTCTTTTGTTGATGGGCATTTAGGTTTCTTTTACTTCTGGGTTTTTGTAAATATTGCTGCTATAATGCAATGAACATGGGTAACATGTAAATATCTGTTTGAGATCCCTTTTTCAATTGTTTTGGATACATGCCTAAAAGTGAAATTACTGGATCATATGGTAATGTTATTTTTAAGTTTTTGAGAAATATTCATACTGTTTTAATAGGGGCTGCACCATATTATATTCTCAACAAAATTGCACAGAGTTCAATTTCTCCATGTCCTCAGCAACACTTATTATTTTCTGTTTTGTTTTGTTTTGTTTTGTTTGACAGTGACCATCCTAACAGTTGTGAGGTGATATCTCATTTTGTTTTGACTTGCACTTCTTTAATGTAAGGGAGCTTGAGCATCTTTTCACTTGCGTGTTTGCCATTTGTATTTTTATTTTAGGAGAAATGTCTATTTTTGTTCTTTGCCCATTTTTAGATTAGATTTTTTTTTCTGTTGCTGTTGAGTTGTAGGAATTTCTTCCATTTTTAAAGTTGCCTTTTCACTCTGTTGGTGGTTTCTCTTTGCTAAGCAGAAGATTTTTTGATATACTCATTTGTTTATTTTTGCTTTTGTTGCCATATCCAAGAAATAATTGCCAAATCCAAAGTCTTGAATTTTTTCTCTACTCTGTTTTCTCTTTGGAGTTTTATAATTTCAGGTCTTGTGTTTAGGTCTTTAATCTATTTTGAGTTCACTTTTGTATATGGTTGTGAGGTTAGGGTCCAACTTCATTCTTTTGTGGATATCTGGTTTTCTCTACATGATTTGTTAGAGTCCCCTTCCCCCATTTTTTTTTCCATCATAACTTTTGTGCAGCCTTCTCACCTTCATTGGAGATCATTCGACTATATGCATCAGAGTTTATTTCTGGGATCTCTATTTGGTTGTATGGGTCTAATACCTTTCTTTATACCAGTAGCATACTGTTTTGATTACTGTAGTTTTATAATACATTTTAAAATGAGGAATTATGAGGCCTCAAGCTTTTCTTTTGTTTCTCAAGATTGTTTTGTTATTCAGGGTCCTTTGGGATTCCATATGAATTTAATGATTTGTTTTTTATTTCTGCAAAATAATGCCATTGGGATTTTGACAGGGATTTCATTGAACATATGGATTGCTTCAGTATAAATTTTTTACAAATATTAAGTCTTCTAATCCATGAACATGAAATGGCTTTCCATTTATTTGTGTCTTTAATTTTCCAGGAGTGTTTTTCAGTTTTCAGTGTACAAGTGTTTTGCTTCCTTGGTTAAGCTTATTACTAAGTATATTATTCTTTTTGATGCTATTATAAATGAAATTATTTCTTAATTTTCTTTTTGGATTATTTATTGTTAGTGTATAAAAACACACTAATTTTTGTGTATTGATTTTTTATCTGACAACTTTATTGAATTATTTTATTAGTCCTAACAATTTTCTGTTTGGGGGTGGAATTTTTTTCTAATATATAAATAATGTGATCTGTAAACGGATAATTTTGCTTCTTCCTTTTTTATTTAGATGACTTTTCCTTCTTTTTCTTCCCTAATTGTTCTGATTAGGATTTCTAGCACTTGATGAGTAGAAGTGATGAGAGTGGGCATCCTCGCCTTGTTGCTGACCTTAGAGGAAAAGTTTTCAGTTTTCACCATGAGTGTGATGTTAGGCTGTTGGCTTTTGATATATGGCCTTTACTATGTTAAGGTGATTTCCTTCTGTTTCTTGTTTCATTAGTTTTCTTTTTCTTTTTTAATTATAAAAGGGTGCTAAATTTTGTCAAATGCTTTTTCTTCATCAATTGAGATTGCATGTGATTTTTACATTTCATTCTGTTAAAGTGTTGTATTACATTGACGGATTTTTATATGTTGCATCTTCCTTGCATTCCAGGAATAATTTCCACTTGGTCATGATACATAATCCTGTTAATGGTGCTGTTGCTTTTGGTTTATTAGTATTTTACGGAAGATTTTTTGCGTCAATATTCATCAGGGATTTTGGTGTGTAATTTTCTTGTAGTATCTTTGTCTGCTTTTGGTACTATGGTATTGCTGGCCTCATAAAATGAGTTCTTCACATTTTTGGAAGAGATTGACAAGAATTGGTGTTAATTTGCCTTTAAAAGTTTGGAGGAATTCTGCAGTGAAGCCACCTGATCCTCGGATTTTCTTCGTCGGGAGATTTTTGATTACTAATTCAATCTCATTAATTATAGGTCTTTTCAGCCTTTTTATTTCTTCATGATTCACTCTTGGCAGGTTGTACATTTCTAGGAGTTTACCCATTTCTTCTATGTTATCCAATTTGTTGGCATAAAATTGTTATTAGTATAATCATAGTAGTCTCTTATGAACTTTTTTTTATTTCTGTGACACCAGTTCTGACGTCTCCTCTTTCTGTTTTTGAGTCTTTTATCATTTGTCTTAGATTGGATAAGTGTTTTCTGATTTTATTAATCTTTTCACAAAAGAATTTGTTTTCCTTTTTCATCAGTGTTTGAAGTCAAGTGAAGTGAGACAGAAAAGAGTTCTTTGGGAAACCCCCTGAAGAGCCAGAATATTGTAAACACACATTCCACTTTTCTCCATCCCTCCTAAGGAGGAAACCATGAACTGGCCACTTTCTCCCAATTACAGTGGACTTTATTGGCTTCTGTCCACAGTATTACAAGTCCTATAGTTCTCCCATGAGCCACTAGGCTCTCTTGTTGTCCGTGCTCCCTGTGCTTCTAAAGTATATGACTTTCCCATTGAGTTGGGCAAGACAGACACCAATCTCTTGGGCAGCTTTCTGAAAAGCCACAATGTTGGATATACTTTCCATCTTCTCTTTCCCTCCATAGAGAGACGATGGAAGTTGGGATTTTTCTCTCAACCATAAACTGTGCTGGCTTGGGGGACAGGCTGATACAGTTAAAATTAAGTTACTTTTCTTACCTACTTCAATGTGATTAGCCTTGTGTTTGAGCTTGCGTGGATATTACGACTTCTTAATGGGTTTCTGAAGTTCTTACAAAGGCTTTTCAGACTGTATATTGTTGTTAAGTCTTGTTTCTATAGGTTAACAAAGCTCAGGGTTTCCTATTCTGCCATCTTGCTGACTTCACCTTCCCATATCTGGTTTTGTACTTAAGATCAAAATGGTTCCAAGTAGAAGGTCTACAATCCCTTATCTGAAATCCCTAGGGCCAGATATTTTCCATAGCTTTAGAGTTGAGAAAGGTAACGCAGTACATACACTGAAAAGTATATAATTTCCCAAGGGAGGATGGGGAAATCACTGAAATCAATAGAAACAAACTTGAATCAAATCAAATTTCTATAATAACATATGTGTCTATTCAAATAAGTGGGAAATAATGATGATAAATATACTCTTGTTAGATTGTATCAGGATTATTTTTAATAAAAATGATTTGGATTTCAAATCATTTTGAGGTGGAGAGTGAGGATAAGCAATTGTGAACAAGTAGTTCTTTACTTTCATTGACAAATAAAGCAATAATACAGTGTCCTTAATATATAAATGATATGTACATGAAGTGGTGGTGGTAATGATTTAGTGGATGTGGTTATTAATTTATTGCCTCTAAGCTCAAAATTCACCCTTTTTATCTTATTTGTGAAAATGGACCTGAGCTTTTTAGATATTTTTCCTTTGGTAGTTGGCTCTAAGGATTTGCAAATAAAGGGTGTACAGCAACTTCAGTGCCTGGATCATTGAGTACATGGCAGCTAGCAGCTTTCCCTTGATACCACATTAGGCAGTCCTGTAGCAGACTGTCTCTGGTCAAATGTCTCTCCATGAGTAGGTTTACCTGGCATTACAAAGAATTTGTTTCTGGCAAGTTCTACTGGTACAGTACTACCGTGATTTCTGTGTCATAAAATGAGCCACAGTTCTAGGTTCTAAATGTCGTTCCTGTGGGAACCCTTCCTTAAGTGTTCTGTCTCAACTCTAGAGGTAATAGTTGCAACTTATATTTGTTAATTTTGGATTTTTAAAATTCTCTTTACATCTAACTAGCAAATATGTTTTTACTCCAATCCAATGCAATAGTTGGTAATTCTTTATATTAAGTGTTTCCTGTTCAAATTGTTCAGTTTCTCTCTCCTGATCAGACACAGACTGATATAGTAGTCTCTTCATACAAATGTTTAACCATAGTTTAAATAGAGAAAGCTAGTGGAAAAATAGGAATTATCTATGGAACATACTGAAACCAAAGGAAATAATATTGTAGCTGCCAAAAGCACATTCACATTCTGAATTGTAATTTGACAACAGCAAACTAACTTTTTTAAATCATGATAAATTAATGATGTTAATTTAAATTTACCTAATTTTAATATAGTTAAAACTGGGAGGGGGGAGGTTATTTAGTATTATGGGAATTATGAAAAATAGGAATTTATTCAGGTAACATTAAAATGAAAATAATATATCAATGTTGGTTATACACTCACATATTTTTCCAATTAAAATAGGTTTTTACCTGTTATGAGTTAAATTCTGTGTCCTTCCAAATTGGTAAGTTGAAGTCCTAGCCCTCAGTACTCAGGATGTGAACTTATTTGGAAATAGTATTGTTGCAGATGTAACTAGTTAAGATGAAGTCATAAAAGTCGGAGGCCCCTAATGCAATATGACTTATGTTTTTATGAAAGGAGAGAATTCAGACACAAGCATGCATGCAGGTAGAACATTGTGCATATGTGAAGATGGCCATTTACCAGTCAGAGAAAGTGGCCTGGAACAGAGTCTCTCTTCAGAGCACTCAGAGTCAACCCTGTCAATATCTTGATTTCAGACTTCTGGCCTCTAAAACTCTGAGACAATAAGTTTCTGTTGTTTAAGCCACCCAATTTGTGACACTTTGTTTCACCAGTCCTAGCACACTAATATAATATCTGATTAAGTTGTAAAAAAGATATAGTTTTATCCTTTTCTGCAAATTTGCTCAATATTCTTGAAGCTTTTATACACAATTAATTGCTTAGCTGAAAAAACTTTAAGGCATATCTGTTCATAAACTTCATTTTCTCTCCTAACTCTTCCAAGAATTTACTTACAATATTATTTATTGAACTAACTAGAGCTTGAAAGTATCAATTTAAAATAATCTTTATGATGTCACTTTTTTTTTCCTGCCCCCTTTTCTCTGTTTACATGTTCATGTAACTTTAGAGAATAAAAAACCTTAGGACCAAATTGATCATCATATAGAAACTGTTAAGGTATAGAATATAGAAATGTGATATATAATTAGACTGTAATGACACTTGAATCAAAAAGAATTAAGGTAGAATGCATTGCATTCTTTGTAATCATAATTAGTATAGTATATGCATAATATGCCTTTCTCTTTTTGGTCTTTTCCTTTTTTCATCCTTCCTACCTGTCAAGGCATTGATGCTTCTCTTTCTCTCTCACTTTTCTTTGGTATTACTCTCATGTAAATATATTTTTCCTGTCTCAATTGACTTACAGTTTTTTCTTGAAAGATGGTAATTATTTAATCACATTTTAGTAGTTATTTTGCCCATCATTTGTGTTCTTAGAGCTAAAGAAAATGGAAGTCAAGAAATCAGTAATACCAACAGATAGAAGAAAATTGCCTGCGGATTCAATCTTTTCCTATAAATCATATTTGTTTGTTTCTATGACTAATGAATGCAGTATGGAAATTATTCACACTCCAGCAGCAACCTGGATAAAAACCCATTTTCAGAAGGCTTTGCATAAGAATAAAATTCAGCATTCATTTATTTTAAATGCAAATAGTGGAATCTGAGTAGGATAAGAGTGTCAGAGTGGAAGGGCGTGTTTTCAGGCATTGCAGAAAGCTGTCA
This sequence comes from Rhinopithecus roxellana, assembly GCF_007565055.1. NCBI lineage: Eukaryota > Metazoa > Chordata > Mammalia > Primates > Cercopithecidae > Rhinopithecus > Rhinopithecus roxellana. Next base: position 142,755,682 of record NC_044556.1, on the reverse strand, counting down.
TGGTGACTAGGAGGCATAGCAACTTAATTATAAAAATAAATCTAAAAGAGTGAGTCAGGCACAGGTTTGCAATTTTACTCCTGTCAATGTTAGATGGAGACTATATCCTGAAAATCTGTTATCAGGATCCTGAGAAAAGCATTAGAAGAAGAACAGGATAACAGAAAATCATACTTTTACGAAGATAGAGATATAAAACATATTTATCTGCAGGTTATTTGAGATTCCAGCAACTATTTCTGGAACATTTTCTAAATTACAGTCAAGGAGTAATGTTTTAAGTATGAAACAAAGAAAATAATATGTACTGATTTGTATTATATCACATATCTTGGGTTTTATAATGATAATTTTACACTCATCTTTTCCCATGAGTGTATTTTTCTCTGGCATTTCTCTTGATTATCATAAACTTAAATAAGTAGCAAAGACTAGGGCATACATATATTGAAATTCAGAGCAGAACATTAATTGGAAATCAATCCTAAATAATATGGCATCATTCTAAAGGTAGAATATGTCCTCTTTCAGCTTGAGTATATTAGGGTAAAGTATCACTGAGATTAGTTTGAGAAGTGTGGGGATGAAACCCTGCTCTGGGCAAAGAAGCCCCTGTAGCCACTGCTGTGAGTTCTGTAGGGGCCAGACCCCAAGGCCCTGGTGTGCAGCAATTAAGCTTAATTGGCTAGTTGGACTTCTTTGGGGGATTGTGGAGGAGCCTAATTAGCAGCAAGCAGTTGATTTTCCACCAAGGTGCTCTTTCCACTTCCTCCCACATTTAGACTTTGAACTGGATGAAAGTTTATAGGTGAATTTCCCCCCTAATGGTATGAATTTTGATGTGGAATGATCAGGTAGGAGGTTCTCCATGATGGAAACATTCATTCTAATTCTATAACACATATACAGTTCCCACTGGGAATCTCATCTGGCGATTACATGGAGAGTTTCATGTGTTTAGTTTGTGAAACGTGGTTTGGTTAGTTGTTTCCCTACTCATGAACCCACCCTTCTAGAGAATATGACCAAGGAAATAGGCAAGAGAGAGGCTACTTGATATATTTAAGGAACTGGTTACAGACATTTAGTCAAACTTTGATTTTTTTTAAATTTAATTTCACATGGACCATGAAAGGATAACAAAATCAAGGTGCTTTTAAACATGTCAACCATGTTTGTAAGCACTTTTAGAGTTTGTGACCAACTTATATATAGTTTACAGCAAGCAAACAGACACTTCCAGCTTCAGTTTGTTGTGTTTTCTGCTTCCAGATTAGACATTACAGGAGTGTTTAAAATGTGTTTACTGCATATGAAACGCTGTCAAACTGCTTTGTGAAAGGAACGTTTCTTGCCCTGGAGGAGCTTATCACTCATGTAGAAAGAAGGTCAAAGAAATAGAATATTATGGTCAATAGAATTTTAGATGAACATTTTATTCAACATCTGGAAGCAGAAGTTTTCTTCCTTTCCAAGGCATTTCAACACCATATACATTTATCTTTCTAAAAGAAAATTTTGATTTTGTTATTCTGTTGCTCAAACTCAACTCCTTCAAAGCTTGTTCCTTACCCTGTACACAGAATGTGAGATGTTTTTTTGGAAAGATTTATCTGAACTCTCCATCCCTGCCTAAGAACTTGATATATTCTTCCTTGAACCTTGCCCTTTTCTTTTCATAGCAAATGTGTCCTGGGCTTGTTTAATTTTCTCCCTGTTACTCAACTGTACTTTCCAAAGAAGCAGATATCCTACCTACTCTATGCATTTTGTATTCCTAGAAACGAACTCACTGTGTGCCTCATATCAAGTATTCAATACAGATTTCCGGAGTATATGAATATTAATACCTCCTACTGGTGGCACATCATCAGGCAACAAAGCAAAACCAAAAAGAAAAGTTCTATTTCTCTTTTGTGTGGACACCTATAATCTTGATTTGTTATGTGGAGCTTGTAGAGAGGAGTGGTAGAATATCTAGGGACATCATATCTCCACATTCAGATTCAGCCATAGTCATCAGGAGACCAATGAATGCCAGCAGATAAGACTAAATCATTTATTTAAATGTGGAGCTTGTTGGACATCTCTCCTTTCTTTCCTCCATACCTTTGGAAGCAAAGAGTATGAGCAAAGAGTATGGAAACTCATCACTATGAGTTTCCCCCATTCCTTTTCATGCCCTATCACTCTGTCTGGTAGATTTTTAGGACCAGTTAAAGCATAACTTTCCCTCGTCTTTCATTAGAGGCTCTTCGTATTCCAACAAACACATAGGCACACACACCCAATCTTTCTTTCTCTCTCTCTCTTTTTTTTTTTTTTTTTTTTGAGACAGAGTCTTGCTCTGTCGCCCAGTCTGTAGTGCAGTGGTGCAACTTTGGCTCGTTGCAAGCTCCACCTCCCGGGTTCACACCATTCTCCTGCCTCAGCCTCCCAAGTAGCTGGGACTACAGGTGCCCACCACCATGCCTGGCTAATTTTTTTGTATTTTTAGTAGAGACGGGGTTTCACCGTGTTAACCAGGATGGTCTCGATCTTCTGACCTAGTGATCCACCTGCCTTGGCCTCCCAAAGTGCTGGGATTACAAGCCTTTCTTTCTCTCTTAAACTTCCCACTGCCTCACTTCATTGATACACATGTCCACAGGGCCTTCTATCAGTGAATCCCTGTAATAATTTCCCTATACTGTGATCAGTGAAAGTAATATTTTATTTAACCCATTGAAATAAGTTTCTACCTCTTATTTACTTTTCTATCTATCACAGTTAGGAAACAACCTAATGGTTAGTTATTTTCAAGACTACTTAGTGGTTGAAAGGACCATTTAGATGACTGAGCAAATGGATGAATGGATGGATGGATATATGTAGAGACTGGAGCAGTAACTCTTTTTTCATTCATTGTCTGTCAACTTGGATTATTCTTACATTCCAACAACAGATTAGGTAGGTGAGAGTAACAACTCTGCAGGAAGAAAATAATAGCAAAATAGGCAGCAAAATAAAATACACAAAAAAACTTATTGCAGGTACTCATCCTCATTTTTAGGTGTTATGCATCAACATATCAATTTACTTAAGACATTTTTGCATTTTGTGGAGATTGTTGTTAGTGTTGGAGTACAGATAGCAGAAATTTTAAAATTTTAACACCAAAAAATAAAACTAATTTTAATGCATTGTTTTGATTATAGTTTTTCTTAAAACTTCTTACTGTAGTGTATTTAGTGAGTGCATAAATTATATCTGTGTACTGGATAGATTAGCAAATTGATAGGCAGCTGTCTTGTGCCACTCATAGAGGAAAAAGTGTTTAATTATTTTCAAAATGTGTATTAGAATTTTGTATTATCCTAAATATACACAAGATGATTTAAACAAAGGGAATTATGGCTTTGTTATACCACAGCAATGGGCTCTCAGGAATACAGCAACACAGTACATGAAGCTGACTTTCAAGTGGGCAACCTTGCTCATCTGCAATGTTGCATAACTACGATATGGAACCACAAGTAGTGTGATATAATTAAAACTATGTATGGTAAGTTTAGGATTTACAATGATGACTTCTTGTTAGAAGACAGCAAACAGTAGATCTGAGAGCAGTAAAGTTTCAGTTGAGTCATTGCACTTGTGACACTTATTTTAAATGCAATCTGTTTAGCCCAAAGTATTACCAACTTTAGAAAATACATGCCTCTTTCACAGGGCATTTCTCTTAACCATTTGTAGGCAGCCTGTTGAAGAGCTTTCAAAGAGAAAAATCTCATCTCATACAAAATAATGTACTTTAATATATTTTCATTGAGAATATCTTCTCTAACAAAAGATGACTATTACCTTTTCTCTGTCGATTATTACCTCCTGCTCTTGGGGAATGGCTTCCTGCAAGGTCAAATGTGCCTCTGTAGTCACAATTCACACAACAAAATGTCTGAGCATTCTCTCCATGTTCCTTGAAATAAGACTAGTTATTTTCTACTCTTTGGGTGGTCGTTAGGACACAGTTCTTTACAGGCGTCTCACATCTTTGCCCATTTTGCAAGCAGAGGCACTGAGTGCTTTGGTTTTGGTGCAATTTTTTGAGAATATTTGTATAGCAAATGGCCTTGGAAAGAGGCATAGTGTCTCTTTCCAGAGCAGAAGATAGGCATGTTTACTGCCCACTGTAAAAGATTCAGGTCCTCTAAGCTTAGCTTTTCTCTTTTGAAATGCAAGCTGCAGAGTTTACAAGTGTCACCTGACCCTCCGAGCATCACCCTGTGGAAACTGGGACTGGAAGTTGCTGATGCTCTGGCTACTATTACTAGTAATACATATTACTAATACTAATGTATGCTACTATTGCTGTGAACTATAACATCTTTTTTCCAGTTCTAGGAGTCTGTGTCTTCTGCTAGTATTCATGAAATTGTAGAAGGCTAACTCGTTAGCTTGAAAATAGGGTAATATATCATTCACATTAAAGAAGAATGGTGAGGTAAGATATATTAAGCACTGAGATGCAGAATTAATTATACTTTGGTTTTAACACATACTTGTAACATATGTTCACTAGCGTCTGAGTTGTTACATGGAAGTTTAGAATTCTACTAGGAAGAAATGCTTCATTATAATATAGTATGTGCATTTATTCAGTGTTATAGCAAGAGTAAAATTATATTTACATAATGTATTGCATAGCTCTTGAAAGACAGTACACTGCCTCTTTTTGTCAAAAAGTTGGTACTTAGAATTCTAAGTTTAACATTTTAATCTTGAGAGGAAAATAATCTTAAATGTTTTGCATTAAAAAATTTTCAGATACTTCCTACATAAAGTTCTTCAATTATTTCCTTTTATTTCATGTTCCTAAGAAATCATATTTTTCCTAAGCATGTATATGAAATGCTCATACTTAATAAAATATTTTCAATTCAAATATGATTATATATTAGAAGTTAGATCATTTATATATGTTTAATTAGTGCTATATTATTTCAAATTCATGAACTATTAAAAATTATAAATTTGAGATTATTCTTTTAAAACTGTTGTGAGGCCTAATTTGAACAACGATTTTAGATAACTCAAATACAGTTTTATAATGTATGCATTTCATAAAATAAAAAAATTAAATACCTAAGGATTTAAATATCTTTTATTTCATATTATAGATTTAATAAAGTAATTCAGCATAATCATATTGTTATTATATATTCAGAATTTTGAATTACCTGAGAAATGAAAATGCAGTGGGATATAATAGTATTCTTCTTATGCAAATTTAGTACATTTTAATGTTAATTTATAATAGTCAGTGTCTGATTATTATTATGTTAATAGTGAGAAATGTGTTTGAGATTAATGAGTTACGTGTATTTCATAGGTTTTCTTTTTTCAGTGCCCTACCTTTCATAGATTAACCTGGATGTGCTGTCAGGAACTGGCTATTTTCATTGTGGGAAAATGAAATTTTACTCTCAAGAATCAATATTTTAGTAGATTTTCCCTTTTTAAATATAATTTATTGTGCTTTTTTCTCCCTTGATTCATCTCTGGTTTTTGTTTCCACTACTCTTTTCATATTTACTTTCTTCATTTTCTTTTACTCTTTGTTTCAGGTTTCTTTGCTTTTTCCTTTTAGCTTTTTACTCTTAGATATTGGCTTCTTAAAGAACAGCTTCTGATTGCAACTACCCAACATAACAGTGAAAAACAATAGCAACCGGACTCCTTACTAAATATATATTTTTGTATAATGTAAAAGGAATAAGAACGTGAAATAAATTCTTTGAAAAGTATTTCACCAAAACTGTATGTTTGTGAATGTGCTTGTGTATGTGCATCAATGTGATTACGAGAAATGACAGAATAAGCTGTTTAAAGTCAAACTCAAGTCCCAGCTATGCAGCTTGCTTTGGGACATTTTGCTACTTAACTCTTTTTTTTTCTCTGCTTTCTCATTTGTATAGTTAACAAATTATCCAAAATTTGGAAATAAGGCAAAGGAAAACTGCAATTTTTTTTCAGTGTCACAATATAACATTGTGCCACAGACTCACTCAGGGATTATTTTATTGCCTAGGGTAGGGGGTTGGCAAATTTTAACCCACAGGTGAAATCCAGCCCAAATCCCATGCTTGTTCATTCTTTGAGCTAAAAATAGATTTTGCATTTTTAAAAAGTTGTAAAAAAAAAAAAAGATAAAGAAAGACACATATGTGACAGAGACTTGATGTAGCTCACAAATACTAAAATATTTACATATGAGCCTTTACAGAAAACATCTGTCTACCCCCGCTCTAAAGGAATGAAGCATTGTTTGATTTAACTGTGTACTATTGATCAAGATTCAGACTCAGTGAAGGTAGATGATAACTAGAAGTTTAATAAATTACAAATGATTTTTGTCTGCTGGTGAGGCAATGATTTCTGTCTGCTTAAAAAACCAAACAAAACAAACAAAACAAAACAAACAAAAATAACCCAGCCAGGCACCGTGGCTCATGCCTGTAATTCCAGCACTTTGGGAAGCTGAGGCAGGCGAAACAACTGAGGTCAGGAGTTCGAGACCAACCTGGACAACATGGCAAAACTCTATCTCTTCTAAAAACACAAAAATTAACTGGGTGTGCTGGTGAGTGCCTTTAGTCCCAGCTACTCGGTAGGTTGAGGTAGGAGAATCGCTTGAACCCAGGAGACAGAGGTTGCAGTGAGCCGAGATCTCGCCATTGCACTCCAGCCTGGGAGACAGAGAGAGACTCCATCTAAAAACAAAAAACAAAAACCAAGAAACAAAACCCTAAAGGACATAATGGTATTACTCTTTAAGACATCAACCATTTCCATATATCACTTTGTAATAATATTTCAGCATCTTTTAATTGGCTGTAAGTTCTTCAGTCTCATTCTCTTTTGAAAAAGCTTTACTATCTGCTGGTTCCCTCATTAATTAAGAAAATAATCTTATTGACATGTCTTTATTTTATATTTGTATATGAATCATCTTTCTAACTTTTAGATATTTAAACTTCAACAACAAATGGGCAGTCTGCCACTTTCCTATTTAACTATCAACTCTTTCAGGGTTTTAATACAACATGGTCTTAGACAGTAAGTGGACTTTATTTGCTCATCTTAAATATCAGTCTAGATGTTCTTTAACAGAACTCCAATTAAGAACCTCTCAGGGTTATTCCATTCTCCTCAGATTTTTCAAAGACTATTTTTTAGACTAGTTTTAGGTTCACAGCAAAATTAAAAAGAAAGTACGGAGATTTCTTGCACCTGTCCTCACACATGCATTGCTTCCCCATTATCGACATCCCCAACAGAGTAGTATATTTGTTACAGTTGATGAACCTATATTGGCACATCATTATCATCTAGAGTCTAGATTTTACATTATGATTCTCCATTTTTTTAATGATCATGTTTGTGGAATAGTGAATTCTTATTGCTAGAGCTCATCTGCTGATACCAGTAGAGTTGTAGGTTTATCAACAACAGTTATGTTTCTCTTTTTCCTCAAGCTTCTTTATGCAAATTTTAATTATTGTTATGGCATGATTTAATTAAATAATATGCAATGAGATGAAATCAGTGCAGGGGGAGATTTAATTCAATGAAGTTGAAATTTAATGCTTTGCTATGGCTTTGTTAAAGACATAACAAACGTGAATTGCTAAATAATTGCTATGCAATTAAGTGTGGGTGAAGCAATAGCAAGAGATTGGTGTGTTTGGCTGTGACCAGGCCTCTACTTGGAAGCATCTAATTTTGAAAACACACGTGTTGCATATAAAGCAAAAGTTTGCCTATCAAATGGATAGTTTTGGAAACATAAAATAAATCATGCTATTTTGCCTCTATTTTTCATTGTTCAAACAATATCAAAATGGAAATATCAATACAGATAAATCTGTACAAATAAAATGGAAACATGGAAGATCTGCTGAATCTTCACAGCTTCTCCTATTGACATGAAATTTTTTCCTATTTATCAAAGGATATTTATTTAAAGAAAGAAACAATTTTAGAAACATTTCAAAATAAATGTTTTTTAAATAAAATTTGTTCGCATTTCATAAATAGGTTCCAGTGATGAATGAGACATAAATAATTGAGTAGACAATGTTGCTGATTGGGGTTAATTAGTTTAAAAGCCCATTCCCAGGGAGATTCTTCTCTCCTTAATCAACCCAAAGATCCAGGGTGCTATTAGTGAGGCATTCGGAAGACATCGGGGAGCAGGTGTACCTTTTGCTCTAAATAGCTGAGCTCTTCTCCTTTCTCAAGTAAAGAATTCAGGCAACTACTGTAAGATTCTGAGCACTGACTCCACAACTAGACTGGGGTTTCATATGCTTTTTGCATGCTTTGCTCATAAGAAGAATTCTCCTTCTCTTTGCATTTTTTCACACATCAATTTACAGTTTCTCTTTGTGAAGTCTCTATTGACTCTGGTTTAACTAGTCCCTGTCTTTACAATTATACATTGATATATAGTGATATGAATTACCAATATTTATATCCACATACACTATCCTGCAATTAACATTTATGCTGTAGTTTAGTTGTATATTTTACGTGAAAGTAGAATTACTTCTCTTCTGTGAAAATACGTTGAACTGTGAGCTGTTATCCAAATGCTGTCTTTTTAGCTTACTGTGCACTTTTGAAAGACTTTTAAAAATCTTTTTGTGCCTTTCCACATTGCCTACTTCAGAGGTGTTAATTCAATGAGAAATTCTTAGAACTCAACTAGTCAGATGGTAGTTATTGAGTGCTTAGGCATTTATAGTCATAGTCCTTCAAACTTGAGTTAAGAAATGTCCATTCACATGTCAGGGCTAATGACTGCATTTTAATCGTGGAAAAGAAGTATGTTTTACTTATATTTAGCCTCTTTTTTCAAAGTTATTGATTTAGAAAATAGATCTTCTGATTTGATTAATGCTGCTTTCATTTCCTTTTTGAAATGGAGATATTATGAAACACAACTTGTATAGACTGAAAAATAGCCAGGTGATATATGCCATTAACATTTTCAAAAAACAAAATTTTAAACAGAAACAGAGTTCATTAAGTAAATATATGTGTATATTCATATATACATGTAACCTTAGATTTTTCAACAAAGTTCTACATTTACTTTAAGGTACTATATTATAATACTATTTAATTTCCACTAGTTTCTACCACTTAAAAGCCATTTTCCCAGATGTAGTTTCTGTATTATTTAGTTTAAAACACAGTCAAGGCTCATGGATTGAAATTTCAATCAATCTTTAACATTCTAGTGTTAGGGTTTATTTACTCTTTTAAAAGACTGCTTCTAGGTTAAAAACAAACAAACCAACCTGTGAAGGAATCTAGAGAATCACTGGACAGAAAACAATAATTTAAAAGAAAATTTTTAGCAGGTCAATCATAACTCCAACAGTTTAAATCTCTCTTACAGTGTTCTTGGTCTTTTACATGGATTATGTTATGTTGTCATAAAAGATTAATATTCAGATATTAAATATTACTTTGAGTGATTAATAATAAATATATTTTTTCTGCCAAATAATAGGCATTTTCTTTGTCTTTTCCTCATAATATGTAAGAAAAAACTTATAATTTTGAATTCATGATTATATCTTTGGGGTAAACATGATACATTTGAAACGTGCAATAAACACAACAATTTACAGGTATCATGATCAAAATATTTACTTCTTTAAACCTAAAACTGACACTATAAAAATAAGATATTTTAATTAAAATCTATAAGAAGTAAATGCAAGAATATTTAATATATCCAAGTTAAAAAAAAGTAACTTTTTTCTTATTAGTTTTTAAAAAGAGCCAGCTATTTATTATATTTTATCTCTAAGCCATCATTGTTTACAAAATTAATGATCTCAATATTACAGCTTATTTTCCTAAATGCACAAAAGAAATAAACGTATTAGAACAAAGAACTCAAATCATATTCATAAGGAATTAATTGCTTTAAAATCCTTATTTGTGAAAACAGAAATAAATGAAATTATGTTTTATGTGAAACTTCCAGGAATAATTAAACAATCATCACCCAAGAAAACAATGTGTATGGAATAAAGCACTTTTTGTTTCTTAGAAATATTCATAGCTGAATGTATTCTAGATATAACACAAATCATAAATACTCAGTGGCTACCCAATAAACTGATTAAACTTCATTGGAGATATATATATATATATATTTTCTTTTCCAGATATCTAGCCCTGTTTTTGCTTCTTAAAAGGCTAATGTGATTTCTTTTAAAAAAATGCATTTTTAAGTAAATGTTATTTTCCCACTTTCTGTTATATTTGGAAGCATACTATGTTCATTTATTAGTATTAATTATACATAGACATTATATATTTCAACACACTCTATAAGTAGTATTTATACAGAACATACAAAAATTTCTCCAAAATGGCATAGCCAAGGTAAATAAGCTATCACTTAATATTCATTCCTGATCATTGCCCATTAAAATGCAGTGGCAAATCTGACAAAACAATAAGAGGAAACTAGACTGTGTGACTCTTTATTCATATAATAATTGATTACTGCTGTGACAACATCCCACCTTTTTCACAGTTATGAAATGAGTTCACTTTAAATTAATTGGCATCACCATGAAATAAATTACCTGGCCGTGTGGTTGGGAAGCAAATCAGGCCCACATTTGATATAATGGGGGTGAAACTGTTATGTAGGGATTTTGTGAGTGAAAACTAAGATATAATTTTTACATAGGAAATAAATATAGAGAGTAGCAATACTGAGACCAAATTGTCTGGTTTTGTTTTTAAGGAGAATTTTCTGTTTTTAGAATACATTTCTTAAGTTTTCTCATAATTATTTATTTATGTTAGCATAGCCTACATGATTGGGAATATTGGCTAATTATCTTCCATATAGACAAAGAAAAGAAAGTTCAATCGAAATTTCAAGTCCAGGATAATGAATGTAAACTTTTCTTGAAATTTCAGGAAAGAAATTTAGATCATTTTCCAAAATTATGGCCCAGAATGCTACTATGGTATAAAAGGCCAGGTTGATACTAAGCTTCATTAGAAAGGATATTGCAAAAGAAACTGAAAACACTTTTTTCTCTTCTTTTATTATATTAATATGTGTTTTCATCAACAATATCCTGAGTACACATAGTTGCTATACCACACAGAATTTTAAAAACTGTAGAGCAAAGTAACTAAAACTATGAAAGTGGTTAGAATGAATTCTACATATAGACAGACTAAAGAAAACCTCCCAAAAGAAAAGCAAAATTCGGAAGGGAAAGTTGGAGACTAGATTATGTTTGTAATGCCCTGAAGATTTTAGATTTTTACAATATAGTATTAGAAAAAAATTTGTTGATTATATCTTGAGGCAGAAATAGATCCTTTCTAGGCAAATGTAAGAAACTATATTTAAAAGAATCACTATTGATGGAATTATTAATACTTGAAATACAAATAAATTCAAAAGGATTTTAGATAAATTCATGGATTGTAGTTCCATAATTCATTGTTAAAAAGGTAAGATCATCTTAGAAATATATCATTTTACTTCTTTAGGTCTGACTAGTGGAGGGCAAGCAGAAATTTCATTAAAACACATTCTGTGGAAACTTTCAGAAGGTGGAAAGCACTGTGCTTGGAAAAATCTTAGAGGGTCATTTCAATTTAAATATCTTGTAATCATATTAATGTTTTACTGCTTACCTTAGTTTTTAATGTTAGCACCTCATTTCTTAAAGTTGATGGAAACATTTTTAGGAAATGATATTAAACAATCATTGAATATTTAGTTACATGTTTAAGGAATGTTAATGTTGTTATTCATTTATTGCAAATTAATCCTTTTTTACTTAAAATTTCATCCATAAAATTACTTATCAATGGTAACTGATGAAATAAAATAACATATGGCATGAAAGAGACCACGTGTGTAAGATGTACATCTGATATTTTATTCAAAATCCTCACTAATAAGTATTCAAAAACCTGCAATTGTTTTCTTTTCTTTTATTTAATCAGAATACCTAGAATTGTCACTTAGGGTGGGAGTGAGTTGAGGAGGTAGGTGTTGTTATTGAGGGTCTTTGGCTGGGATTCTATTAGAGGTCATTTAACATCCAATTTTCAAGAAACCATTTTGACACCAGCCGTACTTTTTTAGGTACTATCAAGCACCTACGGTTTCTAAGTAGTGAAAGTTTGATTTGTGTCTTCTTTTACATCATTAGAGAAAACTTGAGAGGCAATCATTAAACATAAAGCCTTGCTCTATGGTAACGAGAAAGAAGTTGCAAACTGACTGTAAAGAGAAAATTGAAATACCTGATGAAAGGGATCATGTCTGGGTATTTGAGGATTAGTTGGAATTTAGATTCCAGACCTCAGAAGAGTTCTAAATTGGAGAGAGGACTACACTCTTCTGTCAGAGCAGGGAGCCCACGTGGGAAAAGCACTGCTCTGACCAGCTTGGTCACTTACCAGCCTTGTGATCTGAGGAAATAACTGAGATTTTTTTCTTTTCACATCTAAAAGTGGGAATGTGCTTTTAATTTCTAAGATTCCTTTTATCCTCAAAAGTCTATTTCTTCTCTGAGAATAATTTTAAAGTTTCCCATTTAAATAGAGAGTAAATTAAGGTTGGAATCTCTAGAATAAATGTTAAAATGTATAGCTATTTTCCACTAAGTGCACCTTAAGGCACATTGAATGCTTCACAACCAATTTCTATTTATGTCTTCTTTTAAAGAATTTGCAAATGTACAGGGAATATTCCATTTGCATATGTTTAAATGTTTATTTTTCATGACGAAGGGGAGACAAAATTTTGTGTATCAAATGAGTAGTTTGTGAAAACATAAAATAAGCCATGCTATTTTTCCTCCATTTTTTAATGTTCAAGCAATCTAAAAGTAGAAATACCAATACAGATAAATAAATCTGTGCAAAGAAAATGGAAACATGGGAGATCTGTTGAATCCTTACAGCTTCTCGTATTGAAATGAAATTATTCATATTTATCACACGATATTGACATATAGAATTAAACAATTTTAGGAACATCTCAAAATAAACGCATTTAAAAAATTGTTTGGGTTTTATAAACAAGTATTAGTGCTGAAGGAGTGAATAGGTACTTCCCCACAATAGAGTAGATAATGTTGCAAATTTTTAAATTTTATGACTTGCTATATATTTCATCTTATAAGGATTTATCCATGCTCCTTAGTCTTCCACTTTCTTTTACATTTCTGTTAATATAAGAAAATCAGTATTCCCCACCCTTGAGGCCTTTTTCATACATAACTCATCACATTTCATATGTGATGCCATTGAATTGAGCCAAGTGATGTATTTTGAAAAACTGTGGTCCATGGTGCATTCAAGACATACATATAAATGTGTATACATTCCTGTGATTTAAAAAAAAATAATTTGAGAGGCATAGCAGTTTCCATAACCACCACACTATTAGAAATAGTTGGAAAGAAATTGTAGGAAAAAAGTTAAATATGTTAAATGAAGGCTTGTATTTTGGTTCAAAAATTCTCTTTTTACAAAAGTGAGTTTTTTTGAATAAAGCAATGGTATTTAAAATTGTGTATATGATGCTCAAAAGTCTTTCCTGCCATGTGAAGATATGTACAATTTCTTACATTATAATGTAATAAGAGTAATCAGTTTTAAGACTATATTGTATCTCCATAAACTTTCTTTGTACTCCCCCTGTAGGAGATTAAGTAGCTGGTAAAGCAAATACGTTCTAAACAAATGAGTTAGAAATTCAGGCTTGATGTATAAAACGTTATTCGTCTGTTTGGGTAAAAAATGTTTTCTAAATCCTAAAAACAAAACAAAGGACAATGCATTGTGGTTGTATATTTAAAATATTGTGGCCCTGAAGTACAGTGACTAATTAGTTAACTTTTACCTTCCTCACAAAAAAGGGAGCCATTTTTTATGATTTGGAACCTGTTGGCTATTTACCAGTTTTTTATAAACCTCTGACTTTAGAAATCGAGGGAAAGAATCCTTGGCCATGAGGGAATAGATTAATTTCTGAGCCTCATCAAAGCATTTGAGTGTTGGTTCAGCAATATTCTTTGAGATGAGGTCTCTGGTGCTGAAGTCAATGTTAATCTGTGGAAAATAAGGTTGCATATCATTGGATTAGTTTAATCAAAGAATGTATAGTTTATACATACATATTATTTGATTCTTTCTAAACACAAAGCTAATTCGATGCAAAACAGCAGAAAGGTCATGTATTCATTTTCTAGAATGCAGAATACATGCTTAGTTTCATTATTTTTCCTTGCTTGAGAAGGGTAGCATTGACAGGAAACAGTGGTAAAACCTTATTTTGAGATTTATTTTTTAAAAAGGCAAAGTTTAAAAAAGCAAGTAAGACATTTGACAACTTTACATTTTTTCACCTACCTTTTGTTTTCTAATACTTTGACCTGAATACATAAAATGCCATTTTCATAGACAGAACTATTACTAGAATTTATTAGGTTTGATTACACCAACTCATTTCCATTCTCCATATTTTCCTTTGTTCCTTACAACACTGCATTTCTCTCTAATTTGTGTTTCTTTTTGTTTGATAAATGGATCAAATAACATCCCCTCTTCACTGATTCCCATCTCTCCCAAGGAACATATATCTACATATAATCTACCTATTTCTTTACCATTACCACACATAGGCATTTCCAGCGAGGTCTAATGAACATCTATTATATTCTATTATATTGAAACACACCATTCACCTGAAAATATGTAAAATGCTCCAAACCTTCTTGTGGAGATACTAAGATCCTCACGTATTCCAGGATCTATTCTGAGAAGCAGAAAAGTTTATATCCAGATTTTCTAACTTAAACTGAAAATAGTTATGAAATTCAAGAGTTTTTTTCTTTCTTTCTTTCTTTCTTTTCTTTTGCTCTTATCACCTGGGCTGGAGTACGATGGCACAATCTCGGCTCACTGCAACCTTTACCTTCTGAATTCATGTGATTCTCCTGCCTCAGCCTCCCTAGTAGCTGAGATTACAGGTGTGCTCCACCAGCCCTGGCTAATTTTTGTATTATTAGTAGAGATGGGGTTTCATCATGTTGGCCAGGTTGGTCTTGAACTCCTGACCTCAGATGACCTGCCTGCCTCGGCCTCCCAAAGTGCTGGGACTATAGGGATGAGCCACCGTACCCAGCCTCAGAAGAGATTCTAATCTTAAACTTAAAAGCTCACCATAGGCGGGTTCTGTATCTGTCTTATTTATCATTCTGTTTTCTAGCACTTAGCAGAATACCTACCCATAATAGTCAATCGATAAATATTTGTTAAATGGAATTTAAATGTCCCTTGGCAAAATTCAGGAGATGGTAAAAATGTTAGAATTTTGGATTCTGGAACTATAAATGACAATTTATGGTGCATTAAATTGAGATTAAACAATAGGCATAGACACCTGCAATCAAATTACTCCTCAGCTACTTACTTGCTGTTTGTATGAGTGAAGTGTTTTCTGTAATTTTCTTTCGTCTTCAATTTCCGTAGTGTAAAAGAGAATACTAATAGCACCTATCTTAAAATGTTTTAAGGGTTAAATGATATAAGAATACCAAAGTATTTTAATATTATTATTCTAGGAAGAAAATAATAAAGAAAAATGTAATTTGAAAAGAATCATCAAAAGGCCACTATTTGCTCATAGATCTTTCCTTTCCTTTGGGTCTTCAGCTACTCAGTGATCCCAGAATATACCTCCACTTTTCTTCCTTTGATTACTTTCTTGAGTCCCTCATCAAACAAGTGCCAAAATGATCTTAAAGGCCTGAAAACCTGGAATCAGTTGCCCGTTTATCATACAGGAAGATACTGCAGGGCCGTGAAACACTTGGGGATCCTTTCTAGTCTGTCCTCTAACACTTACAGCTTTGGTGACCTTGGGAGAGTTACCTTAATATTTCTGAGTTTCTGCTTCTTCAGTTTTAAGCTATTGATAGTTTTTGACCCAGTGATATAAGGATTAAAGCGGGACGATCCATATATTTATTATTTCACTAAACAATTACGAGTGTCTGCTATGTACAAGATGCTGCTGTATTTGGGGAAACAAAATCAACAACTAAATAAATGGTGGTGTTTTCGATTTAAAGTTGAAAGATAAGAAGAAGATGGTGCTCTAAGAATCTGGGGAAAAACAGAGTAGAAAAAAATAAACAAATAAACACAGAGTCCATAATGCAAGAAAAAAACTGTTAGGTTCTAAAGAGCCACTACACCTGGATAGCTGGACTGTAGGGTGTAAGCAAGGAATTTTTGTTATAAAGTTGTAAGAGGAGATCCAGGTCAGGTCTTGTAGAGCTTGTGTGCTATGTTCAGGACTTCTTATTTTCCTACTAGAAGCAATAGAAAGATACTGAAAGGTTTTGTGCCGGGAAGTGGAATGATTACTTATATAATGAACGTATATAGTGTCCCATAGTGGGAACCAATAGTGGCTATTATCAAGATCTTGTAGCAGTTTTTAAACATCTACTATAGTCTGTTTCATAAACTTACCTGGTGTGGGAAAATATATGTAGCCTGTTTCCTCAATTAACTATATTGTTAAGTCTTTAACAGCATCATCTGTGATTTATTTAACTTTGTATCTCCCCTAGTGGTTAAGTAGGGGAACCTAAACTGTTTAGACACTCATCCAGGGAGTTTTTTACTGACAGCATGGCCAAGGTGTGCCTGCCAAACAGTGCTAACTTATTATTGTTGTTGTTGTTGTTGTTGTAACTGAACACCTATAATAATTCCTCATTTCCTATTTAAAAAGTCCAAAGCCATGACTTTGGCATTCATGGCCTTTACAATGTGATACCTACTTATATATTTCTTCTCTTCTATGTGTGCCCTGTATTCCCATCAAGCTAGACAATTCCACTTACATTTCTTGTATATTCTTACTTTTAAACTTTTCTCATAATATCTCAATCTAACTGAAAGTCATGCCTTTTATCCTAAGTCTTTCACAAGTCTTTTTGTCTTTAAGGCTAAATTTAACACCTAACATTGAAGTTTACGTGTGGATTATTTTTTCTTTCTTATCTGTCAAGGGATTTTGCATTGCTTAGATGATATTTACATTTTGAACATCCTTTCTTATGCCTCGCACACTATAAGGACTCAATAAATACATGTATAAGCAAGTGAAAAAATAGTTCCATATTTGTTCAAAATCATGTTTAAATTTTAGAGAGAACTCTTCAATTTCAACATAATAATGCCAATTAATATTATTTTTGAAATATATTAACCTTGTACTTCTGACTTATCCTTGTCATTTTTCTGATTTGTCTATTTTCCTACCAAGGAACTGCCAGCATCAGCAATTGGTAGCTAAGTAATGAAAAGGTATGCTGTTCTCAGGAGATAATCAGTAGTCTTATAAAGCTGTGTCTTGGCAGTTCAGCTTAATGTCAGTGACAAAACATCACACCCACATGTTTGTGTAAATGTAATTATATTTCTTAAAGTTGTTCAAGCTAACGTAGAAATTGTCTCTGACACCTCTCTTTTCTCTGATCACTTATCTTGTGTGTTTGTGTGTGTGTACATGCACATATGCATATAAATTCTTTCTTTTATTTTCTAATTTCGCAATGGTCTTTTTAACCATTTTAGGGAAAATAACCAACATTTTCCCTAAGTTATGGAATTTGTAATTTATCTGATACCTCTTTTTACAGTATCTTTCCTTCCTGAACACAATAAATAATATTACTAAATCAGTTTTACCAGAATATAACTTTCATCATATAAAAATTCAGCTGAAAACCCATTATTTTCTACAACAGAAAGCTTAAACATCTCACTGTGGCATTTGAGGTTCTTCACACCCTGACTTTAATATATTGTTCTGAAATCAACTTCTACTTTTTCCTATTGATATACGTAAATTGGACTACTTTCTGTTCCCAAAGTGAATATTTTACCTAAAACTTTTGTTTACACTGTTTCACCATCTAAAATTGCTTTTGCCCCCATAATTATATCCTGTACAGATTGTCTTCCAGTTTTATCATTTACCTTAAGTTGAATATCCTCTGAGAAGCCTTCCTTGTTCACAGAAAGTCACTATAATTTTCTTTTTATTATATTCAGTTTTGGTTTTAAAATCTCCAGAAAATTGGCCAGGCATGGTGGTTCACACCTGTCATCTCGGCACTTTGGGAGGCTGAGGCAGGCGGATCACCTGAGGCCAGGAGTCAAAGACCAGCCAGGTCCGACATGATGGAACCCTATCTATACTAAAAATACAAAAATTAGCCAGGTGTGGTGGCAGGTGTCTGTAATCCCAGTTACTTGGGAGACTGAGGCAGAAGAATCACATGAACCCAGGAATTGGAGGTTGCAGTCAGCCGAGATCGTGCCACTGCGCTCCAGCCTAGGTGACAGAGCAAGACTCTGTCAAAAAAAAAAAAAAAAAAAAAAAAAAAAAAAAAAATCAGAATTGATTTTTTAAACAGATTTGAATACAAAAGCTTCTGATAATGTTAAGTATTCAATATGATTATCAGAGAAAGATTTGTCACTACAGATGAATTCAATAGTCCATGACATGGAAATAAGCTGTCTTCTATTTACTATCTTTTCTCTATTTCTTTTACTAATTTTATATTATCCACAGATCTTTTAAAAATATAAGCAGAGCATATATATATTCCCCAAATTCTGCCTCAAGTCTTTTCTTTCTAGACTTTTTCCTTATTTCCTTAGTGACTTTGTCTTTTCCCATGGCAAAGTATTTTGAACAATACCATCAACTCTAAAATAATCATAAGAATACTTCAAGATGATTATTTTAACTGTAAATAATGTTATTTTAATTAAACATTAGTACTGATGTGCTAAGTTTTCATATGGCCACTTCATGCTAAATATCACACACCCATATAAGATGGATAATATTATCCTTTTATGGTGGTGTTGGGGGGAAAGTCATAACATATTTTGGAAAGCTATCTATTTTATTTTTCGTAATTTTTTCAATTTATTTAATTGGAGTATTTATGGATTAGGTGCTTAGAAACTGTGCTAGGATTTGAAGATAAAAGATGATTAAGGTAAAAAGTCAATCAAGAAGACAGATTTTGAAACAGTAACCCAAACGAAAAAATTGCTTCCCTAAGGAAAAGCTTTTTGAAGGAAATGAAATTTTAAGCTGATTTTTCAAGTAGTATCGTGACTGTGAAATATTAAAGAGGAAACTTGCACATGGAATGGTGAACTGGAAGAAGCCCTGTGGGCTTTGAGAAGAAAGGTGAATCACAAAAGGCATAAAGGCTGCCAAATCATGTAGGACGTTGTAGGTCTTGTTAAGGACTTCTTTACTTATTCTGAGGCCAATGAGGAAAATTTTATGTAAGGGACTAATGTAACCACATTTTTGAAAGAGCACCGCTGGCTCCCATGTGGTGTAATAGCTGGCTGTGGGTGAAGGAAAGAAAAATTAGGATACCACGCCAGAAGATCAGGTGGACAATTGGTGGTGAATTAGGTTTGGTAATGTCACAGAGAATAAGGGGAAGTGCATAGATTTCAAAGCTATTCAGAAAGTAGAATGAATGGAACTTGTGATTGAATAGCGCAAGGGAGAACATCTTTTTAAGAATAGCTGGATATCAGAAATAATCTAAAGAAAGAGATGATAGGAAATGCTGATGGATTTAATATATGTATATGAGAAAGAAAAGAACCGAGGGATGACTACAAATTATTTAGCCAGAATAGTGGAAGAACAGAGTTATTATTAACAGAGAGAGAGAGAACTTGGGTTGAAGAAAGCTTCGAGCATGAAATCAGGACTCAGATTTAAATTTGTTAAGTTTGAGATTCCCTTTTAAAGCCAGAGAACTGGAAGAGATCATCAGGAGAGTGAGTATAAGCAGAAAATAGATGAGGAGTGTCTCTTATTATAATACATGTTGGATTATGAGTAGAAACAGGAAAAGAAATGGTGAAAGAGCAGTCAGTAGGGGAGAAAGAAATCCAGTCCTAGAAGCCAATTTAAGATATTTCCTTTAAGAGGGAATCGTATATTTTGTTAAATACCCCTAGAAGTCAATTCTGGTGATGTATGGAACTATGCTATCAAGAGTGCCTTATCTTTTCTTTTCAACTCCCTTGACATTTTAGTAAGATAGATACACATATCTTACTAAATAATATATGTAACTTACTATGCGTGTATATATATATATAGAGAGAGAGAGAGTTATATATATACAGTTATATATAACTGTGTCTCTCTATATAACTCTGAAATATTAAAGAGGAGACTTGCACATGGAATGGTAAACTGAAATATATATATATACACACACACATATAAATACACACACACACACGTGTTTCTTCCTTCTTCCTTTAATAGAGTCACACCTTGGGACATGTCTGTGAATTGCACTCCCAACCCAACTTGGCACTCCTCTCAAATGTGATTTTTGGCTGTATTCTACCAGAAGATACTTGGATACCTTTCTATCTCTAAAAGTAAGATAGAGGAAATATTGAGTTTGAAGTATACTAAAGGTGGGACTCCATCAGGAGGTGACTGTCTAGAAACTCATACTTGGCAGTTGCATGTTGAAGGTACTCCTAAGCCGCTTGGAAGCTCCAGAGAAGCTTAGATTTTGGTAAGCATGTCAAACTAGGAACTGCAGAGCATGGGCTGAACATTTTATCAATTAATGAAATAAACAGTGCCGTATTTATTTTATTTACTGATATAAATAGCTAATTGTATTTTGTTTGTATGGATACCCTTTGGTTTCAGTGACTTTCAATATTATGTTTGTGAAACATAATATTTTATTTGCTTATTTTTCAAAAGGTCATACATTATCTTAGGTTTCTGAAACCACTACACTGCCAATCTTAGAAAACAAGACACAGGATTGTGGTTCTTAGAAAATGACAAGCTGAGATGTCATCACAACCGTTTAGAGGCTTTTAAATCCTGTCAATTTTGAAAAGGTCTTGACACAGCTGACATTGACAACAATCCACTGCATTAAAATGAATGACTGCTTTATGAATGATGTTTCAGGTAGTTGTGTAAAAACAATTTTATTATGAAGACCCAGGATGTTTTAATACGCATGTGATTTTTGTTAACCGAAAGTGACGCAAACCAAATTTATTTTCTCTACACCAGCAGACTTAAATTCTTTTGGCTTTCAACAAATGACTTTAGCAGAAAGAATACATTTTAAATTGTACCTGTTGGCTCTCTTGTGACCCTAATCTGTGCTTTATGTATTTTTACATAATTTGAATGAAAAGTTTTCAACTGTGCTCTCACATTCAAATTAGATAGCCTTTCCTCATTTAGAATGTATAGTGTAGCAGGAGACTGTCATTATGCAAAGGGTGTGTGCATGCATAAGTAAAACGCCTTACAAAAATGGAGCCGACAGCATCTTAGACCTCATTCACAACAGAGCTTAAAAATTACTATTCAAATTAAGGCCATCTATAATCATGTTTTTGGTTACATAATTCTTTTAATCACCACTAACACCTCAAGTATTACTTCATTTTGGCATCATTAAAAGCAAATGAATATCTAAAATGTATTCTCAAAGGTGGCTATTAAAGTTGAATATAACAAAGTTTGTAACATCTAGAAGGAATTCATCCCTGCACAAGACTGTATCCTTTTGTTGTCATTGGCTTTGGAGGCAGAAATAGATGATACAAGGTGGGAGGTAAGATTAACACCTTAAACTGGGAAAGAGAAATGAGAGAAATATAATTCAAAACCATCTTGATTAATTAGACAAGTAGTCAAAACAAAGATAGAGCTGAATAGAAACCAGATGCTTCTCTGATTTCTGTGGTGATAAAGGAGATGACACATATGAAATCATAACGTGTACAGATGGCTAAAAATAGATACACAAAAGCCGCAGCTATGCTGGAGCAGCTGAAAGGGAATCAGATTGACCTGTTCCCTTCACCAATTCCAACATGCTAAACTAATGTCAATTTAAGTGGCACAGAGACATAAAAGTTTAAAGAACACCTGAGCCTTTTGTTTTTGAATTGAAATGCAGAAATTATTTTTTGAAGCACAGAATGATTCTGCAGATTATTAGAAGAAATACTTCGGACACTTTTTTCCTTCTAATGTCATATTTGAATCTAGGCTTCATAATCTAAGAAGTTACACAAATTAGAATATGAGAAGAGAAACAAAACTTTTGATAGGAAGATATATTGTATGTGACTAGATAATTTTATGCTTCTGCCTTTAGCATAAACCTTCAAGTATCCCAGGCTATGCCATAAACACTTAAAATGAGTGGTAGATCTAGGGGAAGAAATTTGAAACTTAAAAGTGTGGGCCGAAGACCTCCCTCTCCATGGATCTTAATGACTGCGGGGCTCATCATTTTATCTCTAAGCCTCAGTTTTTCACCTTAAAATGTGAATGAATGTAATACTCCCCTAAGAAAGTGAACATGATGACCAAATGAGATAATCTATGTAAAATATCTGTACAGATATTATGATTTCTTTAGATCTCCTTTTCTCTTTCTCTCTCCCTCCCTCTTTCTGTTTCCCTTCTTTTGAATGAGATCTCTACTAGAAGGAATGAATAGAAATGTGGAAATCATTGGGATCCAGAAGGTGCAGTTGCCTCAATTTATACTTGAACACACACATTACTAGGCTTCTTTCACTGCTGGACCAGTCTTCTAGGCACTGGCTAGTCCTTTGCTTGGCTCCTTTGCTTGGCTCTTCTTCCTTTTCCTCGCCTATCCTTCTCTCTTCCCATCTTGTCTTGTTTCCCTGTACAGTCAAATTTCTGGTCAAATCTTTCCAGTTACTTCTTCGAAATACATTCCCTGATCCTCTAGACTTGGATTTTCCTGTTGCAAACTACCATCTCACCTTATATTTCCTTGTTAGAACACTCATGGAAGTTTATTGTAATTATTATTTTTTATCTGGTGTCTTCCTACCAGAATATGGGGAAGGATCTACTCAGGGACCATGGCTGTCTTTTTCTTAGTAGCACCAGCATAATGCTTAGCAGATACTAGGTATTCAAGTATTGATTAATGAACAAAAACTTAGAAAATTAACAAATAAGCAAGCACATTATATAGAGAGATGATTCTGTAGTTGGGGGAGCACTGTTGGCTAACAGTCACTACTAGAGCATAAATAAGCTGCTCAAAATAACATCAACATATAGAGGAAGTGGCATTTAAAAATACAAAGAAAAAATACGAATATAAAATGCAGAATACAAATTGGCATCACAGTAATAGGATAAAATGCTTCTAGATGCCTATTTTCCTGGGCTTTTCTCTGCCAACAACTCATATATCTGTTTCTTCCCTTAAGACTCAGTTTAAAACTATCCTTATTTATAATGAAGGCCTTATCTCAATATGCTGCTGTCTCACTGGTATTTAATCATCATATCCTTCCAGGTAGCATAGAAATAATTTCATCTTTGTTTTACAGTTAATCATTTGTTGCTTTGACATTTTCTCTAGTTCTATACACTTTATTTTTTAACCCAACTATATTGAAAGGTTCTTTAGAATCAAGCTAAGGTTTCTACTTATTTTATTTTCTTACATTTCCTTATCAAGAGCTGCCTAGCACAGCAATACATTGTGTCATACTTATGTGTTTGTTATCTGTTTTCCTGCCTAAACTGAGCTTCCCTTCCATGGAGGGATTTTATCTTGTAAAGATGTGACTAGGCACAGAATAAAAAACATTTATTGATGTGAAAGATAATGTGACTCAATAAGCAACATTGTGCTACATCAAAAATAAAAGTAAGAAGCCAAACACAAATATTAAAAAGTGTCTTGCACAGACCCATGAAGATGTGTTCTCCTTTGTGACTAATTTCTTCTTTGTTTTATGAGATACAGTGTCCTCACATTTGGGAGACACATTTAAGAAATAAACATTTTGTCCTGTTTTTTGACTTAAAAGACTACCAATCTGTTTTTTCCTGGATTGTTGAGAGTGTGAAATTGAATTTATATAATTTTTAAACATTATACCATGATATGATTTGATACTATTTTCTAATTTCATAGAATGACAATCAACATTAAAAATTTCACTTTAATGACATATTTTTCATCCTCTATGACTTTCTTTACAATATAGAGGAATGATGACATAAATATAATATGTATTTAAAATATGTTAATTTCTTAGCTGGATATGAAAATATTAATTTTTAAAGATTGTTTTCTCAAAGTTAGTAATCTTGAAAATTCAATAATAATCTGAAATTAGTGATCCAAGCTGAAGCAAAAATAAGTACAAGTTTAAGAATTTTTTTCTTTGCCACTCACACATTATTAATATGTACAAAGTAGAGATAGTTTAAAAATATATATTGTTTCTCTAATAATTTTCTTATTTTCAAGTCACTTAGTCAAATACTTGGGTCATGATTTTGTTTTTCTGCTGTATTTTCTCTGGAAGCCATCTGGGTTCAGTGTATTCAATGAGCAACTCTTCTTATTTGGACCTGGCAATTTGCAAGCCCATTTTTATAATATGTATTCACATTTACACTTCTCTCAAGTATTAACATTTCTTGTCTACATATGTTCTTAGAAATATGCTAAGGTTTGTTTCAATAGTTAGTTTCAATAGCACTTATCATGACTTGTTTAAGAAAGAAAGGAATTAACATTCCTTAAAAACTGTTCTGCATGATGTAAACCCTAGATACACTATCTTATGTCTTATGTATCAGTCTCATTTTTCGATGTAAATGTATTATTATGCTTTTTCAGATGAGGAAACTGAGCAGAGAGATAAATAGCTTATGACAAAATTATGCAAGTGAGGGATCAGGATTTGAACCCAGGTCTAGATAGCTCCAAACTTTAGTTTTTCTGCTACATCATACTAACACCCTATTAATTTGGGAACGAGAGAGAAGGTAACACTTTAAAGGAGAAGACATAAAATCTCATTCTTGATTTAATTTTCCACTTGTGCAAATCATATTTTCCATCTGTCTCAAATATGTCACTGAGTCTTGTCAAGTCTGCCTACCCAATATATCTAGAATACTTCCCATCATTTCTTTATCTCTACTGCCACCTACCTATCCAACTTCATCCCCAACTCCTCTCCTCACATTAGCAATATCAAAATGCCTGCAATTTCTGGAAAATGCTAGGGAGCTTTATACATTGGTGCTCTCAGTGCTGAAATAGTGTTTCTTCATTCATTCTTTTCATAAAATATAACTCATTTTTCATATGTGAACCAACTGCAAATCTAACTTTAACTCTCCAGGTAGATTAAATTAACTCTTTCCTATCGTGCTAATAATGAACTTTAAATGAAGTTTTATTATTATATCACCTATTGTGTATTTGACTAGTTTTATTACATGTCAGTCTCTCTCTTCTTTTACTCTGTAACTTCACTGTGGGAACAGATACTCAAAAAATCAGTTTAATGAATAAACATACTAATAATATCACTATATTTAACACATAACTGATGAACTAAAGAGAAATACTTTGAAGATTGCAATTGGTATAATATATAACAAGCAAACTCCCTTTAGTAATTTGAATAGGAAACAACTAATAATAACTGATAGGAAACAGAATAAGTATTTTATATATATGTGTGTGTATATATCAACATAGGGTATGTATATTTATACTTGCATATTTTCAATTAATTTGGTAATATAGCATTTTTAGAGATACTTCAAGGAAAGACTATAATTTATTACTTGAAAAGCAGCCATCAATTTAATTATATTTTGTTTTATCAAAATTAATTAGATGGACAATCTATAAAAAGCTGTGAAGTTTTATATCCCAAAATAATAGCTATACTATTTAGTTAAATTATTACAATATAAATTAATTTTGGAAGAAAAGGTTAGGAAAATAAATAAAACTATTTTATCAAAATTGATGGTTTATGATATATTATAACCTTAAATTCAGCTATAATTAAAAGATGATGTTTTGTGTTAGAAGATTTTTCACACACAGTGTTTCAAAATATTATTCTAAAGCAACTACTGTTAATTAGATGAATTCATAATGTAGGAAAAAATATGTCTTTCAGACCAATATAACAATAGGATATCTTTAGGGTTAATTTCAAAGCAAAATGACACATCAATCAACCTGAAAAATCTTACATGCAACATTTTCAATTTTCCAGAATTACTTATTGATTCTTAGATGATGACTTGGAAATAAATGTTGAAATAGCTCCACAGGAGTTCAAGTTCTTTTTCCACCCCCATGAATTCCAGGCGATGCTTCAACGGTTCACGTGACTATTAATGTTATACTAGACTAATATATGCTGCAGTAATTAATATCTATCTAAAACTTGAACTACTAGTAATATGGTAACTAACTTTGTCTCATATTTTCTGAAAGTGTTTGCATTTCATCTAGTCTAACTTTTTTTCCTGTGAGTACAACCATCCTCTCTTACCATGAATCCTCATTTTGGATCAGCATATATAGTAACTGTCACTTATACAGATGTCAACATTTCACCTCTGTAGGAAAGATGACTAGTAATAGTAATTTGTTTGGTACTAGTAGTTTAATGGAGCTTCCTGTTTGTAAGTTACTTATACATTAACACTCTTTGTTTATGTAATATATTCAGCAATAAATCCAAAGCAGTTTACAAATGTCAATTGCTTAAATTTTACAGTTAAAATTTTAAAAGGATTCGAACATGATTATGGTTTTGGCTCTGGAAATTAAACTGTAAATGAGATATTCCACACATAAAACTCTTTTGGGGGCTATTATCAGAGTCATTGCAGGATTCTCCCCAAGGCTCTTTCTAGTTTCCTGATCTTTAAGCAGCACAGGTGAGTCCTGATCACTTGATACAGAACCTTACATCTTTGGCTCAATTTTACCATCAAAGAAATAAAGGCAAGCAACATATCAATTTGTTTCAATTAATCCCCACACATGAACTTGTTTTTACATATTCAAGAATGCTATCCATATTGACTTTGTCTAATTCCTAGTTTAGCAAAGGAAAAACAAGAAACTACACTGGAAATTCAACAGCATTTTGAAGTAGGATTTATATTGGGTTGACTTTAGCGCTGTTTGAGATATTAGACATTATTTTTCAAGGGCCTAAGTATTGTTCCAAAGAGACAGAAATATTAGTCATACCTAGCCCATAATAAGTGTTGAAAAATACTTACTGAATCAATGAAAAAAAAGAGAATCATCTTAAGGAACTTCTCTTGGAAGCTACTGACATTTTCTA
Organism: Rhinopithecus roxellana; assembly: GCF_007565055.1. NCBI lineage: Eukaryota > Metazoa > Chordata > Mammalia > Primates > Cercopithecidae > Rhinopithecus > Rhinopithecus roxellana. The sequence continues at coordinate 142,728,313 of NC_044556.1, read as the reverse complement.
TTTAAACACATAGCGAGAAGTTGGTTATCCTTTAGATGGATTTAAGGTCTTCTAATTGGGAGCAGATCTGTTACTGGACAACTCTTCACTGTTCTGAAGTAGTTCACTCACCTCTTTAGGTGCATCAGCTTCAATGAATTCAGAATAAATCATCCTGGCTTTGGAAGCAATTTTTTCTGCATTTTTCGTTTTCTTAAAGTCTTCACAGGCAAGCCAGAACTCGACATTTTCTTCACTAAACTCTGATTTTAGAAATGTTCGAAAAGCATCTAGACCAGCTATGAAATATATGAGAAAGAGTTTTGTATAATAGCATACAGAGTAGTAATATGACCAAAATGAGTACATTGTATAGTATGAGCATTTGCTGGATATTCAGTGGCAAATATTGATCATTCCACCTAAATGTAATGTATGTTTTAGTTGCTAACTGTAGAAAATTTTATTTTGGATCAGTAATTGTTAACATATATATATACACACATACACACATATATATACACAAAACATATATATATATATGTGTATTTGTTTCTACAATTGGCTTCATTAACAAAGAAAACCTGTACTTTTTTCTTTCTGTATTTGAGAAATCTGGAAGTTATGTTTAGGAGATCTTGATGGTAGTTACTTCACAGGAAGCCCCACGGATTTTGCTTTTAAGATTTATCGCACTAAGCTCAGGTCAAATTAATGATATTATACTAAATTCAGGGTAAGAATACCTTTGTTGCTATGAGTAGGTACAGAAACAAAGTATGATGCTAAAGTGTTAAATTGTATTGGTTTGGGCTTAAAGCAAAGGAGGAAGCGCTAGCTTTTATTAGTTTTGGGTAAATATATAGGCCAACTCAGTCTCAAAACCAAGAAAGTAACTGGCAACGTATTTGATTTGAATGCTTCCCCCTTTATGTGGCAACAAGCAACTTCAATTCCATAAGGTAAATACAAATACGTAGGGTTTTTCTCCAATGTTGCTTTAAGCAAAACATTGATGCTTCCCATTCTCCCTTGTATTACCTGTTTATGGTGTTCCTCCTCCTCCCAGGAATTATCCTTAGCATGTACTTCTCCAGAAACTTTAGATCAGGAACTGCAAATGGACTCACTTATTCACAGGCATGTTTACTTTGGCTTGATTATGATATGCTCTTTTAAATGCAATTAACAATAGGCAGGGCTTTCAGTCTGTGATTTCCATGAGTTTCACCTCTTCCCCTTATCTTACTTTCAGTCAAATTTACCCTTATATCCCTTGCTCCTAAAGATATTTGATATTGTGACCACTTGTTTAGACCCTTCCTTCTCTATTTTCCTCATCAAAATGGGCCAGAAAGATCATCGTCACATTCCCACTGTGGACAAAATTAAACCAATACATTTAGGTCATGTTATTCAGTGTCACAGTTTGCACCCTTTTGCTGGCTGTCTCTATTTTGAGAATGTATATCTCTCTGAGGAGTAAAACATATCAGCACTTTTGCCACTCAGAGAAATTTGCCTTCCAAAACGTTGGTGGTTTACTCCTCAACCTGCCAGGGAGGCCCCCTTTGCATGTGCTCCAAACAGCTGCTCCTTTCCTGCAGGCGGAGAGAGTTAATCCTTCAAGTTCCAAAGTACAGGAGGAATAAGTTTATGGAAAAGCAGGGGATAGGCCAAATTCGTTGCAGAAATAGAAAACAATGAGAAAAGTGAATGAAAAGAGGCTTAAGTTCGTTGTTCATGGGTTGCTGCCTGCAGAATGTAAAAGTGAAGTTTATAAAGATAGAAAAGGACTTTCTGGAGCAGAATTAAAGTGTCTAAAAACGCTGTATTAAAATAGATTTAACAGATTTTTAAAAAGTTATTTGAAATAAGTTTGAAATAACAAGTCATTGCAAAAGGTTATCAGGTACCAATTAAAATTCTTGGTTGAAATACTGGAGAGTGTGGATGCAGTTAATATATGAGCACTATATAAAAATTCAATTAACGTCACGTTCCTTGCATTTAAAAATACATTCAAGAAGTTTCTGTGACACCAATTTAGGTTATAAAAATCCTCTTAGTAACACTCAATTAAAATTTTTCTTGAATTCAGTTCAAACAATGATGAAATTTCAGAGATCTAAACAGAATTTATGCTAAGATGTATTTTTTTTTATAGAGAATAAAGTGTTCTTTAATAATACAGAAAGAAAGGATATTGTCGATTCATGGCTGGCAATATTTTATATGTGCATCATCAAGGCATATGGAGCTTCTCCCTAGGAGGATTTTCTAAATGCATCCCAGAGAGATGGGATGTTAGAGATCAAGATACAATTATTATTTTCCCCTGCTCTCCACTTTTAATGACGGGCTACTCTCAACTAAAAATTAATATCTTTCCTCTTCCCATAGCTTGATTCAGGACCCAATGGAACAAAAGAAACAACTTAAACAACTAAATCTGGGGCTAGTTATCTCTGTCTTGAACATGATATTTTGTTGATTTACTCTCCTATACATACAGTTTGAATGTTCAAAAGATGCCAAATGATTTTAAAGTAATATGCTACATAAAATTAAACTTACTATCTGAGGGCACTCTCCACAGAATGGAATGCTTACTGGCTAGTATCAACAAAGGGCATTAAATGGAATATGTCAGCATTATGGGGTGAAAACTAGGCTAATGCCTATGCTTAGTACATGCAAAGTATGTCCGCAAATCAACAAAAACAACTAGGTAATTTGGTGAGTCCTTTAGCTGTTTAAAGCATTAAAAAGCATTCATACTTTGCCATTTCTCTGGTATTATAAAAAGCAAAAGCGAAACAACTGTTCAGATGTATATATGACCTTTCCATTTCATGTGGGAATGAAATATAAAATTGCAGAAGGTATGCAGAAGAACGAGTTTGCCTTCATCTCACACTTCCTGCCTCTCCTCTATAGTACTGTTGTATGGACTTCCACTGCTCTGGAGCCTTCTGGGTCACAACACACAGAGATGATTCAGTAAGCCCTTTAGCAAACTTTATCTATCCCATTGGTTATACACTTAAGGAGAAAGAAAATACACCATTTAACACTTAATAAACTGCAGTTCCATAATCTCATCTCTTCAATATATGCTCTTAGGTGGATTCTGGAAGTTCTGTGGATTCTTTTATGTTTATACTTTAAAAATTAGTCACTTAGAAATAATATGTTTATAGTATCTAAATTCATCTAAGTCAATCTAACTTTATACATAAATAAGCAGCTGTGAAGAATTTATTCAGGTTTATTGTGTTTTATGTTTTTCTAATATTCTAATTTTTATTCTTTATGAATTTAAAATAAAATGCCGTTTGATTAATACAAATAATACTATATTATAAACATTTTCTCTTTATGTTTCACAGTGCCATTTTTCCCGTTTCAGATGAGATAGAACTGCAGATTATTTGTAACACAAACAGAAGTTATACCTTTGTAAATGATTATTTTGTATATAAGTTGTGTTGACTAAGATATTTTATTAAAGACTAGGATATTTTATTTATAATCGGCCAAAATTACCTTACTGAACCATTCTATCCATTATAAATATATATTCACACATATACATATTAATACAAACATATATATTTAAATATGTTTTCATATTCACTGAACATGAGAATAACACAGTTGATATAAAGTACTTTAAAATACCTTTAGTTTTGGCCAACAGTACATATGAAACAAGTGATTTATTTAAATTTTCAACTTTTTCAACAGTTTGTATGTTTCTTTCAACTTATACCAAAGGCAGTCATGATGTACATCAAATTATAGTGAGCCAACTGGGCGCAGTGGCTCATGCCTGTAATCCTAGCACTTTGGGAGGTCAAGGCAGGCAGATCATCTGAGGTCAGAAGTTCGAGACCAGCCTAGCCAACATGGCGAACTCCCATCTCTATTAAAAATACAAATATTAGCTGGGTGTTATGGCATGCTCCCGTAGTCCCAGCTACTTGGGAGACTGAGGCAGGAGAATCCCTTGAACCCGGGAGGCAGAGATTGCAGTGAGCAGAGATCACAGCACTATACTCTACACTCTAGTCTGGGTGTTAAAGCAAGACTCTGTCTCAAAAAAAAAAAATGTGTGTGTGTGTGTGTCTATGTATATATATATATATATATATATATATATATATATATATATATATATATATATAGCAAGTCTAGGTCTGGCACTGTGACTCACACCTGAATTGAATCCCAGCACTTTGGGATGGCGTGGTGGGTGGATCACCTGCGGCCAGGAGTTTGATACCAGCCTGGCCAATGTGGTGAAACCCTGTCTCTACTAAAAATACAAAAATTAACCGAGTATGATGGTGCATATCTGTAATCTTAGCTACTCAAGAGGCTGAGACAGGAGAATCGCTTGAACCCGGAAGGTGGAGTTTGCAGTGAACCGAGATTATGCCACTGCACTCCAGCCTGATTGACAGAGTCAGACTCTGTATTAAAATAAAATGTAAAAAAAGAAAAGTTAAAGTGAGTCTAAGGAAATGGAAAACTTCACTTGCTAGTTTGAATTTTCCTTTTGTTTTAATGTACAGAGTTTCTATAAACTTATTTTAGGCCCAACTTGATTCCATTTAGATTTTGGATTTTTATGAATTTATGATCACTAAGAATTTTATACTTCATTGATTAAACTCATACTTTATGATATGTTACCAACTTCCAGAATTTAATTATTTATATTTAATGATTGTATTTTTAAGCCTATTATTAGTTAGATCTTACCTTGGTTGGCTAAAAGTGTGTCCATATTTTCAGACCATGTCATTGCTTCCGTAGTTTGTGACCTGTAGAAACAGCATCTACCCTTGACAATAGCATTGTGATCTTTCTCTTCTCTAACCAATAGTAATATTTGAGTTATGTGTATTTTGAATTACATCATTCAAATGAACTTCATGCTGCTAATCAAATAGTCAAACGTCAAAAAGTTATATAGTGCTATTTACAGTAGATAGCTATAGTGACATAAATTGGGATGTAATTGGACATCAGCAAATTATTAATCTAGCTGACAGTGTTAATAATATTTGAAAATTCTTAAATTCTAATAAAGGCATAAGAGATATTGGTTCTGTGGATCAATGGTGAGTTTCTTTTCAACTATATTATTTGTTAATTTATGTGACATTACTCTAGTCAAAATTTATATTAGCAAAGGTGATGAATCAACTACTTTCTAAGTTTTTATAGTGTAAAGATTATCTGTTTCATAATTATGCATCTCAAAAAAGTTCAAAAAAGTTTTAAGAATTTCTAGTATGTGATGAACTTGAAAACATTTTGTTCATAATATTTCAAAAAGTCTTTACCTACTCTGAGGCAGCCTTTATTTCTCTTTAGACTGGTATACTTCTAGTTCTGAGCTGATTTATTTAAATCTAGGAATCTGTCAAGATAGAGTCATATTTTTTCCAAAGCAGTCAAAAAATTTATAGAATCAAGTTTTCTGAAGAAGGTTACTTTTGGGGATATGATGTAGAAATAATAAATCAGATTTAAGATGTAAATTTTCTGAGATGCAAATATACATTATTCCTCTTAATAAACAAAGATCCTGATGAAATAAGCCCCTATTGATAGAAAGTATCTGCTGCCCAGAAATAAAATCACATTGGATTACATAGCTGCGATGTGCAAATGACTTAGTTATGGAAAGAGAGGGTCCAATTTAAAGTCTGTATTGAAATTATCAATAATAAAATAGAGAAAAATTCATATATCGCAATTCTTATAAAACTTTTGTATTTGCATGGCAAGATGACTAATCTTAAATATACTAGTGTGAATGATTCCTTTGCTTTTGTATTACTTCTTGTAATTTGCTGCAGTTTTTATAGTTTTTCCTCTACTGATGCAGTTGTAGTTGCATTCAGTTAATAATGGTCATCCTCATTGAGGATACATAGAGAGGGCAATATAGCTAAGAATTCATTTTACTATTTTTCATTACTCACATTTCCAATCTCAAATTTCCTTCTCCTGTTGTAAGCAGCTGACTTTCCTTTCTTCCTTGACTTTCTAAATCTTGGGGACACAGATTACCTGTGAAACCATTTGGAAATAGTGTTTTTGTTTTTTCATTCAAATGGACACAAAAGTTGGATTGTTCAGTTTCTGTCTTTCATAAATGGAGGATGAGACAGAATCCTAGATTTAATTTTACATTGAAGACATTTTGTGTACTCTATAAGCTGTTACTCAAATAAGCTTATGTTATATTTCATGTAACTCAAATATTAGATCTTGTAGGAATTCTAAAGTTATATGGTCACTTAAAATACATATGCTTAAAAATATTCCTGTTTGTATACTAAAATTTGGTTGTAAGCAGGGTATTCAAATTAAAGATACTTAGACCTGTGGAACATATGCTAATGAATAGGATAGAGAGGAGCCTGGCCATGCAGAATGCCCATTTTGAATGAGGAACAGGCATCCAGGAAATAAAAAAAAACAGTGAAAAATAAAATCTAGACAAATTCATTCAAAGATGAACATTTATATTCCCATTAGTATGTAAGTTATATGATGACAGGACTAAATGTTGTTTTCTAGCACCAAGAACAGTGTGCCTGGTCTATGAAATATTAAACATATTAACAAACAATGGATGACCAAACCCCATATATTAACACATATTAAAGCCTTCAATAGAAGATGGTAAATGTCCTCCTAGATGCTGATAAATTACAATGATAAAAAGTATTGAAAGGTATAGCTAAATTGTATTAGCTTTAAAGACATAGGGTGTTCTGGGCAAGAGAAGACAAAAAATAATGTGAAAACATCACTGGATCATCATGGATCTCACTCTCAACTCTGAGGTATGTGAGGTTGGAGAGAATGACCGACATACATTCTAGAAGGCAGTGTCTTTTAAGGACAGACAGGTTTTACTTAAGCCAAAAGCAAAAAGGCATATTCTATGAAGATCTTTTTGGATATAAAGGAGTATTTATAGAATGAAGATGTTTACATAAATCATAGCTATTTGTATTGTCTTCAATAATGTAGAGAAACAGTAAAAGAAAGCAAAGTGTGGGAGATGGTGTAGAACCAAGGATAAAAGAAAAATTCCTAATGTTTTGAATTACAGAGAGATGCTAAAATATTACAGATATTTGATAGATATAGACATGGAATACTATAGATAATAGAACTAGGGATATGGGCATATCCTAATATTAATTAAGGTTCACAAAATGCTGACATTGTCTTAAAGAGAAGAAATTGCCCATCAGCTCTGAAGGAGTACCTCTGGTGGTATGTAACAATGCCTGGAATGCCCTCGGTTCATTCCTTATAGCCTATTTCTTATCCAGAAGGTTACATTTTGACTATCTGAGATGTTGAAAGAGTTGGAGGTAACACAGCATTTACTTTTCAGAAATTAGGTGAAATGTAACTATTTTAAGGAGTAATGCTTGTTTGTTGCCAGTTAAATTAGTAAAATTTGGGGTCTCTTGTAATTCTATGGAAGAGCAAATAGGTGGTATCTATGAATAAACTGAAATGCAATATTTATAATAGCACTAAAATGCACAACTATGTATTGGATGTTTACAATGTATACCACATTGTGCTAAGCATATCATATACCTTACTTCATTTAATCTTGAAAATAATAGTCTGTTTTATTCCAATATTACCAATGAGTAAAGAGGCTCAGAGATGCAAATAAGTAGTGCAATATTCCACAGACAATAATGGCCAGAGTTAGAATTGAAACACAAGTGTGTCTGCTTTAACCCAGATTATTTCATACTTCTTAAATGGATGAGTTAATACATGTATGTTTGTACTTAATTCACGTTTTATAACATTTATAATAACTATCTGAAAAGTGATTTTTTCTGCAATAGAGATTTATCATACTTCATAGAAATATATTTCCTCTAAATAATAGTTAAATTGTGGTAACTGGCTGCTCAATTGAAAGTTTACATGAAACAGAGATTCTTAAAGCTTGTACACTATCAAATAAAAATAGGGCATTTCTTATGGTAGATGGGAGTAAGAAATATCATTTTCTGTCTTTTAAAAATGTAACTATATAAATGTTAAGAAAGAAATCTATTGAATAAAAGTTGGAGGAAAAAGAGGGTGGTTGATTTTAAACTCTACTGACTTGGTTGACTTTTACTTGATATGTGCTATCTGAAAAAATGGACAATGGCCACCCCCTCATTTCTTTATTTCTTCCTTTTATTAAATTTTAACAGAAGTTTTGTCTGGCTCTTTTCATTTCTGTGTATATTTCCTGTAAAATTTTGATGCATAATCAGAGTAAGGTTTTGTTTGTGTATGATTTGCCATGAAAAGTCACTGTGTATCTGAAGCCAAAATTACACTTAGTATTTCATGGGGTTTTGGCTGATTTCCTTTCTATTTTCTTCATTAAGCAAGTGCCATCAAGGCCAGCAGTACCCATATTATATGTCCAGAGAAGAGCCAGGCCAGATGGGAACTGCGTGAAAGCTACCAGTTATCTTGCTAATTGTGCCAGCTAGAACCAGTTGTATTGCATTAAAAAATGTGGAATCCAACAACTTAGCTGTTCACACTCAATTAGCAGTGTGCTGGAGAATGGAAAATTCAAGCAAGGAGTCCATGTGCTCCAGGAAGTGACAGCTGCTTCCTTACCCAGCCCTTAATATCCATGTAAAAATTTTCAATAAACGTTGTGATAATAATTTTTGCAAGGATCATGTATATGTTATGTTTCTAATTCATCTCATAATTTTTTTAAAAATTACATAAAGAAAGCTCAATGGTCTATCTCCACTTTGTAACCTTCCTTTAGCCCACATAAAGAATAAATTGCAAAAGTAAACCATAAATTCTTGACGTTTTCGAAAAGAAGAAGTCAATAGAGAAAGGAGAAAAAATCAGGAAGAAAGACGACAATTGGTGTATATATCATAAATGAAGGAAATAAAACATCGAGACTAAAGAAGACTCAAGTGTTTCATTTGTACATCTTCGGAGATAAAAATAGCTGGAAACGGCAACTCACTTCACTGGCATTTTTCGTTCCACTGTCTGTCACAGATGATGCCGAGTTTCTCTTTCTGACTGATCTTCAAGCTGAAGGTAATGTGACAGCAGGAACATTACAATTAGTATGCAAATACCTATCCCCTGGGTTACAAATTGGCATTCTTTAAATCCTGCTATTCTCAGCTTTTTTCTTTTTGTTATTAACTTTTCATTGGTCAAAGCACTTAAACTTCTAAGTAATAAGTAACTCTGAATAAATGTGACATTTCTCTGAGTCTGTGGCATAATTGAAATAAATTCCATCTGAAAGTTTGTTTTCTGAAGTTCATATTCGTCTGCTTATAAGACAACTATTGTTCACAGGAGGTTAAATCAATATATATTAAGATATACATATTTGAAATATATATATAATTAATATTCACCTTTGAGTCTTTAATCTACCTAAAAGATCATTTTGTTTTCCTTTGTTCTTTGATTTTCAGAAAATCTGAGGAAGACTCTACATTTAATATACTTATCTTAAACAACTATATATGTTTAAGCAATTTTATTCATGAACTAAAATGTTCTAATATAAGACATTGCAGTTTTCTTTGAAATTTATGCAGGTTTTATGGCTTAATAACATGTATTTCTCTCTTTTAACCATGGATGTCATGTCATTTTATGCCAATATTTATGCAATGCAATGTTTAATGTAATAAGGCTGATATATTTATCAAAACAAAGACCATATATTGGCAATTTTAATTATAGTCAGAGTTTTATAACTTCATGCTTTGTCAAGCTTTTGTCTCAATGTAATACAGTTCTTTGGTAGTAAAATTCAACTGGTATGTGTTTATGACCCTCAATGTCAATTAAAGACTATTGAAAGATTGACAGTTTTTCAAGTGGGAGAAAGGAGTCAGAAGAAGGTAGAAAATGTTCTTCTCTTTGACTTAGCATGGAAGTACCCTAGTTGGTCTGTAGAAATGGTTAGTATGAGTGGCTCTAGACTAATGAAACTGAGAGAAGTAGAAGAAATGACCTAAAAAGTCAGTGTATCATTAAGAAGGGAAATCATCAATTAGCTCAATCCCTTTTGTTAATTCAAGCTCCATTAAGTAATGTTCTTATGATAAGCAAAAACTGAATCATTAAACATATTTTGACTTTTTGTTTTGCTCAGGGGGGATAATGAAGTATTAATTTTATAATATATGCTTGAAAATAGTACAGTTTGGAAAATACACTGTCTAAATATAAAGACCCTCTTGGTAAAACAAAAACATGCACAGTCTTTAAGAACTAGGAGCCAGGGATAGGCTTACTTTACATTAAAATGTTAAAACAAAAATTAAAATTTCTATTTTGAGTTTAGTGCAATTGCAAGCATACTTTTTCTCATAAATCCTTCCACAAATCACAATTATTACTTGTTTAATGTGCACTTTCCATTCCTTTCAATCTTCTTTTCATAGTTTAAAAAAAAAACTAAGAATTGGATTTTATGTATCAAAATGAAGCCTCATAATACAATGAGCAGGTGAGGAAATAAGCTTTCTTATTAGGTGGAATGATGCTTTATAGCATTCAATGTATCTTGACAAAAGATTGCCATATAGATACTGTTGGGACATCTAAATACCATCAGCTTTTAGTCCAACGGGTTTAGGCTCCATTCTCAGAACTTATGCCCAGTGTGATAAGCTAAGTATACAACCCTCCCTGAAAAGATGTCTGTGTCCTAATGCCTGGAACACGTGAATTTAGTGCCTTATGTGACAAAAGAGAAGTTGATTATCTTAGATTATCCTGGTGCACTGGGTGTAATTATAAGGGACCTTTTTAGAGGGGAGAAAGGAGGGTTAATGTCTAGTAGTAGGATATTTCAGGATGAAAACAAGATGTTGGAGTGATGTGAGAAAGGGTTAAGAGCCAAGGAATGTAGGTGGCCTCTAGAAGCTGAAAAAGGCAGGGAAGGAGATAGTCTCCTTAAAGCCTCCAGAAGCAGCCAGCCATGCCAATACCTTGATTTTAACTCAGTGAGACTGATTTTGGACTTCTGGTCCTGATATGGGTTGGCTGTGTCCCCACCCAAATCTCATCTTGAATTGTAGCTCCCATAATTCTCAGGTATTGTGGGAGGTACCTGGTGGGACATAACTGAATCATGGGGGCGGTTTCCCCTACACTGTTCTTGTGGTAGTGAATAAGTCTCATGAGATCTAATAATTTCATATGGGGTTTACCCTTTTAGTTGGCTCTTTCTCCCTTGTCTGCCACCATGTAAGATGTGCCTTTCAGCAGCTGTGATTGTGAGGCCTCCCCAGCCAGGTGGAACTGTGAGTCCATGAAACCTCTTTTTCTTTATAAATTACCCAGTCTCAGGTATGTCTTTATCAGCAGCATGAGAACAGACTCATACAGGTCCCCTGAACTCTGAGATAATAAATGTAAATTGTTTAAGCAACTAAGTTGGTGGCAGTTTTTTACAACAGCAATAGAAAATGAATACATCTAGGGAACTCCCCTCTTCAAAACCCTCCTTAAAAGAAAGGAGGTCAATAATAAAATAGGTATAAATTTTGAGTCAAGAGTAACAAGTTCATATGCAAATGTGGATTCTTCATCCTGGACAATAACCTTGAACTTTCTGAATCTCTTTGCTACTGATAGTATTGATAATACCTATCTCACAAAGTTATTGTGTGAAACTGAAAGAAAATATAGCAAGCCAACACATCTTACATAGGATTATTTATATATGCTTATTTATTTTGTTTCTTTTCTCCTTACTTGACATTCACAGAACCGTGGTTAAGATAGTAATATGGGAGATCTTATGGACAATACTGTCATGCAATCAATGGGAATTTCTGTAGAAAGATATGAGATTTATTCTGCAATATTTTAAAATACTTGTACAAGAAATCATAGATAGGTGCTGTAAGAATTCAAAACTTTAATCAGACAGTATAAAATTGATCATTCTGGATAATTAACATGATGAGAGTATGTGTGGAATAATTGGAAGACTGAGAGGCAGATAGGAAAGTTAAAGATCATGTTTAACTCCATAATATATATGATATATATATAAACATATATATCATATAAAGATATAAATTTTATTTGTCAATTACAAAATTAATTAACTAGTTTAAAAAGTAAAGGGGAATTAGTAGAATCATGGAAGGTATTTCTTTTTATTTTCAGTTTATGGGTTAAGTTCATGACACAAATTATACCCATAAACCACTGTAGAGCTATAATATTTTTGGAAAATGGACTCTGCAGTCAACTTTCTAGTTTAAAAAGTAACATAGTTTTTTTCTCCTTGAAATTGCAAAACAAAGTTTAAGAACATTTTTAAAAAGTATAGTATACTGTTCCAAACATGAGAGAACAAGGATGGCTATAGATGGACGGAACAGTAAACATCAGTGTTATTATGTCTGAGCAGAGGAGATGGGGTTAAGAGGGTCAAAGGAACAGATTTCAAATCTGGTAGCTTGAAAGAATGGTGATTCTACTCATGATCATGGCAATCCATTAAAAAAAACAGGGTTAGGAAAATCAATACATTAAAAAAAGTTTAGAGAAATGTAGAACGTTTAGACACGGTTTAGACATGGACAAGTTTAGAGATATGTAGAACGTTTGACACGGTTTTCCTGTCAGAGGTCATGGTAATTTTATAGGCATATTCAAAGACAATATAGAGCATTTAAATCTACATGAAACCCCTCTATTAACCTAAGAAACTACTGCTATTTATACTTCATTAAAGGTAGGATAAAAAAATTAATAAGAATTTAATTCTGGTACTTGCATAATTTAAGCAAAAGGATCATATTTTATCTTGATACAAGTGCTAAACAATGTTCTTTAAAAAAAAAAAAAAACATGCTGATATGATTGTATGACATCCAAGTGAGAATGTCATGAAAGATTCGTGGAAAAAAACACCATAACAGTTAAAATAATTGAGCATTTTAACCAATAATAGTTAAAATGCTTCAGACATATGTGTCAGAAACTTTCTGAGCATTATCTCCTTGGTTATTATTCAATGAGATAGTCAATGTTTTATTCATATTTTAAATATGAGGAAACTAAAACTCAAAGAGGCTAAATAACTTGCTTAGGCTTGTATAATAGAAAGGGGAAGGGCTGGAGCAAGATTGAGTGGGGGCAATTTGGTATTTAAGTTGTAGTGATAGTTAAATGTTAGATTTAGTTTAACAGGTGAAATGACAGAGAAAAATGGAACTGAGAACTGAGGGCTTAAATGTTCATTTATTCAATAAATACTTAAATACTTTAGTGACTGCTGAATGTAGAGTAACACTTACATTTTAGGAATAGAAAAGGGAAATGAACTAGGGATGAAGATTTAACACAATAAGCCAGAGAAAAGCTAAGGGTACAGAGTGGCATGGAATTTCCTTTAAAAACACTGTTCACAGCCTTTTGGGAAGAAGAAAGAATGATCAAGAGGTCCGATGACAAAGACAGGTTAAGGAGAATGATGAGTGATAAAATACTGTGAAATTTGTTAAGATGGTCTCTTGCACAGGTCACAGCAAAGGAGATCAACAAGAATGAGATTAGATGAGAAGGACAGTTCACCACAAAATCACACTGATTGTTATTTGCCCATATTATATTTGTATTCAAATTATAATAGGAAAGGAAAGATTAATTTTTTTTTACAATTGTCTTCTTAGATTTATATAATAGGGTTATATAAGTGGTTTATTTTAGGACTAAATAAAAGTTAATTTTCTTTTTATAAACAAATGGGAAAAGAAAATTATACTTTCTTGATTCTGCTTTGCCTCAAGTTACTGCTATATGAGGTTCAATTTATAAAGCAATGAGCCTGAGTTGTGTATGGTTCATCAATTATTTCTGAGAGCAGTTCTAATGGAGAAGTTAGAAATGTTTTGAGCAATGGCAATACCACTGAAATGTGTCTGATCTCCCAAAGTGGCTGCTTGGAAATATAACGCTCAGTTGGACGTATAGTTCTTAGTATGCCTGTTGATAAATTGGTCGCATTACTTGCTAGTCACACTTCGTGACTGTATGTCCTAAATGTATTTTCTTTGTGTTTTCTTAGAACATGTACTGTCATTGATAGTTAAAGAAATATCTGCCTTAGTAAAATATTTAGAAGTTCAAGATTTCTGATGTAAGTAAAAATGTCTTTTCTTATGTTTTAAAAGTGAATAACATTTTTTCACTTTACTGAATTCATGTACCTCAATGAATTAATTAAAATTCTAGCATGATAGATATAAAAGTATTGTATAATTTAAAAGTCAGCTTTTTGGGAGATAGAGAACGTTTAAATCCACACTGTAATCTCATAGTCGTCATCATATTTGTTGTCATTTGCTCTGTTGCAATTTTCCTTTACTGTAGCTGAATATTTTTAGAACACAAAGATAAATAATCATTTAATTGACCCTTTCCCCTGTGTTTTACATTTCTGTGTTGCCATTGTGTATACATAGCATCTGTTAAACTATTCTTCTGAGCTAACCTTTCCTGTCTTTACTGTCTGGTGAAGACCTCAGTATTCAGTGCAAAAATATGCAAGGCAGAGTAGCAGTCATGGGAGATATTAATAAAGCTAAGTAATATAATTTTAAAAACAGTATTTTAACTGAAATCTATGTACATCCTTAGCCAAATTTTTATTAACTTTTTAATAAAAAAATTAATAAGAAATTAGCTCAATGGAATACCACAGTCTGGGTAGTACAATTCTATTAAGTAATACCACCATCTGGGTAGCGGAATGTTGACATACTGAGAGGAATGATTCTTTATAAATTCTAGCATTTTTAAAATGTACAATATTTGAGATGGTACTAAGATTCTCTTAATATTTCGGGGCACTGATGCCTAATAAAAAATGGAAGAAACACAAATTTAAGCTATATGTATCGACTACATCCAAATATATTTTAAGTATAGCATACAAGATCATTGACTATTTTATAAGGAAAAGGCTCAATATCTTTCATTGTATATTCCTAGAATAAATTGTCAAAGCCATGATATAAATTAAAGTTTATTTAATTATGTTATTGCAACTATATCCAAATTTCAACTATGGATAACTTGTACCATCCTATTTATAAACTATTCTGAATAGAAAAGGAAAAAAAAAACAAATAAAATTCTCACCAAGACAATCACATTTTTTTCCCGTCAACTCATAACAAGTTTATTTTTATTTATTTTCTTCATGACCAAGTATCTCCTCCTGCATGGTCAGTTTGCTTTCATATCTTTTTTTTTTTTTAACCCTTAACTTGTAAAATTCATTTTTTTTTAAATGGAGAAGGAAAAATGACAATTAAAAATATTCACTCTTTGTTGCAAGTATTATAAAATACCTAGCTTGATTCTTAGGGATATTCAACCATTCATTTTTTTTGACAGGTTAAATGGGTTTCTCTTAATATGTAGATTATTGCTGAAATAACTCTCTTTTAAATAGTATAAAGAATGCAGGAAGTCATCTAATATGTGCATTGCCAGGAATCAGACAGTAACCACGTCTTCTATTGAATTTATCATTCTTAGACTACTTAAGCCTTTTATTTTATTTTATTTTATTTTATTTTATTTTATTTTATTTATTTTTCAAACGGGTTTTCACTCTTGCCCAGACTGGAGTGCAATAGTGCAATCTCAGCTCACTGCAACCTCTGCCTCCCGGGTTCAAGCGATTCTCTGGCCTTAGTCTCTCAAGTAGCTGGGATTACAGGCATCTGCCATAATGCACAGCTAATTTTTTTGTATTTTATATATTTATTTATTTATTTATTTTGAGGCGGAGTCTCACTCTGTTGCCCAGGCTGGAGTGCCGTGGCGCGATCTCAGCTCACTGCAAGCTCCGCCTCCTGGGTTCACGCCATTCTCCTGCCTCAGCCTCCTGAGTAGCTGGGACTACAGGCGCCTGCCACCACGCCCAGGTAATTTTTTTTGTATTTTTAGTAGAGACGGAGTTTCACCATGTTGGTCAGACTGGTCTCGATCTCCTGACCTCAGGTGATCCACCCGCCTTGGCCTCTCAAAGAGCTGGGATTACAGGCGTGAGCCACCGTGCCTGGTCTGAGCCTTTTAATCTTCTGATGAGTGGTGCTTTAGTCTTGACTTATAGACTGGCTACAGGAAATTCAGAAACGTCATACATGTATTAATTTTCAATTAATAGATTTTTAGACAATATGCTTTACACGGAGAACATTACACAAGTTGTTAATCTGGATGCTATTACAACAAATATACTTTGTTCAACAGCAACTAAAAAAAATTATTTTTGTTGATTTCCCGCTGCTTACCTAGAAGTCTAAAATGCTGGCCTGGTAGTATGTAAACTGTTTTTCTAAAACACAGGTGTTTGTGTTTTTGTTTTCCCTCTCAGACACACTGACTGCCTGGTATTCCCTGAAAGTTCCACTGTTTTGTAACTATTTCTGATCATGAAATTTCTTCTACTTGGAATTCTCTACCCAGTTTTTGT
This sequence comes from Rhinopithecus roxellana, assembly GCF_007565055.1. Classification (NCBI taxonomy): domain Eukaryota; kingdom Metazoa; phylum Chordata; class Mammalia; order Primates; family Cercopithecidae; genus Rhinopithecus; species Rhinopithecus roxellana. The sequence goes on along the minus strand of NC_044556.1, from coordinate 142,711,752 downwards.
CTTCTTTAACTTCTCAAGGCATAGTTTAAAAATTACCCTAGAACTTAAAGTATAATAAAAAAAAAAAAAAAAAAAAAAAAAAAAAAAAAAAAAAAAAAAAAAAAAATTATCCCTTCTTAGAAGCCTTTGGTGTTCTCCAAAGAACCAACCTATCAATAACCTTCAGTTGGTAGCATTGTGATGTTACTGATTATATATTTTCTACTGCAATATCCAGTGTTCTGGTCTTTTTTCTTATCCAAGGTACAGATACAGTCTTGTACATCTCACAGCATATGGCATGGTGCCTAGCACTCTATGAATGTCTGGTGAATATTTGCAAAATGAATAAATGAAATGGGTAGGTAGAAAAACAATATGTAAAACTAAGGAACATACTAAAAAAAATGAGTAACCAAAAATGAGGAAGAGGTTCTTTAGTAAAAGTATTGACAGTGATCTCTATTAGTAAGCTGCTATCATGTGCAACACACTGCATACTAGCTTTAAAGAGAATATCTAATTTCATTCTTATAAAAATTCTAAGATTCTCATTATATATGTGAGAAAATAAGCTCAGATAATCATTTCCTTCTTCCCAAAAGTTACTTAGTTTTAGTGGTGGAGAAAGGATTCAAACAGGTTTAACTGATTCCAAAATCTATGTTCTTTCACAATTTAAAAATTCAAATTATGTTCATCCTTTGCCGCAACAAAAGAACAAAAGTAGCAAGCTTTATCCTGATGACCCATGAAATGATTTTTTTTTTTAGGGAAGCTAAGCTCTGTGAGGATAATACAATGAACAGGTTTATTCAGGATCATACCTTAATACTGTTATTTGTAGGTCCAGATATGGTGATAAATATTTAATTAGAAGAGTATATGAAATACATGTTAAAAAGAGGATTTGTGCAAACTCATTAGGCAGTCTTTCAAGCTTTGTAATGACATAAGTGGCAAGTGGATTACGGTTTATTTTAAAAGACTTGTCAACCCAATCTTGTTGGGGGAAGAGAAAGAAAGTGGAGAAAGAGAAAAAGATGGAACACATATTCTTTTGCAGATTTAACAAATGATTTCACGTACTTCATGCTGTTTATTCTGTGGGATTGTTCTCTCAGTAGCTAAATATACACACTCATAAATACCACATATTTCCTACTGTCTGTTTAAACTTTTGCAACTCATTCTTTATTTTCAATAGCTCTTCTCTCTTCAGCATCTGTTTTTTTTTCTTTTTGTCTCAAATTTCTTACATATGTTACAACACAGTTCAGAGGCCTCTTTTTAATTTTATCAAGTTTTTAAGCTAGAATTAGAAGCAATGTCCAGTGACCTTCCATGATATAACTTTAAAAGTATACTGTACTCATTGTCCTATGAAAAGATCTAATTCTTCCTGAAATGGAATTCAATATAGAATCCCAATATAGAATAGAATAGAATAGAATAGAATAGAATAGAATAGAATAGAATAGAATAGAATAGAATAGAACAGAACAGAATAGAATTCAATTCTAAAACAAAAATGGAAGAATGTTAACAGAAAATACTTCATAAACTGTATTTGATCTTGACTGTAACAGCATTAACTATTTATTATCTCTTCTTTAAAGGTGATAACCTAAAGTGAGCATTAAGATTTTTTACTCATAGTTACATGACAAGTACACTTTTTAAATTAATAATTGCTGGATATGGAATTGAAGCTCAGGTATCTTTAAATCCAAATATATTTTCTACTACACTTACATTGAAAAGTTCACTGTCTAGAAATGTAGCCTAGATTAGCAAAGGCATGCAGACCCAAAGGCAATGCTATGTATACATCTTTTTACAATCATGATGTCCTTAGAGAGCCATATGTTAAACTTTTTCCAAAGGATTAATAATTTTGAATTAAATTTTAAGTCATACAATATGTTTTGTTTTACTGTTTTCAGCTTTTAATTTTGACATAATTATATATTCACAGGAAGATGTAAAGACAGAACAGAGAAGTTTCAGACCCTTTGCGCAGTCTATCCCAGTGGTTGGCATGGTTTGCATCTTATATAATTACAGTACAGTAACAAACCAGTAGTTGACACTGGGGTGTTATGTGTTTGTCCTTTGTCATTTTATCACATGTATAAATTGACATAACCACCAATGAAGTCAACACACAGAACTATTCCATTACCTCAAAGATCTCCCTCATGTTATGCCCTTATAGTACCTTCTCTGTATCATCCCTAACCCCTGGAAACCATTCATCTCTTTTTTTTTTTTTTTTTTTTTTTTTGTCATTTTGAGAATATTATAAAAATACGATCATACCACACATGTCCTTTTGAGATGGGCTCTTTTCAATCAGCATAATGTTCTTGTGATTAATCTGCATCATTTCCCATGTGAATAGCCCTTGCCTTTTTATTGCTGAGTAGTATTTCATAGTATGTGTGTATTACTGTTAATTTAATCATTCACTGCTTAAGGACACTTTGCTTGTTTAGAGGTTTTGATCTATGACACATAGAGCTGCTATGACTAGTGTAGGTATTTGTATAGACATATATTTTATTTATCTGGATTAAATGTGGAGGATTACAATTGATGGGTCCTATGGTAAGTGTGTGTTTGTATGTGTGTTTGTGTGTATGTGTGTGTGTGTGTGTGTATTTAAGAAACTGCCAAACTATTTTCAGAGAGACTATCACTTTATATGCTACCTGCAGTGTATGACAGGTGCACTGTTTCTACATCCTAATGAAATTTTTGTTTTGTCATTAAAGACATTTTTATCTGTTCTAATAGATAGGCAATGATAACTCATTTTGGTCTTAATTTTAATTCCCTAACAGCTCTTGATGTTGACCCCTTTTTTCATGTGACATTTGCCATCTATATGTTCTCTTCAGTGAAGTGCTTCTTGTATTTTACCTTTTTTACTAATGGTTAGTTATTATTATTTTTAACTGTTGAGGTTTTATTTTTTTATTTAAAATTATTTTTTAGAGACATTTGGGTAGGAGGAGAGTATCTTGCTCTGTTACCCAGGCTGGAATACAGTGGCATGACTGTAGCTCACTGACTGCAGCCTTGAACTGCTGGGCTCAATCCATCTTCCTGCCTCAGCCGCTGGGGTAGCTAGGACTATAGGCGTGAGGCACAGGCTCCATGTCTAGCTAAACCATTAAGTTTTGAGAATTATTTATGTATAGTAGACATGATCACTTTATTAGATACGCAGCTTGCAAATATTACTTCCTAGTATGTTGTTTTCCTTTTCATTCTCTTAGCAGATTTTTTCATAGAACAAAGGTTTTTAATTTTGGTAAAGTTCAATTTATTGTTATTTCTTTAATTAATAGTGCTTTTGATGTCATGTCTAATGACTCTTCCCCAGGTCCTAGATACCAAATACTTTCTCCTGTTATACTCTAACCATTTTAGAGTTGCATTTAAATCTATGATTCATTTAAAACTATTTTTTTAAATATAAGGTGTGAAGTTTAGAACAAGATTTATTTATTTATTTATTTATTTATTTATTTATTTATTTATTTATTTATTTATTTTTTCGCCTATTGGTATTCAGTTGACAGTTTGGCAGGGATTAAATTTTAGGCTGAAAAACATTTCCCTTTATAATTTTGATGGTATTGCTTCATTGCCCTTTTCTATCAAATCTTACTGATTACTGATCCCATATAATTCTCATTTCTTTGCATTTGTATTCCTGGTGTTATGAAATATTTTGATTCTGCTTCTTTACATGGTTCTTTTTTCATTCACTATGTTGATTTATCTTTTAAATATGGAGCTTTATGTTCTTCAGATCTGGGAATTTCTCTTTCATTATTTTAATAAATAATTTTCTCTTTTCAATTCTGTTTTCTTTCTCCGTACCTTATGCTTATCAGTTAGATCATGAACATCCTGAATTTTACTTCATTAGTAATTTTTACCATGGTAAACCCTCAGTCTAAGATTCTACTTCATTTTCCCCGTTGTATTTTTTTTTTGCATCAAATAATTTCCCCAAAACTGAAAAGGATTTCTTTTTATTTAAGACCGTTCTCTACATATCTTAATTATTGTGGATATATGCAATGTTCATTCGTTTAACATTACTTTTAAATGGTCTCAAGGGAAAAGAGATAAATACATTTTCAATCTTCTAACAAAAGTAGAGAACCTTGTATCTAAATTTTGAAAAAAATATTTAAAGTAGTAAATATTTCACAATGTTATTTTTCTAACTCATGATTTTCATACTCTTCTAGTATTTTATCAAATACCTGTACCTTAATTTTAAGTTACTCTCATTGTGCCACTCATTAGGTTTTTAAGTATGTCAAAGTTTTTGAATAATATGTTTTAAAGTCAGTTTAAATTACACACAGTCTTTATTTATTTATTTATTTATTTATTTATTTATTTATTTATTTAGAGATGGAGACTTGCTCTGTCACCAGGCTGGAGTGCAATGGCACGATCTGGGCTTACTGCAACCTCCGCCTCCCAGGTTCAGTCGATTTCCCTGCCTCAGCCTCCCTAGTAGCTGGGACTACAGGCATGTGCCACCACGCCCGGCTAATTTTTTGTATTTTAGTAGAGATGGGATTTCACCATGTTGGCTAGGTTGGTCTCGATCTTCTGACCTCATGATCTCTTCGCCTGCGACTCCCAAAGTGCTGAGATTACAGGTGTGAGCCACCACACCCAGCCACAGTCATGTTTATTTAAAATATAATTTTTTTTTTCAGATCACTTATAACTTTTCGATCCAGAAACAAGGGAGAAAATAAATTCCACACAATTTTCATGGCTACATACAGCCAGACGTTAACAAGAATGTAGAGCTATTATTTATTCAGGGCTTCATGTGTTCTATTATAGTCTTTCTTAAAGTAGTCTAGTTGAGTAGAACCAGAACATATACATCAACCATAGGTTTGAGTTACTACCATATACACAAACACTGATACAATCTACTACATCATAATCCCCGAATTAATTACCAAAATACATCTCAGTGCCACATTCCCAACTATTGCACAGATACACTTGGTTACCCCTCAGCTCATCAAACTCAAAGTGTCTAAAACTTAATTCATTTTCCATTGTCTATCATTCAATCTTTATTTTTTTGTTTTGACTTAACTATACTTGTAGTCACTGAATTAAAGTCTTCAGAGTTATCATTAACATAACTTCACATGAAGATAATGGCTTGTCACGTCTCATTCAGGTATCTCTCACATTTATCTGTAACTCTCCAACTCCAGCAACATTCCTTGTCCACGCCCTCATTTCTTAGTGATTAATGCACCTCTTAACTAATTGTACTGTCTCTAGATTCTTCTCCTTCCAATCCATCCTACGTATCTTAAAAGAGTCTTAATGAAAAACATAAGATCTCATTATTTTTTGCCCTAGGATCTTATATGCCTCCGTCGTTTACCAAATTGTGTGGAAACCTTTTAAGATGACTTTCAACATCTGCCAAAATCTGGTTTCAACCTGATTTTCTAGATTTTATGTCAAAGTTTATTGGGTCAAAGTAGCTTCTACTTTAGGAAAATTCTTCCCCTCCCCCCCACACCCTTTTTGAATTCTGAACCATTTTGTATATCTGTCCGTATTTTAAACTCCCTCTGAAATTGACTTAACCTCACCATCTTTAGTTGTCTAAATTCTACCCATGGATTTCAAAGCTTTGCTTGCATGATTTCCCATCTCTGATCCACAGAACTGGAAACGATGCCTTGCTCCTCTGAACTTTCATAACACCTATTATATGCTTTATCACTTTCTAGCTTGTGTACTTCTGGTGTGTGACCATGTCTTGTTTCTCTTTTTAGACTTTTTATTGCATAAGGGTAAGTTAAATATTTATTCAGCTTTAAATTATTCTCAATGCCTAGCATATTACCTTGTATATAATAACAATGCCAGTTGATATATAATATTGACAACAATGTTGGATATAGAAATATAAAATGTTTAAAAATTTATATTTTTCTTCCTCCCTCAACCTTTAGGAAGCTCTTTACCACATGATTTTAGCTTACTATAAACACGTATACAAGATGAAATTTATCACTGAATCAGAGTACTTCTGTTTAAATCAATAAGCTTGTATACCTAATCCTGCTTATAGTGTGGAAAAGGCAAAGAATGTCTGTTCTGTGTGTGTAGGTTTTTGGGGTTTGGAGCATGATTCTTTTTTTTTTTTTTTTTTAACTTTGCCCTGCCTATGCTGACCTTCTCTTCTCATCTGTACTATTGCCTGAGGCAGTAAGATTATAGCACAAAGATTTGACTACGGTTTTATATTAATTGCATGACACACCTCATTTGAGAATCATCTCTCTCTTCATAGAATCTGTGAAACTGCCTTAGTACTTTAATTCCTTTGTTACAGATATTCTTTTAAGTTAGACTAATAGGTCATTATATGTTTTTATTTTTCTTATGTAAGTCACAATTTACATAGATGCCCCTTTTAATAATAAGCAGAGAAATTAAAAGACACTTCCATATTTTCTTTTCAAAAATAGAATCAGAAATAGTCAAATCGGAATAAGAAATAGAAAAAAAATGTAGCTTTGGTAGTTAATCTCAGAGAAACAGCCTAGGAAGCAAAATTAACAACAGAATGAAGTATACCTCTGCTCATAATGAAACTAACATATATCCAAGGAAAAAAAAAGAATAGGTAATTGAATTTTATGCTCATACTAGTGGGATCAGTTCTATATATTTCAGATACTCAGTATCACTGAATTCACTGAGGTGTTATCCATTTATTTCCAGGTAAACCTGACAATATCAGACACTAAAGTCTGTGTAATATCTGTTAATATTAAATGTGTGATTTATTGTATCAAAAGACTTATAACCTACATCATTATGAGTGATACTAACTTCCCTGATTCTCTTCTTGTCATTTAAAAAGAAAAAAAAATGCTCATGGAATTGTAAAGTTGATCTATGGGAAATAATTTTAAATTGTATAACATTTTAAAGGAGTAAGTTAATTGAATTTAATCATATTTACAATGTGAATGTATGAGACTTCAATATCAAGCTTTAATATTTCTATATCAATAAATACGATTCTTGAACATAATAGCTATCACCTGCAAATAATTTGTTGATTTATTTAATCAATCCTCTATTAAACTTAAGGGTTATTTCCCCTTATCCACTATTGTAATACTGTGATAGATATCCTAGTGTACATATATTTTATACATATGTAGTTATATCAATGTAAATTCTTAGAGATGAGATTTCTAGATCAAATTTTATGCACAATGTATATTTTGATAATTATTTCCAAACTTCCCATTAGACACACTTTACCAGTTTGCTTTTGCAAGTCCTATTTCTCTAAACTTTTCCAACAGTGAGTTTTTATCATTTAAAATAAAAGTCTTTGCCATTTTGATTAAAGAAAGTAATATAAAGGCCTAGCATAGTTGATGGCCTGTTTTGTAAGATTCTTATCTGAAGCTTGGAAACATTTAACTTAGAAAAACATAATAAACCATAAGGACAAATTATTAATTCAATTACTAACATTAATTCAACTACTAAGCACTTAACAAATAATCAACAATTTTCAGGTAACCATCTGTGTTTAATTTTTATCTCTAATTCTTATCCTGTAAATTGAGCTAATACATTTTACATATCAAATTAGTATTAATTCCAATAGTCTTGTATCATACGTCTGTCCCTGGCCGCCCTCAGAGCCGTGCCCAGCCTGGCATGCATATGTGATGGTTAAGGATACAGTTAAAGAGTCAATCACGCGTGTCCACAACAGAGACACACGCAGTCTTGTATGCCTTCTTTTTAAAAGTTGAGAATATAGTATTCATTTTGCCTATGGGATATTGTTCACATTGCCAATTACATGGATTTTACTTATCAAAGTAAGGACAACCTTATTGGTTTCCACTTTGATCAGACAATATGACTTAAAAATAATAAGTATTTCATGAGAAATTATAACTCTTCAGTTGCTATAGAAGTCAGAGTATTTTTTGCCATGTTAATTCATTCCTCGTGTCATCATTTTGTGCATATAACAGGGGATATAACTGTCTTTCTTTATTTACTAAATGCTCAGTTTGTTACTTACTAGAACTTTGCTTTCCAGATGGCAAATTCTTCTAAGAATGTTTTTTTTCTCGTTGGGAGCAGTTGCTCAAGCCTGTAATCCCAGAACTTTGGGAGGCCGAGGTGGGTGGATCACATGAGATCAGGAGCTTGAGACTAGCCTGGCCAACATGGTGAAGCCTGGTCTCTACTAAAAATACAAAAATTAGCTGGTGTGGTGGCACATGCCTGTAATCCCAGCTACTCAGGAGTCTGAGGAGAAGAATTGCTTGAACCCAGGAGGTGAAGGTTGCAGTGAGCCAAGATTGTGACATTGCACTCCAGCCTGGGCAACAAGAGCGAAACTCCATCTCAAAAAATAAAAAAATAAAAAAATAAAAAATAATAAATAAATAAATAAATAAATAAATAATAAAAATAAATGCTTATTAAAATGTAATAATTTTAAATCTTATAGACTTTTGGGATTTAGCATTATTACTAGTTTTTTACTTTCTGGATTTCTTGTATGATTTGCATATTTTATAATCTGCTTGTTGGTAGAATATTTTGTTGTCACTTCTTTTTCTGATGCTTTTTCAGAGGCTATTATCATTGTCCTGAACTCTGCCCATTTTATACTGCATTTATTTTCTTTTTCCTCATTGCTCTTTGCCACTTGGTAACACCCATATCCACCTCTTTATTAAGATCACATGCTGTTTGGGTAATTCGTATAACTTCTTAGGTTAGTTAAATGTTTAACAAGTTCTCTGTTATTCGATGTGCATTGAAAGAGTTTATGTGCTTCTAGACATTCTATTATTATTTTTGAAGGAAATGGCTGACTTCTCTGAGACTCATTGAAAAATCATTTTATTAGAACATAAAGCTGATTCATCTACTATCCTTGACAATACTCTAAAACAGGATAAAAGAGCCCTAGAACCTGTGTATATTAGAACTTTTTGGAGAACTCTTTTGAGTTCACTGTCTCTAATATTAGAATTATGCAGATCTGTACATTAATTTATTGGCATTGTTTACCTGCTATGAACAGGTGGTTAGTACAATTTATATCCTTGTACTATCATTTAAGGCACATGAAGATACTACTTCCAAAGTTTCGGAAGAATAGTATGTTTGACAACAGTTGTGTATATTGTGAATACAAACTGAGTTAATACATATTACATATAAAATATTTTTTATTTTGACAGGACTCTATCATTGTGTGCATTTTTGTACTCTAAAACTGAGAAAATTGTATTTTACTCTGCATATTCAGTTTCTTGAATTTTACTCATCAGAATAAAGACAACTTTCTTGGCTTTTATGTTGATTAGGCAATATGACAAACATTATATAATGAGTACACACGTAAGTACTTTTAAGTTTATAAAATTATTTTTCTTATGTCATTCAAAGTTGTTAAAAATAACTTTGAGGTAAATATTATTAACCATATTTTTTTAGGTATGCAATTTGTCTTAAGTCATAAAATTAGCAAGCTGTAGAGTTAAAATTTGAACACATTTTGTTTAGCCGTTTTCAGAGAGTCTAATTTGGCTTCTTTCTTTCTCTATCCAGTTCAGAAACGCTGAATACAACACCATTGTTTATATGACAATGGCTTAATGTATTTTAAAATAACTTCTATGTAATTAAGTGGTATAAAATCAAAAGAAACATCATTATTTTAAAGTTATGTCAAACTTTTTCACAAATCTAGTACCACAAAGGTTACCTAGATTTGTTAGTCCTTAGAGACAACAGTCCCTGCATATTCCTTATACTTAAGTTGTAATATTTGCAGGATCCATAGCTTTCATGTATCAATTATGAGTCATAGAAGAGCCATATTTTATCTTAATAATGTGAAAAAATAATTCCTATAGAATACAACTTCTGTTTTGCAAGGTAACATATAGAGATCCATATTCTTTCTGAAGGATCTGTCTCCAGTTAATCAAATAAAAATTCTTGTTAGTATCACAAGACAATTTAAAATTAGAAAAACTCACAAACTGCATCTGACAAAGGTCTAATGCCCAGAATCTATAAGGAACTTAAATAATTCAACAAGAAAAAAAAATGCCATTACAAATTTGGCAAAGGACATGAGCAGAGACTTCTCAAAAGAAAACATGCAGCCAACAAGCATATAAAAAATGCTCAACATCACTAATCATTAGAGAAATGCAAATCAAACCACTATGAGATGCCATCTCACACTGGTCAGAATGGCTATTATTAAAAAGTCAAAAAGTAACAGATGTTGACAAAGTGACAGAGAAGAAGGAACACTTATACATGGTGGGAATGTAAATTAGTTCAGCTTCTGTGCCATGCAGTTTGGAGATTTCTCAAAGAACTTAAAACAGAACTACCATTTGACCCATCCCATGACTAGATATTTACCCAAAGGCATATATATTGTTCTACCAAAAAGATATATGCACCCATATGTTCACCGTAGTACTATTCACAATAGTAAAGATGTGTACTCAGCCAAGATGCCCATCAACTGGGTAAACATAATGTGCTTCATATATACCATAGAAAACTCCACAGCTATAAAACAAAAACCAAATCACGTCCTTTGCAGCAACGTGGATGCAGCTGGAGGTCATTATCCTAAGCAAATTAATTCAGAGACAGAAAGCTAAATGCCTCCTGTTCTTAGTTATAAGTGGGAGCTAAACATTGTGTCCATGTGGACACAAAGATGGGAAAAATAGGCACTACCTATTGGGTACTATGCTCACTACCTGAGTGATGAAATCATTTGTACACCAAATCCCAGCATAATGTAATAACCTAAAATAAAAGTTGAAAAACAAAACTAAAATGAGATATTCAAGACAGATCATCCTCATTCCCAAGGATAGTGGAAATTAAAAACCAAGAGAAGAGGCCAAGATTTAACTATGTTATCACCAAATGAATTTTTATAGCTTAAAGAGTATCACCATTCCTACCTTCTCTTAGACTCACCAATTTCCTATTTTTCAATTAAGCTTCTGAATGATTACCATGTAACTAAGACATTTGTTAGCCTGGAATGGACCTTGTGGGCTTGCCTTTGATGGATTCAATGTAAAATTTTTTAACATAGAAGTTAGAAAGGATAAGTGGTGTTAAATATGAATAAAGCAAATGTATTTTTTTCTATGGATGGAGATTTTTTAATGCCAAAATTTTAGAATTATGTGCGTGTGTGTGTGCGTGTATCATACACACATTCCTCTGTGAATACTTTTGGTGTTTTATGTGCAGATTTCCAAGTGCAACGTAATCTTTATTTCATTTTTTTCCAATGTGAAATTCACATTGAAATAAAATACTATTCCTAAGGAAACAAGAAGTCGTGTTCTTGATACTCAGCTCAATTCTACAACTACTGCTATATGAAATTGTTGTTAAGTTCAACTGCCAATGCCTTATCTTGCTGTGAAACAGATCTCTTTCAATAGAAAAATCTAAACAAGGAAAATTTATATGTAAATGTAAATCAGTATTCAAACTGAAGTGAAAATTCTCCTAATGAGAAAATTGTTTAAATATCTTGTAGAATTGGTCATTCTAGAGCTTCATTAACGTAATTTCAACCAAAATGTAACTAAAGATATTGTTAGTAACAAGACCCATTGATCCTTTAATATTAAAGAGAACTCTTTATGCTGTTTTTATGAAGTTATGACTGTAGAGAAATAAACTGTGTCTGTGGAAACAGTTAATAACGATTACATGTGTATTATTTCTATCTATATTTATCTATTTGCTCTTCTTTATTAACTGTGATTTTCTTAGGGATGAACAATGAAACATGATGTAAGCATTTACATAAGGCAAAATTCGTTTTTTAACAGTTTTTTTTTCCTTACAAACAAGTTTTTTGAATACATTTCTTAGCATAATACTTGAACCTGTCTAAGGAATAGCCTGATTTATAATCTCTGGGCTGTGCATTTATATGACTTGGAACTTCAGTTTTTTGTCTTTTCTGAACCTATGCATTCTACTTAGATCATCTTAATAACTTTTTGAATTATTTCAGGAAATTTATCCACATCACTTTCAGGCTGATGGTTGTTCAGTCTTCACCTGCAGTTCAACCCTTCTTCTGAGCTTCTTATCATTTCCATTGCCACTTAAAATCTCCATAAGTGTCTAAGCATCTATATGCTCACCATCTTTGCCCTCTATCCACATACCTCCTTCTAAAACTTTTTTTACCAGTCATTTTTCAATCATCTACTCAGTGACACAGGCAAATCTGGGAGTCATTTTTTATTCTTCCCTCACTCTTGCCATTATCTATTTTCTTCATGTTATATATTTTCTTCATATTTCCTGATTTATTCATTTCAGTTTTTCTTTACTTTCACTAGTCTGTCACAACTTTTGCCTAACATTCCTGCAACAGAGCCTTAAGTGCTCATCTGGCAGCTTCTCTTTCCTTTCTAAAGGCCATACTCCATAATGCAACAGGATTCATCTCTCTGAAAAGCAAATCTGAGGTTATGCAGTTGCCTGAGCAGATGCCATGCAAATAAATGGAATTTCCTTCACAGCCAAACTTTATGCAAAGGCAGAAAGAGGCAACTGTGTTTCTGGGGTAAAACGAGGAGTGACTACAGTTTCTTCATCTCAAACTTCTCTTGTTGCAAATCTAACACTGTATCTGCAATTTCCATCTTCCTCATCCTTTGTGTCAATACATTGAAGTCTCTTTTAAAAACACAACACTTTTTTTTTAAATAAACTATTTTGGAATAGTTTTAGTCTTACAGACAAGTTGCAAAGATGATATAAAATCCAGATAGATGCTTCCTCCATTTCCTCTACCCCCTTAATATTTTACATTATCGTGGCAGGTTTTTAAAAACAGAAATCAACAGTGGTATATTACTGACATTTAAACTCTGAAATTTATTCAGATTTCATCTGGTTTCCCACTGATTTCCTCTTTCTACTTCAGAATCCAATCCAGAATATCAGGGAATTTAAATAATGCTGGTTTTGACAGAGAAAACTTTTTGCAGTTATTAGAATCTTAGTGTAAGTCAGTTTAAGACACCCTTTTAGAAGGGTGAACAAATAGGACAACAGGCAGTGAAATTTGGGGAGATGGTGTCAGGGTGTTTGAGTGGTGTGCTGTAGCGTGGGATCCTGGCTGGAGGTGTCTGGCATTAGTGGAAGAACTTGGGAAACCAGGTAATGCCATGAGGAGACTTGATTTAGAAGATACAAATTAAGGGGGTTGTTAGAAACAAACATTTCAGTTGTAAGTATGTTTGAGAATGTTTATTGATTACATAGAAATGGATAAAATCATGAGTCCAACCTCAAAATGGGAAAATAATTGTGGACGTAAATGAAAGCATATGTGCCATTGATTAGAACTGTGAATTTGTAAATTTCTTCCTAAGAGAGCCTTCCTGTGGCATTTGATGGGCCTGTTGGTCTGGGAGTTTGAAAAAATATTCTGAGGTTTGGAACAATTAATTTGATTGATTAGATAGATCCTTTCCATGATAGGGTTTTTATTCTACAGATACAAAATTTAAAATGAACTTTAGATATTTGAATGTCATGCTTCTATATTCAAATAAATCTCAAGTTCTAAAGGAACTGAATATACCTTTCTTGTGCAGTCATGTATATTCCTGAGGGGAAAGATTGGGTAGTTGTCAATTTCCCTGGAAGTTATCAGCTGCAGTCCCCTGCAAGGGGCAGGATATTAGATTAGCCGTTCCATTTTTAATTTCCTGGGAACATATTGTGTGTTTACAAAGATATTATAAGAAAAATCTGCATCAAATTACTTTTTAAAAATGAGACTTGCAGAAGATTTACTTGCTATAATCTCTGTGTGTGTGTGTGTGTTGGGGGAAATTGTGGGTTTGTGTTTGTAGTTTTAGCTGTTTTTTATTTTTTGGTCATAGTTTTCAATTCTAATATAAGGAGCTACTCAATATGGAAGATTTATTTCAAGTATTGAAAATAAAAACATACTCCAAAAGCATGTTCTCTTCAGATCAGGGCTCTTTTTAATACATCAAAGTGTGAGTATCTCAGGTTCATGAGAAAATAATTTGATTTATACTAATTGTACATCCATATGGTACATCTTTTAACTTATGCTCATATTATATATTAATATACAAATGATTCATATAAAAGTAAAAATGGCATTAAAATAAAATCAATAAGAATTAGCTCCTTTTTATGAAGTGTCAATACGTTTTTAATTTATTTACTTTTGTAGTGTTTGGTACCTAGAGTTATAATCAGAAAACAGCAAGGATCAGGATGATTTTAAATTAGAGTTAGATTTCATCAATATGCCTGGGGATTAGAAAATCCCCAAGTTATAAAACTTTCCACCAATTCCAATGAAAATTCAGCTCTAATGTCAAATCATTTTAAGTTTATTAGGCACTTGTCATAACACTAATTACAAATTAGATCATTTTATATTCTCGAGATTGAGAAAAGTAATTAAATTGGTGGTTTCATTAGTTGATGGACAGTTTTAAAGAGTTTATTTCTTCTGGAAAATCAAGGTGTATTATTCTTTCAGTTTCTAAAGAAGTGCTTATTAGAAAAAATGGGGTTGTATAGAAATCTAAATCTAACAGAAAAGGGTAATTTTGTCATGAATATTGACTTAATTTTATTAATAGCTTTTAATATACATGTTTTAAAGATATGAAGTCTTAGCTTTAGAATTTAAATATTAGGATATTTCTTCATTAAACTGAAAATTCACATTCAAAGTAGATATTTAATTGGATGAATTAAAAATATAGAGTCATGATAATATTACCTGTTATACAGTCAATCCTTTAAAATATGCTAATTGCAAGGTTTATAAATGACATGGGGAGTCAAAGTTTTATAAACCCTCAAGCATTATAATTAGTCTTTGGAATCTTTTTTTGTTATTGCTGTCCAGACATAGAAATGTACAAATGTTTAATTTAAGGTCAGTCACGCTGAAAAAATTTAAAAATAGTTTTAGTCAATTACCTAATTCTAAATTTGCTTTGTTTATTCTCATGTTATTTCTTATTCTCTCTTTTTTCTGAAACTATTAATGTAGGAAGTTAAATTAATACTATAGTAAATCATAAAAGTCATGTTCAATCAAGGTTTTAGCTTTAGCTTTAGCCCTACTTTAGATTGAATGTGTTTTCTTACCAGGAAATTCTGGAGAGGTTATTACAACACACCCTCACACATACACATACACGTTCCTTTACATTTTACATGGTCTGTGCTAGAGGATTAGCATTTATTGAGTTTCTACTATATGAGGTGCTCTGATTCTCAACCTCCCATGCCACATTGTGATGTTGAACATCTCTGTGCACATATTCTTGTAAAATGTGTGTTGCAATTTTTATGCAAATATTTTAATTTAAACAAATGTCATTGTGTGATATATTTCATTTTGCTTCTTTTTTACTTTTATTTTAATTTCAGTGGTACAAGTGCAGGTTTGTTAGATAGGTAAACTTATGTCATGGGCATGTGTTGAACAGATTATTTCACCCAGATATTAAGCATTAGTTATTTTTCCTGACCCTCTTCCTCCTCCCACCCTCGATCCTCTGAAAGCCCCAGTGTGTGTTATTACCCTTCCGTTTCATAACGTCTTTCATCTGGTATTGTGGTTTTAAAAAGATCTATCTATATTGCTGTGTGACCTTTGCTTCTAATTGCTATAATATACTTCACTGTGTGGACTCATCATCTTTTCCCTTTACGCAAAGGCTTCCGACTTCCAGCAACCACAGGTAAAACACAGTTGAGTATCTCTCTTCAGCTCCCCTTTGTCACCATTTTTAGATGAAGAAACAGAGGTATGGAGGGTTGAATAATCTTATCAGAATTGCACCACTAGGGTTAGAACCAGTCTAATGGCAGGCAAATAGAGGAAAGAGAAGCATCAATTATTAAACATCTATTGTAGCAGAAGTTTTATGTCAAAAAATCAATTTTATCCACTTAAGTGCCTTATGTAGTAGCTAAAATGACTCAAAAAAATCAGAAAAGTAACTTGAATAATCATAATTGATAACTGGCAGATTCAGAAGTTTACTTAATACTGGTCATCCCTTAAAGCTCTTCTTGGTTTTTAATTAACCAGTGTCTCATTTCGATGAATGTATTATTTTAAAAAAATATGGAGGTAAGGTTGCTTGATTACTCAGGTATTTCTCTCATTTTGGGAGATTGCATACATAGCCTTAGCAAAGAGCATGTAAAATTGTTCCCAAATACCAATTTTTATTTGCTTGTTTGTTTTCTTATTTTTGGGTAATCTACAGCAGCAGAAGAAAAGCGTGTATATATATATATACATATATACACACATACACACACACTCACACACATTGATTGGAGGATTAATTTTCCTAGAAAACAAACATTTTGAAACAACTGATATAAAAAATTTGGAAGGGATTCTCATGTTAAAAGCTTATTGGATTATTTTTTGGATTTTTAGAGAAAGGGTTCTGTTCTGTCACCCAGTGTGGAGTGCAGTGGTGCAATCATAGCTCACTGCAGCCTTGAACTCCTGTGCTCAAGTGACCCTTCTGTCCTCAGCCTCCCAAGTAGCTAGGATTACAAGTGTGAACCACCACACCACACCAGGCTAATTTTTAAATTATTTTTATAGAGATCAGGGTGGAGAGGGGACCTTGGTAATTTGCCTAGGCTGGTCTTGAATTTCTAGCCTCAATCATTCCTCTCATTCTAGCCTCCCCAAATGCTAGAACTACAGGCATGAGCCACCATACCCACTCTTGAACTCTTAAAATAGATTTTACTCTGTCCTTCATTTTGTTTATTGATTTGCAGATGGACATCATGACTACATAAAATTATTTCCATTTTTCATTTCTATCTAAGTAAAAATTACCAGCTGGTTTTTATGGCGATAATGACATGGATCAGTGATAGTTCTTGGAAATGTTATTTTTCAAAAAATTGTTGAATAAAAAGTTTTTTTATTCTTTCAATAGATATTATTTTCCTCCAAGCTTGAACAGTGATGAGTATGATGATTAATCAATATCATTTTAAGTACTAGAATGGCTCCTGAATGATAAAACCCATCAGTAAAGACAGACTAAGCCAACATTAAGAAGTAAATGATATCTGACCTAGGAATTTCTCCTTTAGATATGACATTCTCCCTGTTTTTCTGCTAGAAGACAAATCTTGGGTGAGGACAACATTGCAGAGGGGCCTGAACAGAGAGTTGAGCTCAGTATAAAACTTCTGACAGATTTTGCCGTTCTGGGAGGGACAGAGTCTAGCCCCAAGGAGGGGGAATGTTAGAGGCAGTCTGATGGGGTGAGAGCCTGTGATGTCCTTCAAATCAAACCAGAGGAGATTGCTTTACTTCTTTCCCAATTGCTCAGAGGCAATTAGCAGAAGTAATTAATAGTGTTACTTCGAGAATGCTGTGGCTGCTTGATTTATTTTCAAATCAAATAGAAAATTGTAGTGTCCCCTTAACAAATTCGCAGGTGTACTTGACATTTCTAAGTTTAATGACTGGGTTTTTTTTAGAAAATGCAATATTTTGACATTGTCTAAAAATAACACGATATTGATTTCTTAAAAAGGCAATTAATTGTATGATGAATATATTAATATTTATTAATATTTTAGACTATAATTTTAGAAAGCAGGAGAAAGGGTTGCCAGCATTTGGTGTCATAAGTTTTAGGGCATGGTACAAACCACTGATATGTTATACATATACTATAATACATGTAGTAGTAAATGTCAAAACAAGGTAATACCACTTCATCTTGAGTTTTGAATGCACATTTTGACTAAAAATTTTATGAAATTACAAATTAAAATTATATAAACTAATTTTAAAGAACTTATTATCAGTTATAAGTTAATAGGACTTAGGGTGGTATGAAGATGCATTTTTCAAAATTATCTTAAAAATTAAATTTGAAGAATAGTGAAAGTACTAACTGAAATATATCTTTAAAACTTTAAACATTGTTGAAGTAGTGCTTTTATCCTATCAAGTTCTACTCAAGTCATTGAATCATATATAAGTAAAGACATAAAAATAGTAATGTTATATTTAATGTGTTTTGTATGCTGTGTATACAAAACATCTTTCTTACATTTTCTTTATTTATATAATTCATTAGTTTCAGGTATGGTAATTGGCCACCTGCTAACTGTGTGTCCTTGCGAAAGATGTTATTATTACTTGTTCTAGTTGCTTTTCTAAAAGGATATAAGGAAAGTATGAGATAGATTTTTTTTTACATTTCTCCTAGCTGTAAAATTCTATGGGTTATATAATCCTATGTCTTGTCTTTTTTTCTCCCCTCCTCTGGAGTCTGATATCCTTTGTTCATCTTTTTTACAAATTTGAATCAGACTAGTTGGCAAAGTGTCAGTTCTCTGACAGTCTGTGATAATATATTATTTTGCGCAAATGTTACCAAATGAATAGCTAGTAAAATTTTTTCTTTTTATGATTCCAAACTCGCTCAGTTTGATGAATAGGATCTAATATTTGGCATTTTTATCTCTAAATGTCATCAATTTAATCTTTGTAACAAGTTCATTTATATAATAAACTTTAAATCTCTTTATACTCACACAAATGCAATGCAGGGGAAATCACTGTCCTTGCTCCCTTGATTCCTTCTTTGTTGACAGGATAGATGACAGAATCTGCGCTTCTTTCAGATGAATTGTTTTTCAAGTGGTAATTTTTCTATATTAACATACTCCCTACCATATATTTTTCTTTTCTACGCAATCTTCATATAACCACATTATTTTTGAGGTTAAGTTTAATATCTAAACACCATTGAATCCATTCCATAATCAAGATATTTAGATTGTAGTTAGTTTTAATTTGAAGAATTTCTGTGGTGTTTCTATCAAATGTATAATAAATTTAACAGTAACTCCGACTATCTGAGTCTCTTTTTTTAATGACCTGGTACCTATTCATGTCAGTGTCCTAAAATCTTCAAATTGTGAAGTCACATACATGTGGTATGGAAATTATTTTTTTCAGTCAAAAATATGTAAATCTTTACTTTGCAATTGTACTCTGATAAAGTAGCTCAGTCTGAGGGACAAAAATAAAACAAGCCTTTATTTTTCTTCTGAAGGCAGTATTTGCATGACTTTCATATGGTATATATGTTTGCATAGGAAATTTGTCTTTAGTTTCACATCTGCCTGGATTATAGCCTTTAATTCAATGATTCAAAGCTTATCTGGAAGACACTTAAATACTTGAAAGCTACATACTATTATTTTATGATTTCAGCTACTCAAGACATAACTTTCAATGTATAAACAACATCTTTATCAAGTCAGGCAAATAGTGAAGGGAAATTATCAAACTATGGTCTTGTTTTTAAAGGAATGGGCCTAAAATTGGACAGATATACTTGAAGTGGTGAAAGAGGAAAATATTATACAACCATTTCATCTGTCCAGATTATCTGAGCCTTTCCTGTATCAATGAAACATCAGCTGTTGCGGTGAGATCATCTTTAATGCCCATCCTATTTTATGATCTAGATGCATTAATGATTAATTTATTGAATATTATTTGTTTTCTATGCTGTAACACTGGCATATCAAAAACTTCAATAGATTGTCACATTTCAGCTCTTGACCTTTGGGTTTTATTGCAAATAATTAACTCTTTACTACTCACATATCTCAAATGTATTAATATGATTTAAGTATTATTGCAGGAAGAAATATATTGTTTTAAGTTTATTTGACATTTTACTAAACTCTGTTAAATATATGTTATGTATGTAGTATTTGAAATGTGATACATCTATAAAGGAAAGTATTTAGCATAATTGTTAGCTTTACCCAAACAATTTTGAAAGTTAGGTTATTTTCTTTTTGTCTCAGTGTCTGTATACTTAATGTCCCTCATGTGCTACACACAGTGACTGAAGAAAAGTAAGCTTCATGAGAAGAAACATTCACATATAAATTTTGATCAGTTTCTCAGAATTAATAAATCAAAGGGAAATGCTGATACTGTGTAATAAATTCGGCTATATATAACAGACTAGCTTTCACTAATACAGATCTGTGCCTCCTAATGATGTTATAGTCAATAATGAACCACAGATGATGATGATCCTTTAAGATTATGATACTTTCCAATCTTACTATGCCTTTCCTATGTTTACATATGTTTAGATATGCAAGTACTTCTTGTGTTAAATTGCCTAGAGTATTCAGGACAGTAACATGGTATACAGGCTTACAGCCTAGGAGCAATAGGCCATATTGCCTAGATGTGTAGTAGGTTATGCCACTTAGGTTTGTAAGTTAATTCCATGATGTTCATACATTGAAATCACCTAATGACATATTTCTCAGAACGTATCCCTTTTGTTAATCGATAGATGACTGTGTAAGTATGCCAGTTCATCAAACAAAACTAAACAAAAACAAAATGGGGCACTAGATAGCTCAGGGAAAAAAATAGAAAACACATTCTGTATAGGATAATAGCTGTTGCCTCTTACATTCTCTGTAATGATTTTGAAATGCATATTGGATGTAATGATTTATTTTAATTCTGATTAGAGGTAACGACTTTTAAGTCTGATTTTTTTTTAAACATGTGAGTAGCGGTAGTCTCATCCAAGTAAACATATTTTATACTACTTTTCTGAACCAGTTCAAATCTAAAACTAAGTTACCAATGTTTTTAAAGGCAACTGGTAAATTCTGAGAGAAAGTAATATTGCAGGTTTTTTTTTTTAACTCTCAATTTACGGTAATTGTTTAGAGAAAATGTAGAATGATAAATAGGGATGTGCTTTGGCTACTTTAGTCAAAGTCTGAGTTCTGCTACATTCTTGTGCAAGATACTTAACCTTTAAAAACCTTTATTTTTCTATCGATAATATATAGAAAATAGGATTGGGTTCTTATACCTATTACATTAAGAATTAAATGATACTATCTAAGCATTTATCAAAGTGACCACTAGATGATAAACATTAACACATGTTAGCTATTACTGCTAAGGAAACTATTTTAATACTTAAATTTCATATGATCATAAAAATAAAATTTAGAATATGATTTTTAATCATTATTGAAAAAAGAAAATACATTTAAAAGGAACACAATCTCTTCTCAGCCTTTTGGCTAAGGCCAAGTGTAAAAGGGACACAAATGTAGTTTAGAGCAAATTTAAGTGATGTGGTTAAAAAAAGGAGGAAATCACAGTATGATAATCAGGTCAGATTATTTCACTATCACAAAGAAGAAGAGAAGTTACAGAGAGAAGTAGGAAGACTTTAGTGACCTAATGCCTACTAGGTAGTCTGTGGCAAAGTTTTGAAATAGAAATGGTGAATTCTGAGCACAGGGTTAGAAAGAAAGGTCACCTGAATGATAGAATTATGCATATTTTTACAGATGCAGGATTCTAAAAATGTGATTTACAGAGTTTATAGGAAAGGCAGTCAAGGAAGAAAGAGCTAAAGATACAGACTGAGGTTTGAACTGAGGTATAGTTTAGCCAGGGCTATGGGTGTTGTGAGAGAAATTTTAAGGATGAATGTGGTAATATATATGAAACACTCTCTGTTCCCTGGAAGAAAGGTTCTATAAAAACGTAACATATTGCTGATTCTTAGAATGAATGGTGAAGGTTGAAAGATTTTCAGATGTAGGGAAAGGGCACATTCACAATCCAGTGAGAGGCAAAGGATATTGGAAATGGAAGGTCAGAAACAAGAAAGGAAAAATAAAATTTGAATGTTTCTTACAAGACTACACACACATGCACACATACACTGCAGTTTTAAACAGAATTATTTTCATTGGAAATACTCTGTAAAATAAGTTTATTGATTTCCAAGATAGCTGCACTTAGAACTGAATAATTTAAGCACATAAAGTGAATATAGTGGTCAGAGAGAGGAAAGAATGAATTTGGATTAATTGTCTAAGGAAACAATATCATAAAAGAAAAGGTATAATAAAAGAGAAAAGAGAAAAAAGTAAAGAGAGAGGTTTTTGAATAAAAAATATTTTGCCAAAAAGTTCAAGAAAATGTTTTGAAGGATAGAATTTAGAACTGTTCTAAGAAGTTCTGTATATGGTAGATAAAGCAATAGCTTGCCAGAAGACATATGGCCAATTTTAGATATATAAAAAGAGTGGGAGGAAATACAAGGAAATTAGAGTGTGCCACCCAGAGTGTCTCATGTGGGGCTGCTGATTGCATGTCCGGATCTCATAATTGATGCTGAGGTGGCTATCAGTTAACTTAGCCAACAGATACTTTTG
The DNA here is from genome assembly GCF_007565055.1 of Rhinopithecus roxellana. NCBI lineage: Eukaryota > Metazoa > Chordata > Mammalia > Primates > Cercopithecidae > Rhinopithecus > Rhinopithecus roxellana. The sequence goes on along the minus strand of NC_044556.1, from coordinate 142,689,312 downwards.
AAATAAATCAAGTCTCCAAATTACAAACAGTATTGAAATATGTTATCATTGAAGGTCTACACCTCCTTAGTGATTTAAATGTGGATATAGTATTGATGCTCTAATTAGAATACCATATTGTATTTTTTCTTTCTTTTTTTTTTATTTTGAGACGGAGTCTCGCTCTGTCGCCCAGGCTGGAGTGCTGTGGCCGAATCTCAGCTCACTGCAAGCTCCGCCTCCCGGGTTCACGCCATTCTCCTGCCTCAGCCTCCTGGGTAGCTGGGACTACAGGCGCCGCCATGTCGCCCGGCTAGTTTTTTGTAGTTTTTAGTAGAGACAGGGTTTCACCGTGTTAGCCAGGATGCTCTCGATCTCCTGACCTCGTGATCCGCCCGTCTCGGCCTCCCAAAGTGCTGGGATTACAGGCTTGAGCCACCGCGCCCGGCCTTATTTTTTTCTAAGTAGTCTTATCAATTAGAATTTTATAGTTAAATGGGGATCTAATAATTAATGTCTTATGACTTGAAGAGCCTTTGGAAAACACATTTATCAAATGCTCATGGGAAAGAATTCAATTCTATAGTGTTATGATAAATTGAAATCATGTGTTTTGTATCTAAAATATACTTAAAAAGATAATGGACTTTTCCATTTGTAACACCCATGACCATAAAAATCTTATGAAAAAGTAATTCAATGTCTTTGAGTTCAGAATGTTACAAGATTCTTTTATTATATTAAGTTATCACATATGTAAGTGCAAAAAAGTAAAGAATAATCTCAGGCTTTCCCATTATGGTTTTTTGTACTTGCAGAGAGGAAGTAACTTTGGCTTTGCTAACAGATTATTTCTTTTCCCCTTCTTTTTCTTCCATTCCCCCCTTCCATTCACTCATCAAACCTGTTTGATTACACTTTCAAAATACAATCGTGTCTTTACTCACTCACCTCTATCTTCATTATATTGATTTAAGCCTAAACTGCCTCTTCCCTGGATTACTACAGTTGTTTCTGAGCTACCTCTGTGCTTTCTGGGTTTTAGTCCTGTAGTGTTTTCTCAGTGTGGCCACTTGAGGGATACTTGTAAAATGCAAGTCAGATCATACCACTCATCCACTCACACCTTCCCCTGGCTTTCCATCTTGTGCAGAGTTAAAGCCATGTTGGCTGGGCACAAGCTCACACCTGTAATCCCAGCACTTTGGGAGGCCGAGGTAGGCGGATCACTTGAGGTCAGGAGTTTGAGACCAGCCTGGCCAACATGGTGAAACCATGTCTCTACTAAAAATACAAAAAAGTAACCGAGTGCAGTGGCAGGCACTTGTAATCCCAGCCACCAGCTACTCAGGCAGGAGAATCGCTTGAACCTGTGAGGTGGAGGTTGCAGTGACCGGAGATCGTGCCACTGCATTCCAACCTGGTCAAGAGTGAGACTCCATCTGAAAAAAAAAAAAAAAAAAGCCATGTCCTGGAGTGGCCTGAACATCCCTACAGAATGTGTCCCTATCCACCTCTCTGATACGGTTTCCCATTACACAACTTTTTGCTTGCTCCACTCTCGGCATATCGGTCTCCTTGCTGCCTTCCTACTTGTCCAAGCACCCTTATTCCTAAACGTCTTTACACCTGCTTTTCCTTCTTTCTGAGTATTCCTTCCCAGCTAGCTAGTCCCATGGCTTACTAGCACACCTGATTTACTTAAATGGCAAATGAAGGCTTCTCTGACCGGTACACTTAACATGGTTAACACACTGCAGCTTCTCCTTCCTAATTGTTTTTTTCTCCTTCCCCACTTAATTTCTCCATAACATATAATAGCACTTACTACCAACTGGTGTACTGTAGCATTTATTTTATTTTTCTGTTTATTTTCTCTTTTACTGCTTGACTACTTGAATGGAAAACTCCAGGTAAGCTTAGATTTTTGTTTTTTACTTTTTGTCATAGCACCTAAAACAGTTTATAGCATGTAGAGATTCTTAAAAATATTTATTAAGTGTATAAATGAAGTATGTTATCCCCAGAAGCTGGCTAATGTAATGGCACCTTGATAATTCATTATTGTCTTGAAGTGTTAAAATACTGGAGAAAGGTCACTAGATAAAAGGTCAAGGAAGCAGTACTCAGTGGGAGAGGGAAGTTAGGGAGAAAGGATGGCATAAGGGGAATGAAAAGTCTATGGATGTCCATGAAAAAATGAAACTATGCCTGCATCAAAATATCTCATGTATTCCATAAATATATACATCTACTATGTTCCCACAAAAATTTTTAAAAATCTTATCTGCTTTCATAAGTTAACAAAACCTTGCCTGCGTATTTTTGCCAATAGATGTCAGTGGTTGACCATATGAGTGAAATTATTGCAGATACACTTGTTTTATGCCACTCTTAAAAGGCTAGTCTTTAAGGAGTATCTCATTTCTTAAATGATCGTTTTTATTATTTTACCTTGAGAAGTAATATATATTATGACATGATAGAGTTGACAAGACGAAATGTTAATAGATTCCCTAATATACTGAAACTATTGAAATTTAAGGGCTATAGGAAGTATTTAAATGAAAATGACTTTTTTAAATGGTTGCTTTGTTTATATAGATTTATGTATATTCCTCCAACCATTCAATTTTCAAAGTGAAAAAGAAATTGTTCGTACATATAGTGTTTTATTCACATCCATGCTTGCTATGGAGACTTTTATCCAGGTTTCAATCAATTTGGTTTAATCCAGTACAATTCCCAAGGCAGTTTGAAAAGAGTTTTATTTTTTAAGTTATAAATGGTAATTGAGTAGTCATCATCTTTTATCTGTTAGGAATGATTGTGAACATTGCTTTTAACATAAATATTCTTATTTCAAAGTCCTAAGTACCTCCAATGAGATACAATTGTTTTCCATTTTTTGTTCTACTAGTTAATATTTTTTATCAATGTTTATTTCCTTAATTATATCTTTCAGAAATAAAATTAATGTTAAAAATAAACAGTGTATGTTATATTTACATGGATTTATAGTTTCAAAAATATCTGTCAACTGGCCTTTAAGAATTCCAAGAATGATATCATGCTTCTCTTCTTTGGTCAGTGGGAAATTCACAAACCTCTGAGATATTTAAAAAATTCTCCTAATCATGATTATTTTTTCTAGAAAACTGCTGTTACTATGTTGAACAAAATAATGAGGCAAAATACTTTGATAAGGGTTTTATTGAACAGACGTAAAAGATGTGCCATCATTTATTAATTAATTCAACATCTATTTATTGAGCTCCTAGAGCTCAATAAATCCTAGAGATCAGAAACTTAACATGTCTTCTCTTTTTACTATGGCTATCTGTTGCCATGTAAAGAAGGTTTTTTTTCTCTTTTTCTATGTATAAAATAATGGAAAAAAATTAATTCAGCTGCGCATGGTGATCCCAGCACTTTGGGAGGCCAAAGTGAGATGATTGCATTGACCCAGGAGTTTGAGACTAGCCTGTGCAGCAAAGTGAAATACCATTCTACAAAAATTTAAAAATTAACCCAGTGTGGTGGCATGCACCTGTAGTCCCAGCTACTCACTATTTCAAGTGAAATAGTGGAAGTTTCACTTGAGCCTGAGAGATTGAGCTTGCAAGAAGCCGTGGTCTCATCACTGCACTCCAGCCTGGGCAACAGAGAAAGACTCTGTCCTAAATAAATAAATAAATAAATAAAACTCACTGGGTGAAAGGATGTACAAGACACAGAGTTGGAGAAAATATTTGCAGTACTTAATCTGACAGAAGTCGTGCATGCATCACATATAGGGAACTCTTACAAATTAAGAATAAGGTATACAACCCCACTATTACAACGGGGGAAAAAGGCAAGCACATTTCATCACAGAATATACTAAATAGTCATTAAACATATGAAAAATGCTCACCAATATTGGTCACTAGAGAAATAAAAATGAAATCATTGTATATCCACCATAATGTCTAAAATTTAAAAACAAGACTGTGGAGCAACAGGAACCCTTACACAGATTTGATGGATGTGTGCATTGTTCCAACCATCTTGGAAAACTGATTGGAAGCATCTTTTAAAGCTGAACATCTGCAAACCTTATGACCTGGTAATTTCTTTCCTAGGTATCTATCCAAAACAACTGCATACATGTGTATACCAAAAGATATGCATCAGAATTTCATCAACAATGTTATTTGTAAAAACGCTATACTAGAAACAATCCAAGTGTTCATTTGTGAAAGAAAGAATAAATATATTGTGGAATATTCATACAAAGAATACAGCAATGAAAAAGAATGACCTCTTGCTACATGCAACAACATGAATCCATTACAGATTATATTGAGGCCGAGTGCGGGATGGCTGATGCCTGTAATCCCAGCACTTTGGGAGGCAAATCCTGGAGGATTGCTTGAGGCCAGGAGTTCGACACCAGTCTGGCCAATATGATGAAACATCATCTCTCCAAAAAAAAAATTAGCTGGGCATGGTGGTGCATGCCTGTAGTCCCAGCTACTCTGGAGGCTGAAGCAGGAGAATCACTTGAACCCACGAGGTGGAGGTTTCAGTGAGTCATGATGGCATCACTTACCTCCATCCTGAGAGACAGAGTAACACTCTGTCAAAATATATATACAAAAATAAAAACAAAAAAACTAGTCACAAGTAAATATTATAATTTAATTTTATTTATATAAAGTTCAAAAACAGTCAAAACTGATCTATGGAGGCAGAAATAATACCTTTAGGAGAGGTATTGACTGAAGGAGGTCATGAGGGAGGCTTCTAGAAAGATGGTAATTTTTTCTTCCTTGATCTTGATGGTTTTACACAGGAATGTGCACTTTATAAAGTTATCACAATTTGTCTACCTTTCTGTATATGTGCTATACTTCAGTAAATATTTACTTGGAAATTGAACTGATTACTCTTTTCATAATTGTTAATAGAATAACATTCATACATTTTCTATCACTTCATAAAACACTTGACTATTCCAGGTAAAAGATTCCTTGAGACTCTTTGCAAGTTAGGCAGAAGGCTTTCCTCATTCACTCATTTACATTCTTAACCAGTGTCTACATTGTATTAAGTGGGTGAAAGAACAGGAGTGTGGTGATGAAGGCAGAAGTGAGATTATTCTATTCGAGATGCTGCACTAAACAAAGCCATTTAAAGCACAAAATGAGCTCTAAAATTTTTGAAAGAACATTACGAGATAAACATAGTGGAATACAGTTTTTATTTGTTTGTTTTGTTTTTTACCTGATATACTAAGGCATATTAGGATAAGGATCACACTTTTTACTAGCTCTTAATTCTGGGGAAATCTTACTCTAATTTTTTCTCTTTTTTAAAAAACATAAGGGTCATTAAACAATATAATGCCTGTGTTTGTACCATATACATAGACATGTAACCTGTACCATATGCATATACAACCAAACAAATCAAATCAAGAAACATGTTACCTATGTGTTTAAATGCTTCCTGGTGATAATTCTTTATATTCCATTTATTGTAGGTATCTGAATCCTATCATGAAAACAACTGAAATAGCCAAATTCCCTGGAAAGAAATATTTCTCTGGTTGAAAATATGTCACTCCCTGTTTCTTGTCACACAAAGAAGTATTACTTAATTCCACAAAAAACTTACTGATTGCTTATATTTTGTGTAATAAGTGCACAACATAGCATTGAATAATAATAGAAATATATAGAAATTATGAGGAAAACACTTTAAAGTGAGATTCTTATTGTTCTTTTTTCCTTGCTTATTTTGTTCTAATATGACATTCACTTTATGACACACATGGCTATGTGGACTATATTCAGTTCATCTTCTCCCAGTTTTTTTTTTAGTATATCATTTGTTTAATTTCTATGGCTAAAATAATGTGAGGAAAATAAGTACACAGTTTAAGCTTAGACAAAAATCACGTCTTCTCTTTTTCATTTGTTTTTCCAACTTGAGTGAATGTAAATCATTTCCTTCACCTGTAGTCTGTAGACCTTCAGGAAATGAGCTTCAACCTGTTCCTTCTCAGCTATGATCATCTGTGAGGAGCTCAAATATTTCTGATAAGGCTTTCTCATCATTGTTGATAAGACCATAGCTAAATATACATAGAATTTATGTGTTATATATACTGAAAAACTTAAGTGCTCCTTTCAAAATTTTCAATATTATAGTCTGGAAACATTATATTATCTAGAAGAATGTACTGAGTTGATGACTATACAGAAGAAAAAAGATGAATACTGAAAAATCTTTTCAGACTTGAAATTGTTATTGTGATTGGGATTTGAGAGACTGAACTTGTATACATTCCCTTAGTTTTCTGCACTTGAAAGCTGAAAATACAATTATAATGGCGTTAGGTTTTGTTTATGATGATGTATAATGACATAAATGCAAGAAACATGATTTTATATATATAGTACTTATCATATAGGTGTATATGCAAATCGTACACATAAAGTTTATGTGCAATTGTATATGTATAGTATACATACATTATATGTATATAAACTAGATAAATAGATGTGCTTTTGATACTTGAACAATGCAGGTGTTAGGAGTGCTGATCAATTGCATAGTCAAAAATTCATATATAACTCTGACTCCCCAAAACTTTAGCTACCAAGACCCTACTTTTGACTGAAAGCTTACCAATAACATAAACAGTTGATTGACACATATTTTATATGTTACATGTACTGTATAATGTATTATTATAATAAATAAGAGAAAAGAAAATGTTATTAAGAAAATCATAAGGAAGAGAAATTATATTTTAAGAAGATAAAATATATATTAAGTGGAAATGAATAGTCATAAAGGTCTTCATCCTCATGGTTGTCACGCTGAGTAGGCTGAGTCGGAGGATGAAGAGTACAGGTTGGTTTTGCTGTCTCAGGGGTGGCAGAGATGGAAGAGGTAGAGAAGGTGGGAAGGCAGGAGAAGTAGGCACACTCAGTGTAATTTTTATTGAAAAAAATCTAGGTATAAGTGGATCCATGCAGTTCAAACTCATTTTACTCAAGAATTAACTGCATATGTATCATGTATGTATACTATACATATATAAACTTGTCTACTGTACACATTTGTGAATGTTTATATGGAAATAGTAAAATTGTTAGGAAAACTAATATTTTACTTTGAAATTTCATTTTCTTTTTCTCTGGGTTTATGTGATATTTCTCTTGAGGTTTCTTACAACATAAAGGAAAAAATAACTGTTTAAAACCGAAATATTTCTCTTATATTTAGCCTAGGGCAACCTCCTGAAAATTGATAAACTTGAATTTTGACAGAAGGAAAGTGAAGATAATTTAATGGTCAAGACCTTGTTTTAGAAAATATTGCTGGAGCTCTTTGAAGTTTGAGTTGATGAGTTTCTCATTGGCAAAGGCAATTGAAAGACCAAATTTTAAAAATCACTCTTTGAAAAAATAAAATTTAGAGACAGGATCTCTCTTTGTCACCTAGGCTGGAGTGCAGTGGTAAAAACATAGCTCACTACAGCCTTGGCCTCTTAGGCTCAAGCAATCTCCCACCTCATTTCCTGAGTGGCTAGGACTACAGGTGCATGCCACCATGTTGGATAATTTTTATTTTTATTTTTTTTTATAGAGACAGAGTCTTGCTATGTTACCCAGGCTGGTCTTGAATTTTTGGCCTCAAGTGATCATAGCACGTTGGCCTCCCAATGAGAAAAGATACTCTAAAAGCTAGTGAAGGCAGAAGTTATAAAATAATAAGTAGGTTAAAAATATTACTCTTCAGTTTGGAAAACTGAAGATTTCTTCAAGAACTTAAAACAGAACTACTCTTGAACCCAGCAATCCCGTTACTGGGCATATACCCAAAGGAAAATAAGTTGTTCTACCAAAAAGACACATGCCCTGTTATGTTTATTGCAGTACCATTCACAGTAGCAAAAACATAGAATCAACCTACATGATCATAAATAGTGAATTGGATAAAGAAAATATGGTACATATACACCACGGAATACTACACAGGCAAATAAAGAACAAAATCATGTCCTTTACAGCAACATGGATGCAGCAGAAAGCTATTATCCCAAGCAAATTAATGTAGACACAAAAAAACCAAAACTGCATGTTCTCACTTATAGGTGGTAACTAACCATTGGGTACACATAGGCATAAAGATGGGAACAACAGGCACCACAGACTTCTAGTAGGAGGAGGAAGAGAGGAGAATAAAAGGTGAAAAACTACCTATTGGGGTCTAGGATCACTACCAGGTTGCCGGGATCAATCATATTCCAAACTTCAGCATCACGTAATATACCCACATAACAAACCTGCATATGCACTCCCTGAATGTAAAATAAAAACAGCTTTTTTTTTTTTTTTTTTTTTTTTTTTAAAGTACTGCCTTTTTTTTTCTAAATCATAGGCCACCTTCTACAGGAAACTCCCACCACCTTCAGGGGCTTTATCCATTAAAATGGCTGAGTTTGGAAGAAAGATTTGGAACCTTCCTTATAGTTCCAAAGCAAAGCTATGCATTCCAACAAATGCAAGTATCAGCAATTTAAAATAAACAAATGCATTCTACAGAATGTTCTAATTATCACTGCTAAAAAAGCCAAAACACATGAAAAAAACAATATAAATCTCACACAAAACCACTCTACTCTGCTCATGAAGAACTCACAGTCTAAAGGGGCAGACCATAAGAAATCTAGCAAGAATGCAAGTGAATTTAAAAACAAAGCTTGAAGGTATATAGTTGCCTTTCATACTTTTCTCTCACTTGCAACAACTTACCTAAGAAATACAGCTTTATCATTTAATTCCAGTGAAAACTTGGGCAAGCTGAATTTTTGTTCCTTCGATTGTTAAATAGGAAAAATAATTAGCTAATTTGTCAAGATTTGGTGATATATGCAAAGCTCCTAATATCGCGTGCAAAGCCTCTGTATCTGCACATTGTTCGAAATTCCTAGTTCCCTGCCTTATCTAACCTTACTATTTTAAACAAATTATAGTCTGTTTATTAAAAGAGGACAATAAGGAGGTCAAAGATAATAATGCAGGATCATGGGAGACATAAGAACAATAATATAGGATTCTTAATTTTGTCACAGAAAACTGTTCCATACTTCTGGATTTTTGACTCAGTATCTCATAGCTATCTGGAAATGCATGCCACTGTTCACAAGGAATGATATTCAGAAATTTCTCAGAAGTAATTCTGAGATCCCAGGGAAACGAGTCAGAGCGTAACACTAATGGACTGTAAGCCAGATGCATTATAATAATTTCTAAAGAATGGTGACTTTATATTTTGTTTTAAAGAGGTTGAACATATATTAACAACAGCAACAACAAAAAATATAACTTCCAGGTACAAAACTTTTGTCCTTGAACTTCCCTGGAGAACTTCAGTACTTCAAATAAAATATGTGATGATTTATATATGTATGTTTCCGCTAAAGGATAGATTCTTAGAAACTTCCAGATAATGTCAATTCAGTTAATATCAATGTTTAACACTTATAGAAGTAGTATCTTTCTAATAGATCATTAAGAGATTATTAAATTAGATTAAGAGAAAATAAGAAAAAAGATTTGACTTTCCAATTATGTTCTTTAGCTTACATACATTTCGCCTGATTGTAACAGTATTAATGATACAGGCGATTACCCAAAGGGACTGTGATTTTCACACTTATAATATTTAGCTGTAGCTTTAAAAAATAAAGTCAGATTATTGGTTTATTAAACCCAATGTTTATCTCTGACACTGGTACTAATGAAATAATTTTGAAAATTAGTATTCTTTCTAAGTAAGCCATAGCATCCTCAAAAAGCTGACTAAATTTCTCCCAAATATCTTAATGTACCTTTAATATAGTATGTTACAAACATATTATCTATTATTATGTAGAGATCATAATAGAATCTATTTTTTTCTCAGTTTGGAAATGAAATATACCATCAATTTTCCCTCCTTCATGTAAAGTACTTCTTTTATCTTTTCCATTTTTCTCCCTTTTTAGATTTTAAGGTGCATCTCTATTTCTTGTACTTCAGTTATTTAGTTTAAGATGTTTTATTTTGAGGGTAAAATTATATTTCTCGTTGCTCATGGTATTATAATTTTTTTAGCCAGAAGACCATACTGCACTAATATATTCAGAGAGTATTCACAGTGAGTTCTACTTCTTTTAACCTAGTAAAAATCAATAGTGTTGGAGTCCATCATTATATAACTATTAATTGGATAGTTTATCTCTCAAATTCCCAATGCATTTATTTTTACCATCTAAAGAGCTTTGCTCTGTATTCCTATAGCTCAGTCTGTTTCTTAGATGTCAATTTGTGTAGCAGAATCTGCAAATTATCTTGCGGCAACCACTACCCCTTTCTTTCCTTAATTAATGGAATCCCTGAGTTTTAGCTAAGCAGATTTCCCAGCTATTCTTGCAACTAGGTGCAATCATGTGACCAGGATTTTGCCAAGAATAACACATTGAAGTGATGGTCATGAATTCTAGATTGTAATTTTATGAGAAAATTGCTTGCCCTCCAGTTTCTCTCTTCTTATTGGCTATACTGTGGATGGGACAAGGGTGAGGAACAAGCAAAAGGCTAACCAGATTCCGGGATGACGTGGTGAAGCAAAACACTGCACTGGCATGTGAAAGTAAGTGAACTTCTGAGTTGGTTGAGCCATTAAATTTTGTAATATCTTTGTAAGTGTAGCTTAGCCTAATAACTGATTAATAAATCGAAATTCCATTGGAAACTCTTCTAGATAACGTGTAAGTGCCACAGGCACCCACATTCTTGATAATTTTCTTTTTTTTTCTTTTTATTATTATACTTTAAGTTCTAGGGTACATGTGCACAATGGGCAGGTTTGTTACATGTGTATACGTGTGCCATGTTGGTGAGCTGTATCTTCAGATTTATCTTTAGTCTTTTCCTCTCCCTCTAAAAATAGTTAATAACCACTCACTGAAAGACAACAGAGGGCACACTACTGAAATATGTCTTATGGGATCACTTAATTCCTTTTAGGAAGAAGGTATTTAAACAAATAAACCAAACCACTCTAATGTTTTAAGAAAATCTACACAGCCCAATTTTTTTTATTTTGCTGCTGTTCCATAGGGGTTCTTGAATCTAGAGTGTGAAAGAATAATGAAAACGAGATCAATTTACAAAATGCAAGCAAGTAAAAAATGACATAATATTTTTACATATAAAATTTTGAAAGGTATAATAATATTAGTCTGAGTAGGGAAGGGGCTTGAAATAATTTTAACTTTTATCTGGAAAGAAGAAACATTAATATTTTCAAATTTTCATCATGTTTTGTTGGAAGATTTTCAACAGTATCAAAAACTAAAGTGCATGTGTGGAAACCGATATCCTTTGTCACAGTTTATTTTCACACATCGGAACACTAATTTCTTTCAATTCTGTGCTCTAGTATAACGTCACATCCTGCAGTTCTCTTTTTTGCCACCCTAAGGTGTGGTCCTATGAAAGTATTTTAGTTCCAAAAATACTCTTTTGGTGTCCATAGGAAGGAGGGCAGGATGGTGGCTGGAAGGGAAGGAGTGGGAAGGAGGAAGGCATGTCAGAGGGGAGGGATTGCTGTTTTGATGATGGGTGGATTTCGTGGTAGTTCTGTACCTTACTTTCTTCTTTCACTTCTCTTCTTCCTTTACGCTTCCTTCATTCCGTCCTTCCTTCCTTCCTTCCTTTCCTTCCTTCTTTCTTTCTTTCTTTCTTTCTCAGATTTTTCAGATGTTGTGCCTTCAAACTGCAACAATTTTTTTTCTGCCATCATTTTAATTACCAACTTTGCATTATCATTCAGTAAGCCTTCCTGACCATTTATCATGTCTTTTCCTGTTTTCCTGTTCTCCCAAAGTCTGGAATTATGTTAATCTCATATGTGGTGCCAAAAATGAAAAAAGAGTCTCTGTTTATTATGTTAGAATATTATGACAATTAGTTCTATTTTAAAAAAGCTATTATGATGCTTTTATTTCTAACATAATATGATTTTATTTCTGTCACAATTAAAATATAAATGACAACTTCTTGTGATTACTTTCCTTCTTTTTTCCTTCCATTTTTTTCTTCTAGACTGTGTATCTATGTAGAACACGGTTCCATTTTGGACACTGTGAAAGATTTAAAATTGAATCTGCAAAATTACTATCCTCAGTAATTTTCTAATTCTATGCAGGATAAGAAGGGTAAAAGAACTACATTAGGCTGGGCATAGTGGCTCTCATCTGTAATAAAAGCAACTTTGGGAGGCTGAGCTGGGAGGATTGCTTGAAGCTAGGAGTTCGAGATCAGGTTGGGCAATATAGTGAGACCTTGTCTCTACAAACAATTTAAAATAAAGCCAGGCACAGTGGCATGCCCCTTTAGTCCTAGTTACTTGGGAGGCTGCAGCAGGTGGATCACTTCAGCCCATGAGTTCCAGGTTGCAATGAGCTCTAATCATGCCACCGCATTTCAGTCTAGGTGTCATAGTGAGATCCTGTCTCAAAACAAAACAAACAACAACAACAACAACAACAACAACACACACACACACACACACACACACACACACACACACACACTCCACAAAACTTAACTGCAAAAAGAAAGCTGAAAGTGGTGTATTTCATAATCAAGTAACTGTGGAAGTTCCGAGGAGGAATCTCATTGAGTCAGGGAAAGCATCATCAAACAGGTGACATTTGAGATGGGTCTTAAAACATAGTAGTAAATTGGCTAAGAGAGGAAGGTCACAAGATTATGAATAGTGAATCCTATGAGCAAATGTATGGAATTTTACAGCTCTGGAGAAATTCTGAAAGTTAGGTTGTCCAATCGCTCCTTAAATGCAAGCCTGCAATTGTACATTTTTCTTTGAACAATGGAAAATTGATCAAGGTTTCGGAATAGAGATATGACTTGAGGATAGCTGTATTTCATAAAAATATGGCAGCTGTATATAAAATGGATCAGAGATGATACAGACATGGCAGAAAGCAAGTGAAGATACCTATTACAGTAGCCTATGGGTAAATCTGAATTAGGATAGTGGATTTAGGAATAAGGTAATTAGTAGATACAGAAATATAATTCAGGAAAATGTCAGCATATTACTTGTGGGAAAGGAAACGGGGGAGTCATAGATGAGTCTGAGATTTTAAACATTTATTGAAATATTTGATCAGTTTAGAGAATAAATGTGTACTCTCTCTGAGTATTGACTTTGGAACCAATTTTGAAAAGATAGAATTTAATGTATAGCCTTAGACATTAGAAAATATCTGTACAATGTTGCTGTGCTGAGCCATGATACAGCCTGAGACAAAAGTAAAATTTAGTCATTCTCATCCTGTTTTTACATAAGATGTGACATTTTATTCATCATTGATTTTTGCACTGATTTTAATTTTTTAAATATCACATTTAAACATTATGTATCTTGATTACTGAGGGGTTTAATGTGCACATTTATATCTGAGAGTACCTCACTCCCTTTACCCTAGTATAGGCCCTGCTATATACCTACACTGTTTGATTTCTAGACTATTAATCACAGTGCCTAGAGATACCATGTGAGGAGATAAATATTTCTTTGGCTATGAAAGTCTATAAAAAAAATAAGAGTATACAAAACCTGAGTCTAGTGTAATACATTACATGTAACTTATGTCATTTATTTTTTGACTAGAGATTTACCTCAAAACAAAATTCCTTACACACACACACACACTCATACACAAACATGAAGAAATATAAAAACTTATTAACTTATTTTTAGAGTTAGCACTGAGATAGAAAGAAATCTGGAATGTTTTGAAATAATTTTAAGCTTTTATATTTTTACTCATTTAGGATTTAGAGGTTCTCTCAACAATAGTTTACTGAACTAGTGATTGCAACATATCTGAATATTCATTACCTTTATTTTAATAATTCATATAGAGTCCAATTAGCATCTGTATTTTGGGCTTTTTCAGTTAAATAGCAGCTGTATGTTATATCACATGGAATTTTTGGACTCTGGTTTGCTTTTAACTCCTATTACTTTTTGTTTTATGATAATAAGGATAACTCATCAAATAGCTAGTTTGTAGCATGGGACTTGGCAATTAACATCATTCAGTAACACCTTCAGTAGTCATCAGTAAACAAAGAGTGAGATTCTGAAATTGAGCATATTAAAGGTCATACCAGAAAAAAATATGCTAGAATCTTCATGTACAACTATATTCTAAGTATATATAACAACAAACAATAACACTATACATTTTATTGCACTCTATAATTCACAAATCACACTATTTTCATTAGAATCATATAACAACTTCAGAAGCTAAATAGTGTGAATATATTATTGCTATTTTAATTATGAGGAAACTGTCATGAAGTCTCCCAAATGCCATATGAGAGACACATTGTATTGTTTTCTGCATATAATGTCACTCAATATTTTTGTCAAATGCATGTAACAAATTTACAGATTAAATAAATTCAGTAATTTCAATCCTTTTAATCCAGCCCAAATAGACTACCCCTTGGTAAACTGCAAAGACAAACAGTCGAAATTAGAGGATCGAGGTACTACAAACACAACCACCCCATATCCTTTTCTTGTATCTGTGTTTATTTTATCTGTTCTAAAACTACTATGATACAGTCCTTATAATGAATTAACAATAAATGCAGAATTATAGCACCCAAATGGCTAAACAGAAATATTTTATGGAAGGAGAAAAGAAAATATCCAGTCTTCTACTATTAACATTAATGCAAGTTGGCTCAACTGGTTATCTAATTTTACCTTGAAATATTGAGAAAGAGATCTTGAAGAATTGATATAGACAGGTCAGAGACTATCAACAGCACAGAGGTGAGAAAACAAAGGCTAGAGAACAGGGGCAACCTTTCTAAGCCTCTTCAACATGAATCCCATACTAAATATCTGGTCCAAGAGAGGGCAAGTGACAAAATAAAGGCATTATCTGCTCATTTCACAACCTTGTCAAGGACTGATGTTATTCTCATAACCTGGAAAATTAAACCACCTAAGATATTTTCTAGGAATATCTTCTCATGTTATTTTTGTTCTTTTGAAAGTTTTTCTATATCTACAAATGTCTTTATATTTCTTTTGTATCCCCAAGAAGCCATGTTTTCAGTTTTCAACTTTTCATACCTTATAGTCTGTACTTTATTCATTCTTATATTGGAGAATCAGATATGTTGCAATCACTAGTTCAGTAAACTATTGTTGAGAGAACCTCTAAATCCTAAATGAGTAAAAATATAAAAGCTTAAAATTATTTCAAAACATTCCAGATTTCTTTCTATCTCAGTGCTAACTCTAAAAATAAGTTAATAAGTTTTTATATTTCTTCATGTTTGTGTATGAGTGTGTGTGTGTGTGTAAGGAATTTTGTTTTGAGGTAAATCTCTAGTCAAAAAATAAATGACATAAGTTACATGTAATGTATTACACTAGACTCAGGTTTTGTATACTCTTATTTTTTTTATAGACTTTCATAGCCAAAGAAATATTTATCTCCTCACATGGTATCTCTAGGCACTGTGATTAATAGTCTAGAAATCAAACAGTGTAGGTATATAGCAGGGCCTATACTAGGGTAAAGGGAGTGAGGTACTCTCAGATATAAATGTGCACATTAAACCCCTCAGTAATCAAGATACATAATGTTTAAATGTGATATTTAAAAAATTAAAATCAGTGCAAAAATCAATGATGAATAAAATGTCACATCTTATGTAAAAACAGGATGAGAATGACTAAATTTTACTTTTGTCTCAGGCTGTATCATGGCTCAGCACAGCAACATTGTACAGATATTTTCTAATGTCTAAGGCTATACATTAAATTCTATCTTTTCAAAATTGGTTCCAAAGTCAATACTCAGAGAGAGTACACATTTATTCTCTAAACTGATCAAATATTTCAATATATTTTTCGGTTATCTGTTTTAATTTTAAAATTTCTGTCCTTTGCAGCGAGATGGATAGAGCTGGAGGCCATTATTACTAGCAAACTAATGCAGGAACAGAAAACCAAATACTTTATGTTTTCACTTATAAGTGGGAGCTAAATGATGAGAACACATGGGCACAGAGGGGAACAACAGACACTGGGGCCTACTTGAAGGTGGAGGATGGGAGGAGGGAGAGGATCAGAAAATAACTATTGGGTACTAGGATTAAATACCTGGGTGACAAAATAATCTGTACAACAAATCTCCATGACATGAGTTTACCTATATAATGAATCTGCTCATCTACCCCGATCCTAAAATGTAAATAAATCAGTACAAATTATATACAGATGTATAATAGTATCTTCGGTATTTTGGTGGGTTTTGTACGTGAAATGTGGTCAATAAGAGAAAGTTTCCAATCAGCTAAGCTGCATATTTTTCACCACTGGAAGTAACAATAATATTTGCGTGTGTATGTGTGTGTATGTGTGTGTGTGTGTATGCACTGTTGATGGAGCCCAAATTACATTTTATGACTTAAAACATAATATATATTTTAAAATAAATATAACTTCAGAAACATGTTTGTTTATACAAACATAAAAATCAAGAGATTTTTCTAAAGTATAGGTATAAAAATGATAGGAAAATATTTGTATCATACAAAGAATGTGGACCTAATAGTCAAAGATATGTATGCACTCATGATGATAATTAAAAAAAAATTAGTTGATTCTTGGTTGGCTTTTATTTGGCTCAAGTTTGGAAATGAATGTCAATAATTTATGTTTTGTATCATTCCATGAAATGTCATCATCAAAATATCAGAATTCCCCCACAAATTATTATTTATTAATTGTATTTACATAGGTCAAATTTTTTTCTCAGGAATTCAGGTATGAATTTGCTTTCTGCCTCGTGACAGAAATTTGAAGAAGAAATGCAGCTTAGCTACAATCAGTGAAGGGGGTGATATGGAATCTGAATTTGGAGTCACAGAAATCTGGGTGTGAATAAAACTTTCTAGTTGTGTGAATAGAAAAGTTTCTTACATTCTCCAAGGTTGATATCAGGTTTTACACATTTATTATCTCTAAATTAATTTATATTTATTAATATGTACCTCAGTTCACTAGGCTATTAAATAGTTTAATATCATTCATATTTATGTTCTGTCAACATATTCCTACACTCACCACTAGTGGAAGAAATCAGGAGGCCTTAAATTAAATAACATCATTGGGTGAAAGGTAAATCCTCCGATAATTTGAGTATTAATAAATTTAGTATCTTACACAAGAAAACAGTAGGTTGGTAGGTTGGTAGTTAGACACGCTGTAGCTCTTTTTTTTTTTATTTTTTAATTTTTTTTTATTTTTATTATACTTTAAGTTCTAGGGTACATGTGCATAACGTGCAGGTTTGTTACATATGTATACTTGTGCCATGTTGGTGTGCTGCACCCATCGACTCGTCAGCACCCATCAATTCATCATTTATATCATGTATAACTCCCCAATGCAATTCCTCCCCCCTCCCCCCTCCCCATGATAGGCCCCAGTGTGTGATGTTCCCCTTCCCGAGTCCAAGTTTCCTCATTGTTCAGTTCTCAACTATGAGTGAGAACATGCGGTGTTTGGTTTTCTCTTCTTGTGATAGTTTGCTAAGAATGATGGTTTCCAGCTGCATCCGTGTCCCTACAAAGGACGCAAACTCATCCTTTTTTATGGCTGCATAGTATTCCATGGTGTATATATGCCACATTTTCTTAATCCAGTCTGTCACAGATGGACATTTGGGTTGATTCCAAGTCCTTGCTATTGTGAATAGTGCCGCAATAAACATACATGTGCATGTGTCTTTGTAGTAGAATAATTTATAATCCTTTGGGTATATACCCAGTAGTGGGATGGCTGGGTCATATGGTACATCTAGTTCTAGATCCTTGAGGAATTGCCATACTGTTTTCCATAATGGTTGAACTAGTTTACAATCCCACCAATAGTGTAAAAGTGTTCCTATTTCTCCACATCCTCTCCAACAACTGTTGTTTCCTGATTTTTTAATGATTGCCATTCTAACTGGTGTGAGATGGTATCTCATTGTGGTTTTGATTTGCATTTCTCTGATGGCGAGTGATGATGAGCATTTTTTCATGTGTCTGTTGGCTGCATGAATGTCTTCTTTTGAGAAATGTCTGTTCATATCCTTTGCCCACTTTTTGATGGGGTTGTTTGTTTTTTTCTTGTATATTTGTTTGAGTTCTTTGTAGATTCTGGATATTAGCTCTTTGTCAGATGAGTAGGTTGCAAAAATTTGCTCCCATTCTGTAGGTTGCCTGTTCACTCTGATGGTAGTTTCTTTTGCTGTGCAGAAGCTCTTTAGTTTAATGAGATCCCATTTGTCAATTTTGGCTTTTGCTGCCGTTGCTTTTGGTGTTTTAGACATGAAGTCCTTGCCCATGGCTATGTCCTGAATGGTACTACCTAGATTTTCTTCTAGGGTATTTATGGTATTAGGTCTAACATTTAAGTCTCTAATCCATCTTGAATTAATCTTCATATAAGGAGTAAGGAAGGGATCCAGTTTCAGCTTTCTACTTATGGCTAGCCAATTTTCCCAGCACCATTTATTAAATAGGGAATCCATTCCCCATTTCTTGTTTCTCTCAGGTTTGTCAAAGATCAGATGGCTGTAGATGTGTGGTATTATTTCTGAGGACTCTGTTCTGTTCCATTGGTCTATAGCTCTGTTTTGGTACCAGTACCATGCTGTTTTGGTTACTGTAGCCTTGTAGTATAGTTTGAAGTCAGGTAGCGTGACGCCTCCAGCTTTGTCCTTTTGACTTAGGATTGTCTTGGCAATGCGGGCTCTTTTTTGGGTCCATATGAACTTTAAAGCAGTTTTTTCCAATTCTGTGAAGAAACTCATTGGTAGCTTGATGGGGATAGCATTGAATCTATAAATAACCTTGGGCAGTATGGCCATTTTCACGATATTGATTCTTCCTATCCATGAGCATGGTATGTTCTTCCATTTGTTTGTGTCCTCTTTGATTTCACTGAGCAGTGGTTTGTAGTTCTCCTTGAAGAGGTCCTTTACATCCCTTGTAAGTTGGATTCCTAGGTATTTTATTCTCTTTGAAGCAATTGTGAATGGAAGTTCATTCCTGAATTGGCTCTCTGCTTGTCTGTTACTGGTGTATAAGAATGCTTGTGATTTTTGCACATTAATTTTGTATCCTGAGACTTTGCTGAAGTTGCTTATCAGCTTAAGGAGATTTTGGGCTGAGACAATGGGGTTTTCTAAATATACAATCATGTCATCTGCAAACAGGGACAATTTGACTTCTTCTTTTCCTAACTGGATACCCTTGATTTCTTTCTCTTGCCTGATTGCCCTAGCCAGAACTTCCAACACTGTGTTGAATAGGAGTGGTGAGAGAGGGCATCCCTGTCTTGTACCAGTTTTCAAAGGGAATTTTTCCAGTTTTTGCCCATTCAGTATGATATTAGCTGTGGGTTTGTCATAAATAGCTCTTATTATTTTGAGGTACGTTCCATCAATACCGAATTTATTGAGCGTTTTTAGCATGAAGGGCTGTTGAATTATGTCACAAGCCTTTTCTGCATCTATTGAGATAATCATGTGGTTCTTGTCTTTGGTTCTGTTTATATGCTGGATTATGTTTATTGATTTGCGAATGTTGAACCAGCCTTGCATCCCAGGGATGAAGCCCACTTGATCATGGTGGATAAGCTTTTGGATGTGCTGCTGAATCCGGTTTGCCAGTATTTTATTGAGAATTTTTGCATCGATGTTCATCAGGTATATTGGTCTAAAATTCTCTTTTTTTGTTGTGTCTCTGCCAGGCTTTGGTATCAGGATGATGTTGGCCTCATAAAATGAGTTAGGGAGGATTCCCTCTTTTTCAATTGATTGGAATAATTTCAGAAGGAATGGTACCAGCTCCTCCTTGTACCTCTGGTAGAATTCAGCTGTGAATCCACCTGGTCCTGGACTTTTTTTGGTGGGTAGGCTATTAATTGTTGCCTCAATTTCAGAGCCTACTATTGGTCTATTCAGGGATTCAACTTCTTCCTGTTTTAGTCTTGGGAGAGTGTAACTGTCCAGGAAATTATCCATTTCTTCTAGCTTTTCTAGTTGATTTGCGTAGAGTTGTTTATAGTACTCTCTGATGGTAGTTTGTATTTCTGTGGGGTCGGTGGTGATATCCCCTTTATCATTTTTTATTGCGTCTATTTGATTCCTCTCTCTTTTCTTCTTTATTAGCCTTGCTAGCGGTCTGTCAATTTTGTTGATCTTTTCAAAAAACCAACTCCTGGATTCATTGATTTTTTGGAGGGTTTTTTGTGTCTCTATCTCCTTCAGTTCTGCTCTGATCTTAGTTATTTCTTGCCTTCTGCTAGCTTTTGAATGTGTTTGCTCTTGCCTCTCTAGTTCTTTTAATTGTGATGTTAGAGTGTAAATTTTAGATCTTTCCAGCTTTCTCTTGTGGGCATTTAGTGCTATAAATTTCCCTCTACACACTGCTTTAAATGTGTCCCAGAGATTCTGGTATGTTGTATCTTTGTTTTCATTGGTTTCAAAGAACATCTTTATTTCTGCTTTCATTTCGTTATGTACCCAGTAGCCATTCAGGAGCAGGTTGTTCAGTTTCCATGTAGTTGAGCGGTTTTGATTGAGTTTCTTAGTCCTGAGTTCTAGTTTGATTGCACTGTGGTCTGAGAGACAGTTTGTTATAATTTCTGTTCTTGTACATTTGCTGAGGAGTGCTTTACTTCCAATTATGTGGTCAATTTTGGAATAAGTGCGATGTGGTGCTGAGAAGAATGTATATTCTGTTGGTTTGGGGTGGAGAGTTCTATAGATGTCTATTAGGTCCGCTTGGTGCAGAGCTGAGTTCAATTCCTGGATATCCTTGTTAACTTTCTGTCTCGTTGATCTGTCTAATGTTGACAGTGGAGTGTTGAAGTCTCCCATTATTATTGTATGGGAGTCTAAGTCTCTTTGTAAGTCTCTAAGGACTTGCTTTATGAATCTGGGTGCTCCTGTATTGGGTGCATATATATTTAGGAGAGTTAGCTCTTCCTGTTGAATTGATCCCTTTACCATTATGTAATGGCCTTCTTTGTCTCTTTTGATCTTTGATGGTTTAAAGTCTGTTTTATCAGAGACTAGGATTGCAACCCCTGCTTTTTCTTGTTCTCCATTTGCTTGGTAGATCTTCCTCCATCCCTTTATTTTGAGCCTATGTATGTCTCTGCATGTGAGATGGGTCTCCTGAATACAGCAGACTGATGGGTCTTGACTCTTTATCCAGTTTGCCAGTCTGTGTCTTTTAATTGGAGCATTTAGTCCATTAACATTTAAGGTTAATATTGTTATGTGTGAACTTGATCCTGCCATTATGATATTAACTGGTTATTTTGCTCGTTAGTTGATGCAGTTTCTTCCTAGCCTCGATGGTCTTTACATTTTGGCATGTTTTTGCAATGGCTGGTACCGGTTGTTCCTTTCCATGTTTAGGGCTTCCTTCAGGGTCTCTTGTAAGGCGGGTCTGGTGGTGACAGAATCTCTAAGCATTTGCTTATCTGTAAAGGATTTTATTTCTCCTTCACTGATGAAACTTAGTTTGGCTGGATATGAAATTCTGGGTTTAAAATTCTTTTCTTTAAGAATGTTGAATATTGGCCCCCACTCTCTTCTGGCTTGTAGAGTTTCTGCCGAGAGATCTGCTGTTAGTCTGATGGGCTTCCCTTTGTGGGTAACCCGACCTTTCTCTCTGGCTGCCCTTAAGATTTTTTCCTTCCTTTCCACTTTGGTGAATCTGGCAATTATGTGTCTTGGAGTTGCTCTTCTCGAGGAGTATCTTTGTGGCATTCTCTGTATTTCCTGAATTTGAATGTTGGCCTGCCCTACTAGGTTGGGGAAGTTCTCCTGGATGATATCCTGAAGAGTGTTTTCCAACTTGGTTCCATTTTCCCCCTCACTTTCAGGCACCCCAATCAGACGTAGATTTGGTCTTTTTACGTAATCCCATACTTCTTGCAGGCTTTGTTCATTTCTTTTTCTTCTTTTTTCTCTTGGTTTCTCTTCTCGCTTCATTTCATTCATTTGATCCTCAATCGCTGATACTCTTCCAGTTGATCGAGTCGGTTACTGAAGCTTGTGCATTTGTCACGTAGTTCTCGTGTCATGGTTTTCATCTCTGTCATTTCGTTTATGACCTTCTCTGCATTAATTAGTCTAGCTGTCAATTCTTCCACTCTTTTTTCAAGATTTTTAGTTTCTTTGCGCTGGGTACGTAACTCCTCCTTTAGCTCTGAGAAGTTTGATGGACTGAAGACTTCTTCTCTCATCTCATCAAAGTCATTCTCTGACCAGCTTCGATCCGTTGCTGGCGATGGGCTGTGCTCCTTTGCAGGGGGAGATGCGCTCTTATTTTTTGAATTTCCAGCTTTTCTGCCCTGGTTTTTCCCCATCTTTGTGGTTTTACCTGCCTCTGGTCTTTGATGATGGTGGCGTACTGATGGGGTTTTGGTATAGGTGTCCTTCCTGTTTGATAGTTTTCCTTCTGACAGTCAGGACCCTCAGCTATAGGTCTGTTGGAGATTGCTTGAGGTTCACTCCAGACCCTGTTTGCCTGGGTATCAGCAGCAGAGGTTGCCGAAGATAGAATATTCCTGAACAGCGAGTGTACCTGTCTGATTCTTCCTTTGGAAGCTTCCTCTCAGGGGTGTACTCCACCCTGTGAGGTGTGGGGTGTCAGACTGCCCCTAGTGGGGGATGTCTCCCAGTTAGGCTACTCAGGGGTGAGGGACCCACTTGAGCAGGCAGTCTGTCCGTTCTTAGATCTCAACCTCCATGTTGGGAGATCCACTGCCCTCTTCAAAGCTGTCGGACAGAGTCGTTCGCGTCTGCACAGGCCTCTGCTGCTTCCCCTGTTGTGCCCTGTCCGCAGAGGTGGTGTCTACAGAGACAGGCAGGTTTCCTTGAGCTCCTGTGAGCTCCACGCAGTTTGAGCTTCCCAGCGGCTTTGTTTACCTACTTAAGCCTCAGCAATGGCGGGCACCCCTCCCCCAGCCTCCCTGCTGCCTTGTGGATAGATCGCTGCAGACTGCTGTGTTAGCAATGAGGGAGGCTCCGTGGGCGTGGGACCCTCCCGGCCAGGTGTGGGATATAGTCTCCTGGTGTGCCAGTTGGCTTAAAGTGCAGTATTGGGGTGGGAGTTACCCGATTTTCCAGGTGTTGTGTGTCTCAGTTCCCCTGGCTAGGAAAAGGGATTCCCTTCCCCCTTGCGCTTCTCATGTGAGGTGATGCCTCGCCCTGCTTCAGCTCTCACTGGTCAGGCTGCAGCAGCTGACCAGCACCGATTGTCTGGCACTCCCTAGTGAGATGACCCCAGTACCTCAGTTGAAAATGCAGAAATCACTGGTCTTCTATGTCGCTCGTGCTGGGAGTTGGAGACTGGAGCTGTTCCTATTCGGCCATCTTGCTCCGCCCCCCATGCTGCAGCTCTTAAGGAAAATGACAGAATATTGACCTTAAATAATATTTGTGTTGGTGATGAAAGGTAAGAGTTAGAGTAAAAGGAAAGGAGGGTATTATGAGATGGCGGTGGTGGTAGCAGGCAATGGGTAAGTTATAGACTATCTTTACAGTATAAAAAGATAAATTAAAATTAAAATTTTAAGTAAAGGAGAAACTACTGTTCTTCTTCTTGACTTAAAGGAGAAACAGTATTGAAAGGTAGGTATTGAAAGATACCAGTAAAGGGTTTTCACAAAGACCAAAATTGGGGCATGCTGTATTATTTGATTTTTGTTTGTTTTCTGCTTGGCCATGAGCTGAAAAAGGAGGAAAAAAAAAAAGTTCTCTGGCAAGTTGCGCAGAAGTTAAAGGTTTCTTATTGTAGAAAGAAACCAAAGGCTAATTTAAAGTTGTTTTTTAATGTGCGGTTGTTTCATTTTGTCATTTTACTGTGCCCTATGTAAAATGCTATACTAAAGCATATTACTGTTTTATTGTGTAATTAGCAGGTTGAAAGGAAGCTTATTGGAGAACCAAACTAATCAGTAATTGATTATCAGAAGATACAGGCAATTAATTGAAAATCTTTTCTTTTTGTTCCCTACCCTGACCCTGGAAAAGTATTTCCTGTCTCAAAATTTTATTAAGAAGTATGCAACATTTCTATAGATGTTGCGATCAGGAAATATTCAGTAGCTATACTTAACTACTTTAATCATTTTAAAACCATTTTCTCATGGTCAAGTATGCAGAATAGGATTATAAAGGCAAGCTTTTGGCCTTACCCACATCTTACGGTGATTTCCTTGAATTTCAGTTAAGGGGCATAAATATTTCAAGTCCTCTCAATAAAGAAACAGCAAAAGAATCAGAATCAACTATGATAGACAAGATTCTAAAACAAAATCTGACCATACTACTTTTAACTTAGAATCTTTTAGTGGATTTTCATTTTCCAGGAGATTATGCCTGTATCTTTTTTCTGGTCCTCTGTGACCAGTCTTCAATTTATTCCTCTTCCACCTTATTCTCCCACTGTGCTCCTTCTCCCACCTAATACACTAATTGTAATGACCTACCTATTCATGACAATCTGTTTCCTTGTAAATTTTGGTATGGCTGTGTGGGAATCCTAAAATGTCTGGCTTGAATTTGCACACATTGGGAGAAAATTTGCATTTGTGTCTGTCAGAGATTCTAGAGTCTGTTGAATCAACTTGACAGTGTACATTTGAATTGCTGACCCTTGGTAGGGTAGACCTGTGGCTAAAATCTTCAGGAACTTTTTCCACTCACACATTTTTTTTTTTTTTTTTCCTGCATCAGTGTCTTGTCTAGCCCACCCTTTCACTGAGTGAGTAGACTTCAATTGTCTCAAATTTATGTAGAGATCTAATTCCACTTCCCACCATAATCTTTGTCTCTTGTTATTGAACTGACCTTAAAAAATTAGCCTTCTGTGGCCCGGCCCAGCGGCTCACGCCTCGTAATCCCAGCATTTTGGGAGGCTGAGGCGGGTGGATCACCTGAGGTCAGGATTTCGAGACCAGCCTGAACAACATCAAGAAACCCCATCTCTATTAAAAATACAAAATTAGCCGGATGTGGTGGTGCATGCTTGTAATCCCAGCTACTTGGGAGACTGAGGCAGGAGAATCGCCTGAACCCGGCAGGCGGAGGTTGCGGTGAGTGGAGATGGCGCCATTGCACTCCAACCTGGGCAACAAGAGTGAAAATCCATCTCAGGAAAAAAAAAAAAAAAAAGAAATTAGCCTCCCAGTTTCCAAGATTGGCAAAGCTTCATGTAACCTTGGAGTTCTCACCCGCCCCTCTTTTCTTCCAAGCTCAGTTAGTTATTCATTGAAAAGGATGTTTGTTATATTTGGCCAGAAGCTATGTGTCTTCAAAAAAGCAATTTTGTTATTTTTGTCTTCAGAATATATTATCTGGCATATTTCCAAGATTGAAAACCACAAACTTATACAAGAGAATTAAGGGTGAATAACTCTTCTCCCAGCAATTGAATATATTCTAGATTGATGCCACTTTTATATGTTAAAAAATATGTTTAGTGCATGTTACTTAAAAGCACCTTTTTAAAAAAGCATGAATTTGTCATGCTCTAGTTCAGTCCCGTCCAATAGAATTTTCTACAATGATAAAAATGCTCTATATATCTATGCTGTTCAATATGGTAACCGTTTGACATATGTGACTACTGAGTATTTAAAATGTGGCTGGCATGCCTCAATTTTTAAAGCTCAATTAATTTCAATTTCAATAGTTACATGTGGCTGCTGCTACTATATTGGATGGTGCAGCAAGTGAAACAAATGGTTTTAATTTTACCGCATGTAGCAGAGTAAGAAAAATATAAGCAAAACTACTGAAACAAAAACAGTAAAACTATGGAGCTGTAGTAAGGTGAGAAGCTTTAAATAAACCAGCACAATTGCTAAAATGAAAAATTGATGACAGAGCTGCTTCCAGTGGTTTTCAAATGTTAATGTGGTCAGAAACCTAAGTGTCCATCAACAGAGGAATGGATATAGAACATGTAGCACTAATACACAATGGAGTACTATTCAGCCATAATAAAGAATGAGATTCTGTCATTTGCAACAACATGGATAGAACTGGAGGTCATTATGTTCAACGGAATAAGCCAGGCTCAGAAAGACAAACATTACATGTTCTCGCTTATTTGTGGGATCTAAAAATCAAGACAAGTGAACTCATGGAGATAGAGAATAGAGAATGATTACCAGGGGCTGGGAAGGGTAGTAGGGGAGGCAAGGAAGGTGGGAATGGTTAATTCGTACAAAAAATAGTCAGACAGGGCCGGGCGCGGTGGCTCAAGCCTGTAATCCCAGCACTTTGGGAGGCCGAGACGGGCGGATCACGAGGTCAGGAGATCGAGACCATCCTGGCTAACACAGTGAAACCCCGTCTCTACTAAAAAAAAAAACATAAAACTAGCCGGGCGAGGTGGCGGGCGCCTGTAGTCCCAGCTACTTGGGAGGCTGAGGCAGGAGAATGGCGTAAACCCGGGAGGCGGAGCTTGCAGTGAGCCGAGATCGCGCCACTGCACTCCAGCCTGGGCGACAGAGTGAGACTCCGTCTCAACCAAAAAAAAAAAAAAGTCAGAAAGAATAAAACCTAGTATTTGATACCAGAACAGGGGGAGTAGAGTCAATAATAATTGATTTGTACATTTTAAGATAACTAACAGTAGAATTGGATTGTTCGTAACACAAAGGATATGTGCTTGAGATGATGGATGCCCAGTTTTCTATGACGATATTATTGTGCATTGCATGCCTGTGCCCAAATATATCACATACCCCATGAATATATCCATCTTCTATGTACTCACAAAAATTAAAAAGAATTTTAAAATGTTAACGTGGTCAGAATCACCTGGAGGACTTACAAGTCCTCACACCCAGAGTTTCTGATTCAGTAGGTTTGGGTGGGGTCCAAGGGTTTATGTGTTTAAAAAGTTCTTAGGTGGTGCTGATATTGCTGCTCTGAACGAAGCACTTTGGAAACTATCAGTCTGATTTTGTCATAGAGTTGCTAGTTCACATATGGAAGTTACTCAAAGAGTAATAGCTGTGGCCTGAGCCCGACCATCCTGTTTCTCTTGGAAACACTCTGGCTTCTGAGCAAGGTGATTGTGTGATTTCTCCAGGAAGTGATACAAAAATTAGTTGGAAATCTAGATCTTTTCATTATTTTAAACAAAGGTGAACGTGTAAACCTTTTTACCTACATATTTATATACTTATAATCTAATTAATGTATAAACCATCAGTAAACTATTATCTAACAAATTTTGGTATTTTCTTTATGATAATGAAAATACATTCAGTGTAGCAAATACTGTTAGCTATCTACCCAACCCATCTTTCTTTCTAACAGAGCCTTGATTTAAAAAAAAAAAAAAAAATCTACTTCTTGTGTGACAAAGTTAACCTTATCTGTAGTTTCAAGATTAGATCTTAAATTTTTAAAATTGCTTAAGACTTTAGATGAATTATGGTAATCTCATTCTCCTTACCAGTGGACATCTGTCCCAAACAGTGAGAAAAAGTTTATTTCATTCTAAGACAGAAGCACTAGAATAAATACGATTTTTCTGTTTCTGGATTTGCTGTGTTTGGTTGTGATACAAATATGACTACTACGCTCCATCATCTTCCTACAAGAAGTTCTTAAACTATCCCTGAGCAGAGCAGACGCTAGAGAATATCAGAGAAAGAGAAACGAGAGCATTGAGGCCTGGGACTCATCCCAGCCCTTGACTTATTTTTACATGAAATAAAACTCCAACATGTCTTATAGTTTAAGTCAGTTTGGGTTGATGTGTTCTGCCATTTAAGGCAGAAAACTGCCTAATAGCTACCTTCAGGGTGTAAGGATCAGGATTTTTCAAATCACAGAGATAATGTAGAAATTGCAGAATTTTTTTTTGTTTTGTTTTAGGTGACTGTGCTGATATGCTGCATCTAATTATTTCCCACTACGGCTTGTCTGTAGAGCAAAATGGCAACAGACATGACCTACTTCCCTTTTCTTCCTCAATCATGTCAAATAACAAAGTAGAACAAATGGCAATAGAAACAATAACATTACCATAACCTCTGGTTATATTTTTCAAATAGAAGAAAGACTTCCAATATGTCCTTTGGCATGATATAACACTAACCTTTAAAATGTCCTTTTCCTTTCCTTTGACATTCTATAGACCAGTAAAAAGCAAATGTGACTTGATGACATGTAATGGCTAGTGGGTGACTGGGGAATGACAACATTGCCATTGATTAACTTGTCTCTAGTTTATAAGTAGTACCATTTACTTTTAGATGGCAGATAAGTCATGTAATAAGCATGAGCTATTAAAAGTGTGAATCAACCACAACTGAAATAGTTTGTTTCTCCAATTTCTTAAATGAGTTACACATATCCATAGTATTTATTATCATTTAGGATTAAATTTTATATAAATTGCACACTTCTCAAAATTAAGCCTTAATTTATGAGATTGGGTGGCAAACAAAGGATGGAAAGAAAATCGCATGTAAAATATTTAATAGTATAATTTACTTAAAATTGCTGGGCAAATAAATATATTCACCAGATACAATTGAATATTTGTGAAGAAAAACATTCCATTTGTTTTGGAATTCTTACATTTTGGGGATTTTTTTTAAGTTTATCCACTTCTGTCAATGTTATTAGTTGTTCTTTTCTTTCTTGTTTAGTGAAGATATGCAGAACAGATCATTTCCCATTTCCAGTTATGTTCCTCTCTTCAGTAGTGTGATGCCTTCATCTTTGCTCCTTTTGTCCAAGATTGCTTTGGCTATTCGGATCTAAAATTTCATACAACTTTTAGAATTATTATTATATTTCTCTGAGGAATGTCATCGATATTTGATAGGAATTGAATTGCATCTGTGGATCCTATTTGGTAGCATGGACATTTTAAGATTATTAATACTTTCCATTCATAAACATGCAATATCTTTCCTTTTATTTGTGTCGTCTCCCATTTATGCCACGAATGTTGTATAGTTTTCATTGTAGAGATCTTTCACCTTCTTGGTTAATTTTACTCCTACATATTGTATTATTTTTGTAGTGATTTTAAGTGGGATTGTTTTCTTCATTTCTTTTTCAGATAGGTTGCTTTTAGCATTGGCTTAGTCCATTTAGTGTTGTTGTAACAGAAATACCTGAGGCTGGATCTTTATAAAGAAAAGAGGTTTATTTAACTTACAGTTTTGTAGGCAGAGAAGTACAAGAAGCATGGCACCAGCATCTGCTCAACTTCCTATGAGGGCTTTCTGTGCTGTCTTATAACATGGTAGACAAGGACAAAGGGGAAGCGAGCACTCTTGTGCGGTGAGCAGGTACATGCTGACCTACTCCCAAAGGCTGAGGGAGTTGAGAGATTAAAGAAAGGAAGACAAACGCAATTTGTCAAAAAGAAATATTAATAGGACATAGAACAAAAGCCATGTCTCAGATGTCTGTGAGATGGTGGGTCCCTGCACCTGCCCTCCAGAAAGCTTTCTTCGTAGAGCAAGCTTGTAGGGTAAAAATGTTTTACCCTTAAAGAGATGCAGCTGTTCGTATTTCCAGATTTTTCTTGCCAATACTCACGACCACTGGGAAGGTTAGATAAGCATTTTAATAAGAGCCATCTATGCTACAGGCGTTGTTTAAGATCTTACTGCAGAACACCTTCGTATGTGGGGGTCTAACATGAGTCATAATGGCAATTTTTGCTTCAAGATGGCACCACTCTTGCCATGAAATAGGATATTTCCTACAGACATACGTTGAAAGGCAAACCCTGAGGGGTGTCCTGGCTTTATAACATCCCACTCTTACAGGAACTAATTTAGTTTTGCAAGGGTAAAAACTCACTCGCTTTCATGATCATGGCATGAACCACCCATGAGGGTGGAGCCCTGAGGCTAGGTAATTTGTAAAGAAGAGGGATTTATTTTGCTCACAGTTTCTGCAGGCTGGGAAGTTCCAAATTGGGCAGCTTCATCAGATGATGGCCTCATGCTGCTTCAACTCATAGTAGAAAGTGGAGAGGAAGTGATAATGTGCATAGAGATCACAGGACAAGAATGGAATCAAAGGAAAAACAAAACAAAACAAAAAACAAGGAAACCAGATATTTAATTACCTGCTCTCCTGGGAAGAATTGTATTCCTGCAAAAGAATGTATTCTTACAAGAGAATGTATTCCTACAAGAGCAAGAACTCACTCACTCTTGTGGGAAGACATTAATTTATTCATAAGGGATCCACCTTCAGGACTAAAACATCTCCCGCTGGGCCCCACTTCCCAATTCCTCCACATTGGGGATCAAATTTCAACACAGGTTTTGGTGAGAACAAGCCACACCAAACCACAGCAAATTACCACCCTTTATTCTACTTTACCTCCTCCAGTTCTACAATCCTTGGCCACAATGATATTTTCCAAGTGAGTTTTGATCATGTCATTTCTACTGAAAATCCCCAAAACATCTCACTGTTTACATAATAGAGAACAAAATTATGTTAATGTTCTGAGTCCTACATGGTTTGGCCTTGTCTTCATCTCAGGATGACATGACACACAGAATACGGCTGTTCTTACTTTGATCTCCAGTGACACTTGCCTCTTGTTGGTTCCTGATTCATACTATCCTCCCTCCTTTGGCAGGTCCTGAACAGATGTTGCCCTCTGCCAGAATGTTTCCCCCTTCACTCTCACCTGGATAACTCAACACCACCCCTTAGATCTTGGAGAAGCTCCCTGTGACCTCTGTGTTAGGCCAATTTCCTTACTTTTAACCTTCATAATACCACATATGTTTTCTTTGTAACAATTTCTCTTTTTATAATTGAACACTTACTGGTTTTAGTACTTAATTAATGACTGTATGATCTGTAAGATAATAACAAAATGTTAGAAATTTTATCTATTTTGCTCCACTGTATCCTCAGTCCTAACACCTAGAGATGTTTCAGATAAAAATGTGTTGAACAAATGAGTCCTTATTGTAGTTTCTGGCAAGTAGTTTATACCTGGAGTGCATTTTTCCTTGTGATTATTAGTCATGAATAGGAGTGAATGCTGTTTTGCTTGTTAAGCCCTAAAAATGATAGTGTTGTTCTCTCTGATTAAAGAAATTTAATCAGGAGTTTTCAGGTTCAGGAACTTTCAATTGTGACTATCCAATGTGTTTTTGGAAACATTCTCTCTTATCAAAGATACCTTATTAATCATATCAGTTTTGCATTTAGAAATTTTCACCTTCTTTTAACAGAGTCACTAATGAGGATGGCACTTCCAAAAGAGCATGGTCTTCAGGTTCTGTTTGTTTGTTTGTTTGTTTGTTTGTTGTGAGATGGGGTCTTGCTCTGTCGCCCAGGCTGGAGTGCAGTGGTGCCATCTCAGCTGACTGCAAGCTCCGCCTCCCGGGTTCACACCATTCTCCTGCCTCAGCCTCCCCAGTAGCTGGGACTACAGGCGCCCGACACCATGCCCAGGTAATTTTTTTGTATTTTTAGTAGAGATGGGGTTTCACCATATTAGCCAGGATGGTCTCGATCTCCTGACCTCGTGATCCGCCCATCTCGGCCTCCCAAAGTGCTGGGATTACAGGCGTGAGCCACCGCGCCCGGTGGGTCCTAAGGTTCTTAATAACAGTGTGGCTTTTTGTAAGCTGCTTAAGGTCTTTGACTCTCACGTCTCTAATCAGTGAAATAGCTACCTCATTGGTTGCAAGCGAAATGCCTAATCCATAAAAATGTTGTTTCTTTCTCTTTTCTGCTTCCACATGCCTCTTATGATCTCTGTCTCAAGGGTTTTCAGCCTGATAGTACATATTAAGCGAATTTATAGACATTTGAACCAGAGGTCTTCAAAATGAAATGCAGGTGTACAGGATTCATAAAGATGATCCACTGGAGCTAAGAAGAAAATATTGGAACTTTAACCTAGGGCTGGGAACCATGGCCCACATCTGTAATCCCAGCATTTTGGAAGGCTGAGATGGGAGGATTGCTTGAACCTGGGAGGTCAAGACCAGTCTGGACAACATAGTAAGACCCTGTCTCTACAAAAAAAAAAAATAATTAAAAATTAGCTGGGTGTGATGTTGCATACCTCCAATCCCAGCTACTTAGGAGGCTGAGGTGGAAGGAACATTTGAGCCCAGGAGTCTGAGTCTGATTGGATGACTGTACGCTAACCTGGGCAACACAGCAAGACTTTTTGTCAGGAAAAAATAAAAAATAAAAATAAAACAAATAACAAAAATCCTTCAGCTTGTAGGTATACTTGTTTTGTTGTACTTTGCTTTATTGCACTTCACAGATGTATTTATTACAAATTGAAGGTTTGTGGCAACCCTGTGTCGAACAAGCCTGTTGGCACCATCTTTCTGACAGCATCTGCCCATTTCATGTTTCTGGCACATTTTGGTAATTCTTCCAAAGTTTCAAAGGTTTCATTATTATTATATCTGTTACAGTGATCTGTGATCAGTAATCTTTGATGTTCCTATTGTAATTGTTTTAGGGTGCCATGAACCACACTCATACAAGACAACAAAGTTAATAAATATTGTGGGTGTCCTGCCTGTTCCACTGACGAATCATTCTCCAGTCTCTCTCACCCTCCTTGGGCCTCCCTATTACCTAACACACAATAATATTGATATTAAGCCGATTAGTAAACCTACCATGGCCTCTACATGTTCAAGTGAAAGGAAGAGTCACAGGCCTCTCACTTTAAATCAAAAGCTAGAAATGATTAAACTTCATGAGGAAGGCATGTTGAAAGCTGAGACAGGCCCAAAGCTAGGACTGTTATGCCAAACAATTAGCCAAATTGTAAACACAAAGAAAAGGTTATTGAAGGATATTAAAAGTGCCAATCCAGTGAATACAAAAATGATAAGCAAAACCACCTTATTGCTGATTTGGAGAAAATTTTAGTGGTTTGGGTAAATGATCCAAACAGACACACCATTCCCTTAACCCAAAACAAAGCCCTAACTTTCTTCAATTCTCTGAAGGCTAAGAGGGGTGAGGAAGCTAAAAAAGAAAAGTGTGAAGCTAGCAGAGGTTAGCCCATGAAGTTTAAGAAATAAGTCACCTCCATAACATAAAAGTTTCATGTGAAGCAACAAGTTCAGATGTAAAAGTTATAACAAGTTATCCAGAAGATCTAGCTAAGATCACTGAAGAAGGTGGCTACACTAAACAACAGATCTTCAATGCAGACAAAACAGTTTTGTATTGAAAGGCAATACCATCTAGGACTTTCCTAGCTGGAGTGCAGAAGTCAATGCCTGGCTTCAAAGCTTTAAGGAACAAGTTGATTCTCTTGTTAGGGGCTAATACAGCTGGTGACTTTAAATTTAAGCCAATGCTCATTTACCATTGTGAAAAATCCCAGGAATTTCCTAAATCTACTCTGCCTACACTCTAAAAATGAAACAACAAAGTCTGAATAACCTGTTTACAGCATGGTTTACTGAATATTTTAAGACTATTGTTGATACCTACTACTCAGAAAAAATATTCCTTTCAAAATATGACTGATCATTGACAATGCATCTGGTCTCCCAAGAGTTCTGACAGAATCATACAAAGGAATGAGTAGTGTTGTTTTCATGTCTGTGAGCTCAACATTTTCTGCAGTCCATGGATCAAGGTGTAATTTTGGGTTTCAAGACTCATTATTTAAAAAATAAATTGTATAAGGCTATAGCTTCCATAGATAGTGATTCCTCTGATGGATTTGGGCAAAGCAAATTGAAAACCTTCTATAAAACAGTCATCATTCTAGATGACATTGAGAACATTTGTGATTCATGCGAAGAGATCAAAATATCAACATTAGCGGGAGATTGGAAGAAGTTGATTTCAACCCTCCTTGGAAAACTGAGGGATTCAAGATTTCAGTGGAAGAAGTCACTGCAGATGGGAAGGAAATAGCAAAAGAACTAGAATTAGAAGTGCAGCCTGAAGGTGTGTCTGAATTGCTACAATCTCATGACAAAACTTGAAGCGATGAGGAGTTGATTCTTATGGATAGACAAAGGATGTGGTTTCCTGTGGTTTCACTAATCTTAGTGAAGATACTGTGAGCATGGTTGGAATGACAATAAAGGATTTAGAATATTACATGAACTTAGTTGATAAAGCAGCAGCAAGGTTTAAGAGAACTGACTTCAATTCTGAAGGAAGATCTGTGGGTAAAATGCTGTCAAACAGCACTGCATATTCAATATATTTCTAAAGAGGAAACATTTTATGAAAGAAAAAAGGAATTGATGGGGCAAATATATTGCCGCAGCTACCCAACTGTCAGCAACCACCATCCTAATCAGTCAGCAGCCATCAACATCAAGGCAAGACCCTCCACCAGCAAGATTACAACTTGCCAAAGGCTCAGATAATTGTTAGCATTTTTTAGCAAAGAAATATTTTTAAATTAAGGTATGTACTTTTTTTTAGAAACAATGCTATTGTACACTTACTAGACTCTAGTGTAGTATAGACATAACTTTTATATGCACTGGGAAACCAAAAATTTTGTGTGATTTGCTTTACTTTATTGTGGTGATCTGGAACTGAACCCACAATGTCTTTGAGGTACGCCTGTAATTATTTTTATTTATAAGTGAAGGTATCTATAAAGCTTATTGTATAAATAATAAAGATTGATGCTGGTGGCCTCAGTTTGTGTTTAGCAAGTTTAAATATTTTGTGGTTTATTTCCAACAAAGCCAACCTTCACAAAATGAACAAGTTGCATAAAAGGATTTCTGCAAAATGCTCTCTGGTTGAAGATAACTGCCAAAGTTACTACCTCAGCGCTTTGTCAGGCATGTATTGGGTAGGTCAGTAAAAACAAAAGCATCATAACCTAATCACACTCTTGCATACCACCTAAAGTTTATTTTTAAAAACAATTACATCTAATTAGACCCTGAATGGTAAATATGGCTGTTTTTCCCCCACATTGAGAAGGAAACTCATCCCATGGAGGTAGCGTTTTATAGATAGGAATTTGGATTATTTTTTGATGCGTATGTTACCCATAAAGACTCTCATTGCTATTCACATTTTAAAAATCTAGAAATCGTTTTTTAACCAGTTCCTAAGAACAACCAGTTGAAGGACTACAGAAATTTAATGCAAAGCGTAATTTCAACAAAATCTTTGCCATATTATATATATATAACTATATATATATAACTATATATATGTATATAATATATAACTCTTTGTCTTGATTATTATTGCAGCAAATGGTGCACTGTTTTAGTATTTAGATGTTTTCTGGGTACTTTATTTAGCTGAAATGGTAATGTCAACTCTCAAAACCAAGTACTAAAATGCATTCTATTTGGAAAGAAACTTGGGATGCTGTAACAAAAAAATATTGAAGCATTTATAGTGAGAAAGTATTTGTACAATTTGCCAATAATTTTTTAATAAAAATATTGTCTCATTTTTGAAGAATTTTATTTTGTGTGTATCTTAACGTGTATGCAATGTCAGCACAGTAGTATGTGAATATAATTTTAAATAAATAATCTTAACGTGTATGCAATGTCAGCACAGTAGTATGTGAATATAATTTTAAATAAATAATCATACATATACTGAAAGTACATGTTCAATTTATTGTTCCTTTTGTTTTTAATATAAAAATTATTTAAATTACTTGCTGGATACCTAACTTCATTGAAACTTTTTCCCCAAACTCTGATTAGCTCTTCATATAACAATTTAAATTTTTTTTAACTTGATATAAATTAGTCTTCAGAAAAGTTTGGAGACCCCTAGAAACAACATCTACAAAAAACTCCTAATTATACAGCTTTGGGAATACACATTTATCCTCTTCTTCCTTTTGTACAACATATTCTTGAATTCATCAGCCTTATACCTTTTGTTTTGTTCTATTCTTTCAGAACCATATTTTCTTTCTTTTTCACTTCCTCACTAAGTTATTCCTTCCATCCTTTTTAGAAATGCCTCATTATCACTAAGTTTGAAAAGTGTTTTTACACCATTTCATCTTCTTCTCTAGCTAGAGACTGGCTCATAGACACAGAGCATATAATTGGCAAATCCCTCAGGCAGACAAACATAGCCCATACCTGCAGGTCACCGGAACAGGGCCCCTTGGTATCCATTCCCCTGAGAATCTAGTTGAACTCCCCTTTCCTCTTTACCTTCTGTGAAGGCTGCTCCTAAAATACTCGAATTTATTTTCTACCCCTTATCATGTAATCTCTGCATTAGTAAACCACACTAATTCACACAAATGTATCAAACTCAATCCCCTTAGGGAATTGCAGCACACACACTGAGATGCCAGGAATCTGTCAGAATCTCTCACTGCTTTTCTCTCTTATTTTGGGAGGTTTGTTTTCAGCTTGACTGCTAAGAAATTTGTGGCGTTATTTTTGTTGTTGTTATTGTTGTTGTTTTCTTTTGAAACAGAGCCTCTCTCTGTCACCCAGGCTAGAGGGTAGTGGCACATTCTCGGCTTGCTGCAACCTCTGCCCCCAGGTTCAAGCGATTCTCCTACCCCAAACTCTGGAGATGCTGGGATTACAGGTGCGAGCCACCATGCCTGGCTGATTTTTTGTATTTTTTTCAGTAGAGACAGGGTTTCACCATGTTGGCCAGGCTGATCTCAAACTCCTGACCTCAGGTGGTCCACCCACCTCAGCCTCCCAAAGTGCTGGGATTACAGGCGTAAGCCACTGTGCCCAGCCAGAAATTTGTGTTGTTGTTTTTTTTAAACCTGTTGCAATAACATTTTATTGAGAAAAATTTAGTCTTTATATTTAGCCATTTTATCTATGATTTAAAAAGTTTATATCACATAAACATACACACAGAGAGACTGCTTTAACTAAAATAATTTAAATTAAGTAAAAAGGAAGCAATAGGGAAAAAAATGCCTTCTTTGTCTTTTTCTCTGTCAAAATGTCATATTATTCAGCAGAAATGAGAAACAGAAGTCCAAGAAATTATAGGGTACATTCTACCTGTGAATCTAAGACATGTAGAAAGGGTTAGCAGCCCTGCTTGTGGAAGATTATTAAAAGGGCTAGGGCTCCAGCTACAATCTGTAAAGGGACTCCAATATCAGAAATGAAAAAACATGTCAAAGCCTTGGGATAAAAGAAGGGGTCCAGACGCAGTTGCTCATGCCTGTAATCCCAGCACTTTGGGAGGCCTGGATGGGAGGATTGCTTGAGGCCAAAAGTTCCAGACCAAAAAAGAAGCAGACAGAGTTGAAAAACGGGTTTTATTAATTTTACAGAATTTGTTTCTCAACTGGGCTCTCTTTAGGGTTTTTTCAAAATGTGCTATGGTTTTGAAAGAGGTAAAAATGTTTCTGATATATCTTGCTACTAGAAAACGGGAGAGAAATGAAAATCCAATTATTAGACTTATTTATTGTTATAGTGCCAAACTCCATTTTTTTAAAAAAAAAATCCATGTTCTAATGAAATGTTTTTTGTATTTATAGAATTGGTTTGCTGTCATGTTTACATAGCTTTCTATTAGCACATTTCCATAAACATTTATAGAAAAATCTATTTCCATGTAGAATACCTCAAAGTTATCAAAATGCAAAAAAGGTACATTTCCATTCACCTTGTAAGTCATCAGATAATGGCTACTGCTAGAGGTAGGATTTTGACACAGAAAAACCAGAGGTCTGATCTTATAAAACAATCTCCCTCTTCCCATCTTTTCAATTCAGCTACTAACTTTAAAAATATGTTTAGGTTGTTGGCAGTTTATTATATCCAGAAGGAAACTTGACTTACTTTTTAGAGGTGAAAAATTCTGAAAGTGCAAAACACTCAAAATAGCACTTACCTTTAAGATAAGTGAAATAGATTCAAATTTAAAGCATAGTTACCCTTTTGATTAGTAACTTACAGTCTATAAAACATGTGGTGCTGCTTGGAGAAAAGGTGCCATATAAAAAACAACTATAGCTATGAGGAAGTGTAGTGTGAAAATTATAACTTAGTTTTAAATGTCTTTTAATGCCGATTTAACCATTTGAGGAAAAAAATAATGATTCTTTTCCTTTAAAAGCTTTCAAATCAACTAGAAAGTGTGTGTGTGTGTGTGTTTTAAACTTGCGTTACAGAGTTGAAATAAGATGACTTTAAATCAGTGAACTGGTCTATATAAATATAAAGGCAGAAGAATAAGTTAAAACTTTATTTTTTATTTTTTCACTATAATCCAAAATGTCATTAAATTAAATAAATAAAAATATAAAATTGTTCCCTCATCAGTTACGTTCTAGGTTTATAAGATAATAGATCATGATATCAGCTTTTCTATTACTAGTAGACAACAAAAGGGGGTAGAAAACACCACATGTTCTCACTTATAAGTGGGAGCAGAATGACAAGAACACATGGACACAGTGAGCAGCATCACACACTGGGACCTGTGGAGGGTGGGTGGGGAGAGGGAGAGCATCAGGAAGAAGTTATTGCATTCTGGGCTTCATACCCAGGTGATGGGTTGGTCTGTGCAGCAAACCACCATAGCACACCTCTACCTATGTAGAAAACCTGCACATTCTGCATAAAATAAAAGTTGAAGAAAAAAGCAGGTTGAAGAGGAATTGGGAATTGGGACTATATTTAGATGCATGTCTTTTCTTTCTTTCTTTTCAGTCTAGTCTAAAAAATGTCCCCCAAAATCATTTTGCTGTGAAGCACTTTCTCAGATTAAATGAAGAGAGGAAGGATTTAGCTTAGGTAAAGGAGATTTGGGGATGTATAACTAGATTCTAAACAAAGCAATAACTCATTTGATACTGCAATAAATTTGGGAACAATTAGAAGCAAACTCCAGGATAGTCTAGACAGAGAAAGCATAGAACTGTGTTTGGAAGTTATCGTGGCCATGTATGTGCCCAGGCCCAGAATCCCCACCCATTCAATGTCTCAATTGGCTAACAGTTATTGAATGGACATGAGCACATGCATTCATAATGTGGTTCAGGTGTCTTAATGGTTAAGGAATACTTGATGGGGCTGAGGGGTATTTAAGGGCTACTAAGTCCTGAGGGATTTTGAGTCCTCTGTGTCAGCACAACCCCTTTCACTGATTACATTCAGCCAAGTGATAAGTAAAGTTTCCTTAGTACTTCCAAAGTAGGCTATAACAATTTAAAGAGTAGAATTCTCTTGCTTCATAAAATATAATTTACCCCATTTTGGATTGTAAAGTATACCCTTTTATTTCTTTCTTTTAAAGAAAATGTATATAATTTCAATTTGAACTTATTAACCAGATTTAATTAATCAGAGTAAAGAAATAGCTAACTTTATAATTGAAGTAAATAGTATTTAGGTATAAGTTGGCTTAAGTTCTGCATAGAATGTCTGATGACTGGCAATTTATTATTGAAAGTGGGGGAGTGCTTAAGAAAAACGTTAAAAGAATTTGTGGTAATATATTAAGTAGATAACATAGGGAAGAGATTTACATGTGAAGAGATGCAATGGAGCCTTCTGGAAGCCGCTTTTCCCAGCAGAGGCTTTTGGTAATACTGGACATCTCTTTCTAATGGAGATGTGAGATAGACAATGTCAGAAATGTGTGCCTCTCAGCAAAATAATATAGGATTTATATCATCTTTCTGCTGTGGGACCTGTCGCTTTCTACAAGGAAGTAGCCTCCAATTAGAGGATATTGCTTGGTCTCAAATTACTCAACTTCTGCTGTCTTCCTTTGGTTTATCCCTTTACACCTAATTTATTTTCATATATGATTATTCTGCTTCATAGTTCAGGCTCTGGGTGTTATTTGGGATTCTTTAAAAACTCATATTTACCTTTCATTTGAATTTTCCTACAGAAAAATAAAGTCAAGTGATACATATTTTGTAAATAGCCTTAACATTTTGTTATACATGCACAGACTTTTCATAAAGTCACAGCATCAGATTGGATGGCATACTTGATAAAATTCAACAAAAGCAACCAGGTGTGATTCAATGTGGTTGGGGAAAGTAGGTGAAGATATTAGTAATGAAGATCAATGGGTACACTTGGGTTAAATGAGAGACCCTTGCTTTATGAAACAGGAAGTATTGCTAATATGTTAGGTACTACTATTTTTTAGGCTTAAATATGGCTTAAGAGATTTTTTCAATGTACAACAACTTCACCAGCACTACTGAAGCTTGTTTATTTATAGACGAGACTGGAAATGGGAAAGTTATGTTAAACACAATTACAGTGGTACAGGAGAAATACGTTGAGAGCTGTAAATAATGTAGTGAGAATACAGAAGGGAGGCTAATTCTAGAGATATTTAACATACAGTATATAAGAATGTTTCATGGTATTTGGATTGAGGGATGAGGAGGTGGAATAAATTATGTTATATTGTTTTAATAGAGCAATATTTGTAATTACAAATACTAAAATGCAGGTCATTTTTACAGCAAGTCAAGATCAAAAATAAAAGGTTGTGTGCAAACTATTACTAAAACTGTGTGTGCATGTGGGCAAAGGAACAACTAAAGAATGCCAAAACATTACATACT
This sequence comes from Rhinopithecus roxellana, assembly GCF_007565055.1. Taxonomy (NCBI): domain Eukaryota; kingdom Metazoa; phylum Chordata; class Mammalia; order Primates; family Cercopithecidae; genus Rhinopithecus; species Rhinopithecus roxellana. The sequence continues at coordinate 142,648,588 of NC_044556.1, read as the reverse complement.
TTGTAAAGCTAATTTCTACCTCTCAGTCACTCTGGCCCCTTCAGACACAGTATGAGCGAGATGCAGACCCTCTGGCCATTGGCCATATGTCCATACAGATTACCCTTGAAACATCCATTGACTATTGGCCATTTGCTCTTGAAACCAGTGGCTTTCTGCTTATTCCAGGGCTTAGAGTTTCAGTAAGGATACCTCTGGTATCATTTTACTGTGGCATACATTCAGCCAGTTCATCCTGGGTTCTTTCTATTGTTCTGGTATGCTGTTTGGTGGCAAGGTCTCTTTACTATTAAGACATCCGGCCTTTTCTATCTTTCTCTCTGTAGTCTAGTGATAGTGGAGATGATGGAAGTAGAGGAGAAGGTACATATGTGTTTGTGTGGTTTATGTGACTGGAATGGAAGAAGTGTTCTTTCCCCTGCTTCTGGCAGAGATTATCTCTTTTTGTAGCCCTAACTTATTTCCCTCTTACGGCAATGAGCATATAAGAGAGAAAAAGAAAGTAAAAACTGCCTAATATCTCAGTATTCTGCAATTTCACTGCCAAATCCACATAAATCTTTGAGAACAAGATGTTTTTCTAAAAAAAAAATCATGTTTTCAATTCCAGCCCCTAGCGCAGTGCAAAAACATAGTGTTGTTAAATAAATATCTTATTTGTGTGAAATAAATATCTTATTTCCCTCTCACAGCAATAAGCATAAGAGAAAAGTAAAAAAGAAACAAAACTCCCTAATATCTCAGTATTCTGAGATTTTGCTGCCAAATCCACATAAATCTTTGACAGCAAGACATTTTTCTAAAAAATTACGTTTTCAATTTCAGCCTCTAGCACAGTACAAAAACATAGTGTTGCTAAATAAGTATCTTATTTGTCTAAAGATAAAATGAGGTCCTCCATTAAAAAATCTTAAGAAAGATCCTGTATAATGAAGCCCTTAAAAATATCTCAGACTACTTTTTTGAAATAAGATGTTCTATTCTGAAGAAAACTATTAGCATAAAACTATTTCAGTTATTGCTAGTTTTTGATGCATAGAGAGATCATTTAACAGAAAAACTAGAAAAGGAGGCAAACACATTTAATAGAGATTTTATATCTTGGTGTGTGGTCTCAGGATTACAAATGTGAAATGTCATTGTAATCTGTTTAAAGGGCATTGAGAAAAAGAAATCCTTTTTGTTAGATTTTGGAGTTCATAAGTATAAAAAGTAGGATCAACTCCCTCTGTGTTATAAAAGCTGGAACTTATGTTAAAATCTCCGGTGAGCATTATACATGTTATATTAGTCAGCTACTGCTTGCGGTAATGCTGCATGAAAATATAGACCCCAATGGTGAAGAGCGTTAAGGTTTTATTTATCTCATTGACATTGGGTTGGATAGGGTGCCTTTGCTTCAGAGTTCGGGTTGAGTGGAGATCTGCTCTGTCAGTTTCCTCATTCTCCTTGGATCAACAGCTATCCGAGGAGAAACCCAGGCAAGCAGACTTCGGGAGAAAGCCCATCCCTGCCAGCAGATTTAAAACCTCTTCTTGCTTCAGGTCCACTAACATTCTATTTATTAATGCAAATCAACAACTGAGCCCAGAGCTAATGGAGTGATCAAATATTATTCTCTCATGAAGAAAGGGGAAACCATGATAACAGAAGAGCGTAGAGGAGGAAAGGAATAACCATTAGCTGATAACGTGAACTTTACATGTTTTTGTCTAAAACATTTCACTTGGAGGTTAAGATAATGCTAATGTCAAAGAAACGTGAGTTTTTAACAAAATTACATTATGACTTGTTAGTAAAAATAATTTTATTCCAAAATCAACATAATATTTAATATACTATATAGATTTTAAATGTATATATATAATGTTTTAAAAGTTCAAAAATTAATATGTAATGCATTTGATAATTTTCTCAACATGTCTAGCTAAACTGTTATGATGGTAAACTTCTAAAATGTAGTGGATTATATAAAACAAAATTTATTAAATTATCACATAACAGTCCAGGGTAATTGTCCCAAGTCACAGAAGTATAATAGTATTCTACACAGTTATTCAGAAACTTGAGATAATGGAGGCTCTGCTATCCTCCAGGTCATTGTGGTTTTCCTCATCCAACTTAGAAGGCCTAGGAATGGTCCACATCACTTAAACATTCAATCCATAGAAACATCTAATAGCAATGCAATCTAAATGTGTACCTAGGAGAAAAAAGAGCAGGCTTAGTAAACAACTTAGTAATCTCTGCAAAAATTTCTAAAAGTCAATAAACTCAAATTATTTAAAAATGTTTGGCTCTTCTATTTGGGAATATGGTAGAAAAACTTGTTATCATGAATTGCCTTATATTGGGGTACATACAGTATTTGTCAAATATTGAATAAAACATAATTATTTTAAAGAAAAAAGTACGATCAATCAATAATTTCTTTGACAAGAATCATCTAAAATGTGAGAGAGGGACAAGGAAAAGTAACAAGCGACAAGGTTCCTATGATTTTTACTTTTTCAGGCACATTGCCTTGAATATGATACATGATGGCAAATGTTTGTTGAATGGATTAGATTTCTTTAATAGAAACACAGTGACTTTATAACACATCACATATTTTTTAAATAAAAAGAGAAAGTTTGACTTGATGGAGTTTTAAGCTTAGATTGCTGTGGCAAAGTATTTTAGCATGTAAAGAAACCTAAATCATTAGACAACCTTTCTTCCTTTTATTTCCTTTCATTTTCTTTTTTTAACCTTTAAAAAATTATGAAAACCAATGGCAATTTACCTCAGGGCATTGAAAAATATACTCTTTAATTACTTACATTTCAGTGATGACTGATTACATGGGCTTTTTCTTTACAAAATCTGGGACATTTATACTGTTTGTTTTGTGTAGGTTTGGATTTTGGTGCAATATAATATTTGGTAATGACAAGATTTTGAATGACACCCTGGTTCCAAACAAATAGAAATAAAGTTTTTATATCTCATACACTTCAAAAGTTGTGTCCAGATTTAACTGACATAAATAAAATGGTATGTTTTCTAAAGCTGTGTAACTTATATCAACTTTCTATTCATAGTGAAGAAGCAGTGCTTCAGTTTCAAATATGAGGGCAAACATCTTTTTTCTAACTTAGTTACTTTAATTTTACTGTGAAATAACAAAGTTTAAAACTATTTTTCCCAAATGTAGCCATTCTAAAATATTCAGTGTTAGCTATGCTTTTTCTCCTCTATTTTAAAATATTGTCGCATGTAAATTCTTTCAGAAATGAAAACGACATCCAACAATGCAAAAAAGAGCAAAATGAGTCATGTTTTACACAGAAAGATTATAAATTTATTTTAAGCTTTAAAATAGATATGAAGTTGATATATAAATTTAATTATATAAGTATTTTCTTCTATGGAATTACCTTTGAATTAACTTTCAATGTATTAAGTAGTAACTGAGCAAGAAGATTTTTAAAGCAGCAAACATGCTAGCATATTTAAATACACTCAAATGGAACACTTTGCAAAATGCTTATTTTCAGACACTCCTTGCTTTTTAGATATTCCATATTTCATGCATGTTTTACCTAGAGGAAGGGGAAAGAGCATTATCTAAAACTATAAAGTGACTATTCAAAAGCGCAGCCTACTCCTAGAAAGATATTGACATCCCTCAAGAATTGTGCAGCCATAACGGAATCAAGAACAGAATAATTTCTTGGTCACCACCCTCCTTCCCGCTTTTCCCTGAATGAGTCACATTCATTGCACCCTGTATTTATTCTCCATCATCAGGCAACTCTTATTGACTGAGTCATCACAACATGCCTCACTGTATGATAATATTGTTATACATTATATTCCAGCATATAATTATCTTTTAGTAACCTTAATTGGTCATGCAGTTCAATTAAGATTATATTATTATATTAAAAAACAAACTTACTCTCCAAGAATGTACAATAATTCAATCAAATTCTTAGCCATTTTCTAGTCCCTTTCATACATACTTAACACATTTTTGAAAGTATTTATTCATGTCCTTAACACACTAAGCCTAAGTCTGCCTTACATATAATATAAAACACACACACACACGCACAAGTTTGTCTTGTTCTTCTTCACATCTGTTATTAAAACTCCACTAAGCTTCATTTTACTCATTTGTAAAACAAAAACTCCCAGCTTGATTTTTCTCATATAGTGCATACATTCATTCACAATATATTGCTAGAATATCTGTTTAGGATTAACATGTAGGAGGGAAGAAAAACAAATGTATATACTGAAAAAAGTCACAGAGAAAGGAAAAACTGCTTGATTGTGATTTAGAATGGTCATATTTTTCTAATTCAATTCTTCAAATATTTGAGTGCCCATTCTATGAAAATCTCCATGTTTCCTCCTTCTTTTTTTTTTTTTTTTACAATACTTTTCTTCCTTCCTAATTATATCACAATATATTCAGTGTTAGCCAGAAAATCTAGAATTATCCTAGACTTCACTTTCTCTCTTACCTTTTCTGTCTAGTTAGATTCTATTTAAAACACAATTCTGTTCTTGGCGTCTTATCTCCCTGTCTACCCACCTTATCCTCATTACTCACAGTGTTTCAGTTGTACTGTCGATGAATTTCCTAGCTGGGTTCCTCATCACCAGACTCTTTCAAGAATTATAACCACTTCCTACCACTCCTTATAAATCTTTGTTGGTGTTTTATTGACTCTATGAAAAAAAAAAAAGTGTCCTCTTTAACACAGGACCTTAAAACATGGTTCCTATCTAGTTCCAGGGTACCTTCTAGTATCATTCGTTGCCATTCTCTACACTCAACATCTCTCTCTCATCCTCTACATTATTGGGCATCGTAAGATTCCAAACATTTAAATTTCAGATCCCATTCATTGCCTGGAATATTATCCACATCGCTTTGAGTACTAATTATCTATATTCAGCTTTCACCTCTCATCCACATAGAGTTAATTTGAGATCAACCAGTTTATGTACATTATCAGAAATTCACAATACCTGAGAAAGTCAGAGTGTGTTTCAGCTTATATCACATTTCTCTGGGTAACTGTTAACCTCCATGAAATATGTCTTGTTTGCAGAAGGTTTTTAAAAGAAAATTTTAAAAGTTTATTTCCTAACACAGCATCATTGGCAGCTGTTCAAGAACACAGTTTTGTTGCCCTTTTTGTTGTTTGGGTTGCATACCTGATACATAAATATTGTAATAAAGAAATTGTCATTGCTAAAATAAAATGCAACTGAGAAAGAACTGAGATATGCTTGGATTGGAATATATTGCACAAGGATGCTACTTGATGCAATTCTTCTGGGTTTGTGTGGGGAATGCTATTCTGACAGAGAAATTAAGTCATCATTTACTACACAATGATCCAAAGAAAAATGAACATTACATCTCTAAAAATGCAGGTTGTTGTAAGAAAGTTTGATGGAATCAATGAGTCACCTCCCTAATATGTATTTGCAACCTCAGCATAGATCATTAACCTAATGGATTATGTTTTGTAGTTGATGTATCTTTTTTGTCTGTGTACTAAAATGACATATGGAACTTTCCCATTTTAATGGTCACTTAACCTTCACAGTGTGAAAGGCTTAAGTGAATTTCAACATTTGTATTAAAATCCATAACATCTATCTCAGGCACTAAGTAGCTAGAAGCTGCAGTTTGCTCCCTGACACAAATAGCAACCACTGTTGGCTGGTGTGGTAATGTTAAAGACTCCTTTGCCTTAAATTTAAGGGCACCTTTATTTTTGGAGAAACTAAAAATTCGAAAAGGACCAGACATGGAGTTTCATACCTAAAATGTCAAGCACTTTCAGAGGCCAGGGTGGGAAGATCGCTTGAGCCCAGGAGTTTGAGAACAGCCTGGCCAACGTGGTGAAATCCATTCTCTAAAAAATAAAAAAATTTACCTGGGTGTAGTGGCGCATGCCTGTGGTCCCAGCTACTTGGGAGGCTGAGGTGGGAGGATCACTTGAGCCTGGGAGTCACGACACTGTAGCCCAGCCTGGGCAACAGAGAGGGACCCTGTCTCGAAAAGAAAAGGCTTGTTCTCAGCATCCTATACAGGATTTTGCATTTATCCTTCTTCTTTAAGTCCTACTTACTCCAATCTTAGAGAAACATTACAATAATGGTATTTAAAGCAATGTGTTAAAAACGTATGTGCTACTTACCAAAAATGCATTTATATTTTTTAAAAAGATTGTAGTGAAAAGCTGGGTGTGGGGGCTCACACCCATAATCCCAGCACTTTAGGAGGCTGAGGTGGGTGGATCACCTGAGATCAGGAGTTTGAGACCAGCCTGCCCAACATGGTGAAACCTCATCTCTACTAAAAATATTTTTAAAATTAGCCACACATGGTGGTGAGCGTCTATAATCCCAGCTACTCAGGAGGCTGAGGCAGGAGAATCACTTGAACCTGGAAGGTGGAGGTTGCAGTGAGCCAAGATTGCGCCACTGCACTCCAGCCTGTGAGACAAGATCGAAACTTCATCTGGAAGAAGAAGAAGAAAAAAAAAAAGATTGTAGTGAAAGGATAATGATTATATACAGATAAATATACAGATAAATGTATAAATAATGTAACATTTTTATTTAGTATGAAAGTTATTTTTAGAGAAGACAGGTAATTAAGTAATTCAAAAAACATTTATAGATCACTTATTTAATGCTAGATATTTTCTACATTTTGAGGTTAAAAAAAAAATTAAAAGAAGTCCCCTCACATCCCAGAGCTTGCAGACTAATGACATCTATAAGTAAATAATTATATAATTGAGGACTTCTATGATGGAAGAAAGTGTGGAGAGCAGAGAATAATTCTTATACCAAAATACAGGTCTTGTATAGAATGAATCTAGAAGAAAGCCTGTACTAAATTGTAAATGATAAGAAGGAGAGTCAGAAATAGTGAATAATACAATAGAGTGATTTGGAGGTAGAGAACTGCAGTGCTAGGTGTGAGCTGAGAACAGAGGCACTGGAATCGTGTTTCATATACAAGAAGTGATATTTGGGGTCTTCTTCTAAACCCTGTTTCAAACACGAGGCTGATGATAGAGAATCCAACCTGGGATTGTGAATGGAAGAAGAGAACAGGAGGAAGAGCCCAAGAAGACATTGAAGAGAACTGCCCAGGCCTCTGCCAGAACAGCAGGTTTTATGGAAGGTGTTGATTCCAAATTCAACTCAGTATCAAGATGGTTTTTAGAAAGCCTGCTCCACTCTGGTGTGGAAACAGGTAGGATAGTTGTGGGGTAGAGTATGCAGAAGAACCCATAAAATCAAATCAAGTGGACAACTGCTTATATAAGACTGACCCATCCCAGAGGGATCTTGCAGATCTAGATGGCAGGACTTTCAGTGGGAAAGTTCCGCAAGCCTTTCCTTGAATTCACAAGCTTTTCTGCGCTGGATTTTGTATCCGCACTCTGACAAATACGTGCTCACTGATACAGCTCTCAAAGAACGAGGAAGCAGGTCACAACCCAGAGTACTTGGAAACAGCAGTATTGAAATCATTTTCTGGACTGATGAAGCCCTGTTCTGTCGAGAGAGCTTCACTCAAGCTTCCTAATGGATGCTGAAGTTCAGTTCAAGTCAGCACTTCCACCAGAAACTTGTGGGGCTTTTTAAAAACTCGTAACTAAAAAAAAAAAAAAAAAAAAAAAAAAAAAAATTCTCTGTGACTTGGCCAAAATTTTTCTGTCTGGTTGACTCAAAGAGGTGAATTTTTTACTAATGGAGAAATTTTAAACAGAGAAAAATAGAAAAATTGAGCAAAGGAAAGTGAGGCATAGGGATTTTCAATCATTTTCTCATTTGTTTCAGTGCCATCATTACAAAGAAAATAAAACCATTAATCAAGAAGAGAGGTTTATTTTTAAATATCCTTTAAAATCACCAAGATTACATGATATTTTCAAAGTGTGACATGTACTTTCATAACTCCTTACCTTTATATTCTCTCTAAGCCTATTTTCATATATATATATATATATACATATACATATGCATACGTGTGTGTGTGTGTGTGTGTATAGATGCTTCAGCACTCAACTGAAAAGACCTCTCATTTATTTGGCTTTTTCTGAGATCACTTATTCAGGCAGGTTTAAATGCACCCTAACATTGCCTATAAATTTATTGTGCCACTTATTTTTAGTTTTATTATTATTCTAATTAGATTTTTGCATTTCTCTTTTCTATTGTAGATTAAACTACTTTAATAGCTTACATGTATTGAACTCTCACCAGGTGTATTGTTTCATTTAATTCTTATGAGATGCCTACGTGGCAGATACTATTAATAGCCCCATTTTACAGATGATGAAAATGAGACACAGAAGGATTATATTCAAGGTCAGTCTAGTAAGTTGCTGAGCATATTTCTAAACTCAAAAAGTCTAACCACAGAAACTATTGGATCCACTAAGCTCTAAATGACAGATTTTTTATAAAAATAAAAGTTTATCTCTATGTAAGGACACAAAAGCAAAAGGCCAATGTTTTAGGTATAACATAGCAAAAGAGAAGACAATCTGCTAATGCTGACATACAATCATGCATTTCCTCCAGTGTTATCAAAATGCAGCAGCACTGTTAACTAGCCATCTGCATCAATGACACTTAGACACAGAACATGCTTTATGGTAATTTTTCTTTTGTACTTGCATTTTGTCACTTTCCTTGAAAGAAGGTCACAAATATACTTTAAAAACAGTCTCAACGCAAAGAATATAACTTTCTGAAAATGAATTTCTTAATCAAAATATTTTCTGGGAATTTACATTAAATTCAAGACATATTCATTTAGGGAAGACCTAAAATATGAGGTCTTTTTTCCTCATTATCTCTATGTGGATGAAAAGAAGCTAATCTTTAGTTATTTTCAATTGCACTATTTTATGGATTTTTAACATTGTATTGTGCAGTATATCTTTCTATTTTATTATGTGTATTGTTTCTGAGGAATTGATTTATTCTATTTTGTTTTTTAATTTGTGCTCTGGAAGAAGTAACACTCAGAAAAATGCTAGACATTTTTATAAGACATGTAAAAGGAATAAGGAAGATTAAGAACTAAAAAACCTGTTTAATTCTATATAGAAACATCTGCTTTCACTTGAAAGAGAAGAATGTTCTCCTGGAAGTAGCAGCTATTTGTAGAATAATGTCATCCTTATTGCTTGATGTTCTTAGTGTCAGAACTAAGGTATAGTTTTTTTCCATGGTGATAGATGGTCATGGTTTACATGTATATTTAGTAATTACCTTTAAGAAACACACATGGATTAAGAAATTGATTAAAAATGGATTATATTAATGCAAAAGTTGCTTCTCTTTTAAAAGTTTGTAACTGAAGTTAAGGTTGTGGTCATCAAATAGTAACATAAGAAAGGCCTCCATGCTTCCACGGGGTAACTGAAGAAAAAAGAATTCAAGGCATATTCATTTAAGGAAGCATCTTAATCTGTGTCTTCTGAGACCTGAGAGAGAGAGAGAGAGAGAGAGAGAGAGAGAGAGAGAGAGAGAGAGAGAGAGAGAGAGAGTTTATATAAAGCATTACAGAACTTCTTTACTTTTTAAATAATTTTGTTATTAATCTTTCATGTGAGTAAAGAAGGACAACTGCTAAAGGTGAGAATATATTCAGAATATTCTGAACCAAATACCAAGGTATTCAAACAAATCTACTAGAATACACTTTTATGCTCAAGTCCCTAATTTGGTTATTTTATTATTTACCATTTTTGATGCTGCAGATCAATTACTTTTCAGAAGAAATTAATACAGAAAATGATGTTTAATGATAACATACAAATATCTAGGGGCTATTAGATAGGATGAGAAAAGTATTAATTGAAGTGAAGATAAAATGGAATTTGATATCAAGCAGGGATATATATTAGGTATGAATAGTTTTGGTTTCAGAATTCTGACAATTAAAGGCTGTATGTTTAAATTTAATATTGAACAAGACACACATAAGAACGGATTTTATGGAAAAAGAAATGAGTCGTGATGTTTTGTCGGCAATATATTGCTTGTAGGAAAAGAATAAGAGACAAATGATTAAAAAGGGGATCTGTAATGTGCTACTGAGCATTGCAATAAGCAATTCAAGACATGAAATGGTAATTATAGAGTTTACATTTCAGGTTAAATTCCTACATTGTGTTATTTCAAATGTAGAATCTATTATATCTTCAGAACACTTAAAAATGTTCTGTGACACCAGTAAGTACTCTTCTATTTCCTAAGCTTAGAACTTGCCTTATGTAACACTAATAGCTCTATTTGTCCTCTTACTCCTCACAGTGAATTATTGTATTTTTATTTTGACATAAAATGTATCCTGTTACACGTTCAACTTTGGTTCTTCTTGAGTGTGTTCTTGCCTTTTTCTTTAGCACATGAAATTGACTAGCAATGTCCTATGAAATACAATCACTCTATTAACATTTATCCGAAGGAAAACTCTGAATTATTGCAACTTACATTCATTTTTCCAGACCTCCTGTACTAGCAAAGGCCACAGTTTCTCTGCAGAACTGACAATTTTTCCTGGAGTCCACTGGTCTCACAGGTGCTGGTCACAGGAAACGTGAATCACTCCCTCTCACATAGATTCTCTTTGTTTTCTTGATGTCTATCCAATTCACATTTTTTAAAATGCAGTTGGTAAAGCATGTCAGACTTAAGTTAGCCCTCTGTTCCTGGAGTAATGGTTCATTAATAGATACGTACGTATTTAGACACACAAATCACTTATATCCAGGCAGCCTGCAGAACTGTGTCTGGAGGTTGGTTCATCTCAGTCATTTCTTCCTGTATTTGTTTATATAATTTTTAGTAAATGATGTAGGTGTTTGTATATATCTCAGCACTTTACAACAATATAGTAAGAATGTGAAATCATATCTCAAGTTATTTTTCATATTCTTGTTGCTTATATCTATTATCCTTAACACCAATCATAGGGATCTATATGCTGTTAGAATGAGTGACCTAATGTTTGAGAGATAAGCAGAAGAGGCAGATAGCAGTGAAATAAGAAGGAATTAAATAAAATTTGAGAATGGGCATGGCAAAGTTTTGGTTTTAAATTTTTAAACATCTTTTTACAATGCACACATACGTTTAAGATGTCGTGTGAAAGTCCACATTGAATTCTGGAAGCACTTTGGAATTCACACATACAAATTATTCTGATAACACTAACACCTGGATTAAACTGATTTGCAATTACAATTACATCACAATTACAGCACAGGCATATATTACTATAACACATTTTTATTTCCCCATCTTAGATGTTTTATATAGATCATTAAAACAAGTCTCAAATTGTTAATTCAACAAAGGACATCTCTTGTTGGTTTTGGAAGCATACATAGTTCTCAATTTGCATGTAGTCAACATTTGAAAACCAACAGTATTTTTCCTTTTATTATTTGCCTGTTTATTATTTTCTATCTCTATATCTGACTCCCATTCTTCCCGAACACAGACAACCATTTTTGTTGTGCTTATTGCGTTTTCAGTATTTAATTAAGTTCTTTCTCAAATGATTATTTTGTCTGCAGACATTTAGTATACAATGACTTAACATAGTTTCCATTTTAAAATAATCATTTTATTTCTGAGATCATCCACATTCCTAGGTTTTCGTCTAATGTGTTGCTTCCAACTGCCTTACAATACTCATGGCCTCTACCAGAATTTGCCCATCTACTCTCCCCATCTCTATCAACAATTCTTCAGATGTTTGCATGTCCTGTAGACTACTTTTGTGTTGTGTTATTAGGAATTGTGTATATTTTATTTAACTAAATAAACTAAGGGTGTTCTCCAGTGTGATCTAATCAATTTTATCCTTCCATAGCAAGGAATGAGGGAATCTATGTCCTCCACATTTAGAATTATATAACTTTCTAAAAGAAGTAATACAGCATTATTACTTTAATTTGCATTTCTTTGACCACCATACTTTTGAGCACCTCATCTTCTACTTGTCAACATTTTTGGTTTCTGCTGGACAGTGACTGAAGTGTCCTTTATTTTTGTTTTGAGATTGCAGACTTTTTCTGATTGATTTCCAGCTTTATTTTTATACTTTTTGCTTCTTGGCTTGTGTTTTGAAATTTTTACTTAAGTGATTTTTTTGGTCATAATAATTTTTCAACATTTCTCCCACTGAAACTTTCTTCTAAATTTGGCTTTTAATGCACCACCTAGGCTTCCCATTTTTTGTGTGGTCTTAGGTAGGCATCAAGTTTTATATTCATCCATGTAGTGAACCAGTTTTCCCACACCAGACAATTCTTTTCTTCTAGATTTGTAGTGTACCCTGTTCATAGAGTGTTTGTATATATACCCGTCTGTGAGCTATCCATTTTATTCTATTGGTCCATTAGTCTTTTTTTTTGCACCAATGGCTTTTCAATAAGTCTGAGCAGGCTATGTTATGCTGTGGTAATAAACAACTTGAAAACATCAGTGGCTTAGAATGAGAGGTTTACTTTTCATGCTGCAGATTCAGTGAAGGTCTGCAAGATACTTCAATTGTCTTAGTTACTCAGGAACAGTGGTTTTTACTGAAACCTGAAACTCTGTGTTGCCATTCACAAGCCAGAGGGAGGAACAGACTAGATGTTTTCATGCTGATAATTAAATGAATGCTCCAGTTCAGAAGTGACATACCTAAGTTTGGCTTATAATTTATCATCCAAAACAAAAATCCAGCAAGTTACACCCTAACATGTGATCACAGCATGAAAGTATATGTTCAGTTAACAGCACTAATGACTGCTATAACTTCATATAATAATAGTATCTCTTTCTTTCTTGTAGGTTAACTTAGATATTTGAGTATATTTTTATGCCATACACATTTTAAACTAAATCACTCAAAAACACAACTAAAGTTTTGAATTGGAATTATAATTTCAATTGGAATTTCTTGGAATTTATAAATTGATTTAGGTTGATTTACTCAACCAACAAAGTGTTTTTGAGATTGATCAGTATTGCTAGATTTTGCTGTAGTTCTTTAAGGCTGCATATTATTCCATTGTGTGAGGAATTTACAATGCAATCATCATTCGACTTTGGATGAATATTTGATGGGTTATTTCTTGCTTGGAGCTATTACAGCTAATATTGGAATTAACATTAGTACATGTTTTTTGGTGCCCATGTGCATGAATTTTGGTTAGGAACATATCTAGGAGTAGAATTGTTTCAAGTCCAGTTTAGTCAATCAAAGGCAGTTGTCTTCTTTTTACAATTTCAGGGAAAGGATTATGACTAATTCATCTTCGGTCAGGATTGTAGATTTTGTCCAGTTATTTATAGTTAGGATGTGCGATCATCCTGCCCACTTAATGGACTATGGATAGTTACACTTCAATGAATAGGCACAGGCAAGAAAAGAAATTGAATTATATTTTCACTAAACTGACCACAAATTAGCTTAATAACCTTTTCTTCTTTAGAATTCCTTATTCCAATTGATCATACAACCATCAAAAAAGTCCTATAATCATAAACTTTATCCAATAGCATGCTTTATCCAATAGGATGGTTTATCCAATAGGATGCTTTTCCCTTAAAACATGTAACTAATCAGTTATATTTTCTGAACATCTGTCCCCTTTCTCATCTCTATTACTTTTCCCTCCAGCCATTTGTTTACTTCAGATATTTGCCTCAAAATTTTGGTAGCCTCCTATGTCATGCTTACCCTTCAATTTTCTTGAAATTATGTTTTCTATAATTTCACCTGATATATTTTGGATGTTCTCTTCAAATCTCATATTGAGAAGTAATCCCCAGTGTTGGTGCTAGGGCCTATTGGGCAGTGATTGGATCACTGTGGTGGATTTCTCATGAATGGTTTAGCACCATCACCTTAGTGCTGTCCTAGCGATAGTGAGTGAGTTCTCATGAGACCTGGTTGTTTAAAAAAGTATGGCATCTTGCCCTTTTCTCTTATCACCTTCTGCCATGAGTAAGTTTCCTGAGGCCCTCACCAGAAGCAGATGCCAGCACCATGCTTCCTGTAAAGCCCGCAGAACTGTGAGCCAATTAACCTCTTTTCTTATAAATTACTCAGCCTTAGGTATTTCTTTATAATAGTACAAAAATGGCCTAACAAACATACCACTCAAATAATCTTTTAATTAATCTTTCTAATATTCATATCCTAGCATGCTTAAAACTCTCCCATGGATGTATAATTACAGGTTAGAATCTAGTTTTTTTTTTTTTATCATTAGAATGTAAGAATTTCTGTAATATAACTCATACCTCTTCATCTCATTTGGGTCTGCTTACCTCTCTCAGTTTAAACCTGCCTACGTTTACTTCCTTCTCTTTCCTCTATGTGCTTATACTGTGCAATGTGGTTATTCAACTAAAATGCTTGTTGTACAGTGTTTCATTTAGTTGTTTTCATATTTGTTTTATGTTTACATGTTCAATTCCTTAATGGCTGGGTTTAGACTTATTTATTCATCTTTATATCTCCAACATGTACTACAGTACTTGATAATAAAAGGCCTTAGTTGAATTAATGAATTAATGAATTCTGGGACTAAAACTAAAAGGCTATTTCTGCTATTCACAAACTAATCTGACTTCTTATCAAATTTTCTAAATTACATATTTTTAATATACCTCCTCTTCATTCTCTCCCCTCCAAACATGGGGCTACTGAGTCTAGTTGTTGTTGCTTTCTTAAACTCTTAATTAAGTCGGTTAATTGTCTCTGAATATTTCTAAATTCCTCTCCAAACTGCTTTCCCTGATTATAGTCTTACCTTTAATCCCCTCTGTCTCCAATTCCAATTCATCACTTATACTATTACTAATGTAATTATCCTAAATTCAATACTGATATTTTTAATAACCAGCTCAAAGTTTATTACTTGCTCTCATTGCCATTAGGCATGCTACAGCATATGAGACCTTTCTCCTACTTGCTGTTTTCTCTTTTAAATTCCTCTCCAGCTGCAGTATAATCCTGTTTACCCAAATGCATAAGATCAATTTATGTTATGTATCTATGTTCAGTAGCTTTTTTTCTGTTTGTATCCTCTCATTTGCCACCCTCTGAATTGTTTAGGATTCTCTTTATACTCTATTACCTTAATTATATTTTTATTAAAGCAATCATGCTACTTATTACCCTTATTTATAAATATACACAAACCTATATTAAATGTCTTGAAGAAATTAAATGATATTTGTCTTGTGTCACCTCTGTTTAGCATGTAGTTAGCTTTCAGCAAATCTTTTATTGCATTTAAGAACGCATGAAAGAATAAATAGTGATCTTATGTGATTAGTGATCTTCACTTACAGATTTCTATAATGTTCAGTTCTGGGGACTTAGAACTGTTGAGACTTAAGAATTATTCTGGTTTTCGAGGCCCTCCTGAAATTTTAGAACACATTGAGAGGTTTATCTGCATAGATGAAACTTCTGTGATTGGTAAGGCTTTAGCATAGAATTGGAGAAAGATTCTATGGCCGTCATGGCAAAGGTTAAGGAGAACCCTTGTGTTAGGTACAGTACCAGGTGTTCTTCCTGTAAATGACTTTGGATTTGACATATAGACAATTAAGACTTTTCACATCTAGTACTAATGCACATGTAAAAATAGTGTGATCATATATATACATAAAAATATAAATACACTTTTTTCACATAATGTAGTTGGAAAAGTAAACATTTCTAAGATATGTTTCAAATTAGTTTAATTAGATGACCCTAAAGCCAGGTGTTCTAGCAGCATTGTAGGTATTTTGCATTTAGGAAAATACCATATAAACAAACTGTTAAATATAGCTTTTTCCAAAGGACACAAGACCCTAAAGAGCCATTGATTTGCAAATTACTTAGCAACATAATCATAACATTTCTAAAACTTAGAAATCAATTATGCAAAGGATATAACCCTATAGTTATTTCCCTGTCTTGTGTGAGGTATGGAGATAATTTTTCTATTATATGCAATACACAACTTAAAAATACAGCCCAAGCAACACATTAGTATATAGTTTTGTTAAAGACTCTTTTTAAGAATAATTTTGAGCATTTTGAGGGTTTCTCTGTATCTCTTATTAGAATTGCAGTGACCTCATGATGAGAAAAATGGCTAAAATCTGAGAAAAAAAAGAATTTAAAGTGACTATGACATGTTTGAGAAATAGCAGTAATATTTTGTGTTACTTTCATTCTGCAATATAGTGCTTGATCTGACTACTAAAAACAGAACAAAGGAAATTCATTTAAATTTGAGAAAGACTAATTTGTATCAAGCATAAGAAAAGTCTTTCTGGTTCAAAGAGACGTTAGACATAAAAGTGGATTTTGATGAAAGCTATATTTTCGCATTCAATGAAAGTAACTAAATATGTACAAACTATGATTTGGACCAAAAAGTAGAGATACAGATAATGGAGTAAAATTGATGACCAAACTATAAATGACTGTTTTTTCATTCTCCTGCTTTACATATCAATGTTTTATCTTCATTATATATGTAAAAGAATTGACTGCACACAAATAATGAATATATATATTATGTCTATATGCAATGATTATTTTAAGAAAATCATTGCAGTTGCAGTTTATTATAAACTAGAACTGTTTGGTGAAGTCATTTATGTAAAATCTCCACACTACCCACAAGATAGGGACAAACCAATCAGTCTTCTCTCTTGGGAAGCGTATCAGTCCA
Source organism: Rhinopithecus roxellana (assembly GCF_007565055.1). NCBI lineage: Eukaryota > Metazoa > Chordata > Mammalia > Primates > Cercopithecidae > Rhinopithecus > Rhinopithecus roxellana. Next base: position 142,631,798 of record NC_044556.1, on the reverse strand, counting down.
TTTTGCATTGCTACAAAAAATACTTAGACTGGATATATATATATATATATATATATATATATAGAGAGAGAGAGAGAGAGAGAGAGAGAGAGAGAGAGAGAGAGAGTGAGTTTATTATTTGGCTCACCGTTCTGCAGGCTGTACAAGCCTCACAGCAGCAGCTGCTCAGCTTCTGGTAAGCCTTCAGGAAACTTTTACTCATGATGGAAGGCAAAGTGGGAGCAGGTAATGTGGCAAGCGAGGCAACAATGTGAGGCGTTCCACAGACCGACTCTCCAATAAAACCAGCAAAGCTGGTGAGAACTGTTCTAGAAATAACTATATTCTCTTAAAATTGTTCTAAGAGCATAGAGCAAATTAAGAAATGTTTATTCAAGACAATCCACTAAATGTGATAAGAGCAGCAAGGATCTGTGGGATTGGAATAAACATCCACTTCCTCCTTTCACCCTTCCTTCTCAGCTTGATGGAAGCTCCACTTGATAGGGTGTGGCTGAAAAGATGGGCTTCTCTCTCTTTATCTCCCAATTATGGGCTAGCACATCTCAGGCCAATAGCATTCCTTATGCCCTCTAACTTCAAGTTGAAAAAGTTAAATTCCTGGTGAGTATTATCTGGAAGTTAGGGGCTCCCTTCCTCTACCCATCACCTACCTGTAGAATGGAGGTTCTGTCCTAGGCATAATAGGATGAGAATCTTGTGTCCCTGAGTATATTCATCTCAACTTTCTTATAGGGCAGAAGTTCCATCCCGAAGAGGCAATCCGTGAAAGACAAAACATTTTGCTACACCAACTTTCAAGAACAGTAGCTTAGAATTTTGATCAGGGGGTAAAACAATCACTAAAAATAGCTCTGAAGCTTTCCCTAGAGCTGACTTTATTTGAAACAGTGTGAGGAAGTTCAAGCCTAAGGGTGCTCTCAAATGTTCTTTAAGAACAACAAGTAAAATTATAAGTCAGATAGTTCAACAGATAAAAGAAAATTAGTCAGTTAAGAAGAGATTTCCTGGCATCAGGACAAACCTTAAACTGGTATCAAAAATTACCCCTACATAAATGTAGTTGAATCAGACTGCTGAGAAATTTGTGTATCGGACTTTATTGAAAATAATAAAGCAACTAGCCAGTAATCAGTGGAGATAACTTTCAGCTGTGATACCAAAGGAGGTAGAGCGCTTAACAGAGAAATTAAGAAAAGAAGGATCAAAAGGCATCCCTGCTACTACTACTATAATCACAGATGACTGTATACATACCCAAGAATATGCCCTATAAGGAGTGACACCAAAGGCTTCATAGTATGGGAGAAATAGACTTCACTGAAAGATGATAACTAAGTCACGAAACAAATGCTAGTAAACAACAACAAACCCAGAGAAGAGAGAAGAAAATCAATATTCAGAATTGCTGCAATATATGACTTAAACTGTACAGTTTTCAACAAAAATTATGAGACAAGCAAAGAGAGAGAAAAGTGTGAAACATACAGGAAAAAACTGGCTATAGAAACTATGAGAAGACAGTATGACAAATTCAACAGAAAAAGATTTCAAAATAACCACTCTTAAGATGTTCAGAGGACTAATGGAACTATGCTTAGAGAAAGAAGGGCATGAAAACAATGTCTTGTTTTGTATTTCAAAGGCATTCAGATTACTTGCAGACAATAGCCACCTAGCATGTGAGGACAATTATCCTGAATTCACACTGCACCAATTAACAACTCAGGTCCCAGAAAAGGGCTTAAAACAGTTGATCAGTTCTGGAACTATTGAATCCCTTAAATATCTCTGGAATTCTTACCTGCATGGTAATTTGTTTAGCAGATTTTTCTTCACAGACAGATAAAAAGATATATTTTACATATAATGTCTGAATGACTCTGGATTCTTAGTGGGATCTGAATCAGTAAGATGTTCATCAGTGTACATGTTCTTTCTGGTATTTTTCATGTAGGTTCTTTACAAACTTGTAGAATTCATTCCACGGAAGACAGGTTCTGCATTAGGCTTAATTCTAAGAAATTTGAACTTGCCGTGTTTATAAGTAAACACCGGGAATTTGAGATGACAGGGTTCTTTGCAAATCTCTTGATGAATGACTTTGAAAAGGTGAAAGGATCCACTATAAGATAAGGCCAGGAGAACTGGAATGTGTTTTCAAGTTGCTTACACTTTGTCCATTTGTGACATTTAACTGTAAAGTTTATTCACAGTTAAGTAAGTATTCAACAATTCACAGTAACTTGCTGGTCCTAGATTTGAAAAGTTGAATTAAGAAAATAAAGTCTTGTCAGATTTTAATGTCTCCTTTTCCATTCTTAATGAAGTTTCAAAAAAAAACAGGTTTTTTTTTGAGCTATAAACTTTATTTTTATTTTTTTCAGAAGCTTTAAGAGCAAATCCTTTATTTGCCATTTTATTTCATCTTTTTTATTATGCTTTAAGTTCTAGGGCACATGTGCACAATGTGCAGCTTGTTACATAGGTATATATGTGACATGTTGGTGTGCTGCACCCATTAACTCGTCATTTACATTAGGTATATCTCTTAATGCTATCTCTCCCCCTTTCTCCCACCCCACGACAGGCCCCTGTATGTGATGTTCCCCACCCTATATCCAAGTGTTCTCATTGTTCAATTTCCACCTATAAGTGAGAACATGCAGTGTTTGGTTTTCTGTCCTTGTGATAGTTTGCTCAGAATGATGGTTTCCAGCTTCATCCATGTCCCTACAAAGCACATGAACTCATCCTTTTTTATGGCTGCATAGTATTCCATGGTGTATATGTGCCAAATTTTCTTAAGCCAGTCTATCATTGATGGACATTTGGGTTGGTTCCAAGTCTTTGCTATTGTGAATAGTGCCACAATAAACGTATGTGTGCATGTGTCTTTATAGCAGCATGATTTATACTCCTTTCAACATTCTTAAAGAAAAGCATTTTGAACCCAGAATTTCATGTTTGGCCAAACTAAGCTTCATAAACAAAGGAGAAATAAAATCCTTTCTGGATAAGCAAATGCTGAGGGATTTTGTTACCACCAGACCTGCCTTGCAAGAGCTTCTAAAAGAACTACTAAATATGGAAAGGAAAAGCCGTACCAGTCACTGTAAAAACACACCAAAATATAAAAACCAGTGACGCCATGAAGAAACTGCATCCACTAGTGTGCAAAATAACCACGTAGCCTCATGATGACAGGATAAAATTCACACATAACAATACTAATCTTAAATGTAAATGGGCTAAATGCCTCAATTAAAAGACACAAACTGGCAAATTGGATAAACAGTCAAGACTCTTCAGTGTGCTGTATTCAGGAGACTCATCTCATGAGCAAAGACACACATAGGCTCAAAATAAAGGTATGGAGGAATATTTACCAAGAAAATGTAAAGCAAAAAAAAAAAAAAAAAAAAAAAAAAAAAAAAAGCAAGAGTTTCAATCCTAGTCTCTGACAAAACAGACTTTAAACCAACAAAGATCAAAAAGGCAAAGAAGGGCATTAAATAATGGTAAAGAAAACAATTCAACAAGAGCAGCTAACTATCCTAAATACATACACACCCAATAGAGGAGCACCCAGATTCATAAAACAAGTTCTTAGAGACCTACAAAGAGACTTAGACTCCCACACAATAATAATGGGAGATTTTAACACCCACTGTCGACATTTGACAGATCAGTGAGACAGAAAATTAACAAGGATATTCAGGACTAGAACTCAGTTCTGGAGTGGACCTTATAGACATGTAAAGAACTTCCTACTACAAACCAACAGAATATACATTCTTCTTAGTGCCATATGATGCTTATTGTAAAATCAATCATATAATTGGAAGTAAAACACTCCTCAGAAAATGCAAAAGATCTGAAATTATAACAAACAGTCTATCAGGCCCCAGTACAATCAAATTGGAGCTCAGGATTAAGAAACCCACTCAAAATCACGCAATTACATGGAAATTGAACAACCTGCTCCTGAACGACTCCTGGGTAAATAATGAAATTAAGGGAGAAATCAAGAAGTTCTTTGAAAACAATGAGAACAAAGAGACAATATACTGGAATCTTGGACACAGCTAAAGCAGTGTTAAGAGGGATATCTACAGCACTAAATTCCCACATCAGAAAGGTAGAAAGAATTCAAATCAACACCTTAACGTCACAATTAAGAGAGCTAGAGAGGCAAGAGCAAACTAATCCAAAAACTATCAGAAGACAAGAAACAACTAAGATCAGAACAGAATGGAAGGAGATGGAGACATCAAAAACCCTCCTAAAACATCATTGAATCTGGGAGCTGTTTTTTAGAAAAAAATAACAAAATAGATAGACTGCTAGCTAGAATAATAATGAAGAAAAGAGAGAAAAATCAAATAGACACAAAAACAAATGATAAAGGGGATATCACCTCTGACCCCACATAAATGCAAACTACTATCAGAAAATACTATAAATGTCTCTACACAAATAAACTAGAAAATCTAGAAGAAATTCCTGCACACATACACCCTACCAAGACTAAACCAAAGAAGGTGAATCCCTGAATAGCCCAATAACAAGTTCTGAAATTGAGGCAGTAATTAATAGCATACCAACTAAAAAAGCCCAGGAGCAGACAGATTAACAGCTGAATTCTACCAGAAGTACAAAGAGGAGCTGGTGCCATTCCTTCTGAAACTATTCCAAACAATTGAAAAGAGGGACTCCTCCCTAACTCATTTTATGAAGCTAGCATCATTCTGATACCGAAGCCTGGTAGAGACACAACAAAACAAGAAAACTTCAGGCCAATATCCCTGATGAACATTGACACAAAAATCCTCAATAAAATAATGCCAAACCAAATCCAGCAGCACATCAAAAACCTTATCCACCATGATCAAGCTGGCTTCATCCCTGGGATGCAATGCTTGTTCTACATACGCAAATCAGTAAACATAATCCATCACATAAACAGAACCAAAGACAAAAACGACATGATTATCTCAACAGATGCAGAAAAGGCATTTGATAAAATTCAATATCGTTTCATGTTAAAAACTCTCAATAAACTAGGTATTGATGGAACATATCTCAAAATAATGAGATCTATTTATGACAAACCCACAGTCAATATTATATTGAATGGACAAAAGCTGGAAGCATTCCTTTTGAAAACCAGCACAAGACAAAGATGCCCTTTCTCACCACTCCTTTTCAAATAGCATTGGAAGGTCTGGCCAGGGCAATTATTGTTTTACTTAAAATATTGCTGCTTTGAAAAAAAAACCCACTTTAATTATTGAGAGTGGTTGTGTTAATCAGGGTCAATTGAGTTATGGTATAAGAAAACTATTGGCAATCTACTGCTATATAACTAATCACCCCAGAATTTAGTGATGTAAACCAACAATCTGTTATTTTCCTCAGGAGATGCATTTTAGTTAAGAGTCAGAGAGGATATTTTGTCTCTAATTCATGGGGTATCATTTACAGTGGATTGAAAGTGAAAAAGTCTTTCAGGATGATTTACCTGCATGACAGACAAATTGTTACTGACTTTTATTTGGGATACTGGGTCTTAAGTTTCTTTTCTTCTGGCATTTATACCTTATGCTTTGTCTTCTGCTTACCATAGTTACTTAATTCAAAGAGAAAGTATTAATTATCACAAGAGGAGAAAGCAGAAGCCTATAGCATTTTAATAATTTAACCTCAGGAGTTACATATCATAACTTTTGTCATACTGCATTTTTAAAACAGTCACAAAATCCTATGTCTCCCTACATTCAAAGGGGGAGGATGCAAACACGACTCCTGAATAGAAGTATTAACGTCATATTGTAAGCAGAGTGTTTGGAATGGGAGATATTATTGAGGGCTTTTTATTGTTTAGGGAATGTAAGAAGAATTTTAGTTTTTAATCTTTTGTAATTCACCTTTGGGCACAACAATCTACAGTGTTCTTACCTGTGAAATTCATGTATCTTTTCTTCTAATAACCAAGTTATATCTCAGTAGGTCATCAGTTCAAAGTTTAGAATCTCATACAAAACTCAGGTCCATGTTTAGATGAGCATCATCAGGTATAGTTCTGTAGATACAGCTTGTTGAATATTATTATTCTCCATTTGAAGCACTGTGAACAAATGATACCAAGTTATCCTCCTACATTCCCAACATATAATGTAGACAGGCACAGGATAACCACAATAGACACTCCCATTTATAAAAGGGAAAGATGAGAAGCACATAGCAGTGACTAGTTCAGTAACAGTTCTGAAATCTAGGTTGGCTTTATGTTGCTACTGTGGGAATTACCTCCTATGGCTATTATCTCTAATTCTTGAGATCTTCATTTGACCACTGAGTCTTTCTTTCTTTTCAATAAAAAGGGCTTCTTTTGTAACTGAGTATTCTTTTTAAACTGATATTTACTTGTAAATGTCTGGTGGTTAAAAACATTTTTTAACTTTTCTTTCTCTATTTCTATTTTTTCAAGCTGGCAACAATTTTACCATTACAATTCTCTTAACAGTTTTGTAAGTTTTCCATGAATCTTACTAGATTTAACCCATTAGATGAAAGCCACATCCAATATTTATTTTATATTAAATATTTAATATATACTAAGTGTTAAATATTTAACATAACTTTTGTATTATCTTTAACTTAGGCTCCCTGTGAGATTTTCTGAAGCCTTATTGTTTAACAGAGATACATTTTAAGGAATGTTTTTAAGGTCTGTAGGAGCCCTTTAACTATCAGAAGAGTAACATGAAGCCCCAAAGATCTTTAAAACAGATATTAAAACATCTCTCCCTCAAAATTTGCTTTTTTCCCAGAATCCATTTCCTAATTTGAGAATTGTTTGCTATCTGCAAAGGCTAAAAATAAGGAAGAATTTTAGTTTTTAACCCACCAAACCTCAGTTCCACTATATTTCACAACTTATTGTTTAGTTCATCGCCTTTCTTTTACATTTTATCCTAGGCAGTGGGAATACAACTGATACTTTCAATGTTCTTCCTGGAAATTTATTTTCCTGATACTAAAATCTGTACCTATTACCTATTACTGCTTAACAAACCACCCAAATGGAGTGGCTTAAACAATAGCAAACTGTTTTTTCCCTCCTCATGATTCTTCAGTTTGGAAGGGCTTAATGTAGATGGCTGTTTACATGTAGTTTTCACGTGAAGTCAGCTAGGGTGACTCAATAGAGATTGTAGGACTTACTTTAAAAAAGCTGGCTCACTGACCTAGCTACAAGTTAGTACTGCCTGTCAACTGGGAGCTTACATAGGGCTTCAGGCAAAGACCTTAGTTCCTTTCCATGTAGCCTTCGGCATAATATGCTTGGGCTTCATCACAGTGCAGGGCAGTTCTGGGTGACCATGAACTTATCTAGTTCTGCCCCCATTTTTTGCTTATAGTTCTCAAGAATAGCTGTAAAATGTGATGGGAATGCAACATTCTGAGATAAGAAGGTACCGGCTATAACAACCTGAGTATTGTTCTAGTGCCCCCTAGAAACAGGATGTCCTTCAGTGCTTTAGTTTATTGTGTCATGTGACACCTGAGGTAGAAAATCCAGGGCAGACTTCTTTCTAGGGTCCCTCAGCTGCAGTGCAAGGGGGACATGTGCAGATACGGCCTCCCCAGGCAGATTTCCTGAGCCTTGAAGGAATGGCTCACAATCAATCCTAGGCTTGTGTTGTCCCTTGCTGCCTATGTGTTAAAATAATAAACCTGCTTCATATAACTTATGTATGTGGGTGTTCTGTCTCACTGAACTTAGACAAATTGCTAACCAGTCCACAGTGAATCTGCATCACGGACTGCATGGGGTGTCCTTAAAGAGTAAGCATTCCAAAAAAGCAAGGTGGAAATACATGACAACCTAATGATTTGCCTCAGAAATCATATAGCATCAATACAATCACAGTCTTTTGCTTGGAATTGTCATAAATGCTTTCCCAGATTCAATAGCTTTGGAAGAGTAATAGATCCCCGTTGGGAGGAGTGTCATTGTCAAAGTCACATTGGAAGAAGATCATGTAGTATAAGAAATATTGTTATGGTTATCTTTAGGAAATACAGCCTGCCACAGGGAAATAGAGAAATTAAAGCTTCAATAGTAGAGGAAATAACTCAGAAGTGAAGCTCTGAAAGTGGGAATTGGATGATCACAATTGTCATTGACCAGTCAATCTGAGAAGCCAAGTATGTGTCTTCACGGATTTCGGACGATCTATGGGAAGCTAATGTTGTTACACTACTGAACATTTGATGATGGGCTTTTCTATGTTCTTGGTCAATAGGCTAGCAGTCCAGGGTAAGAGCTGTCTGAAGAACAGAGGAGAGTAAGGACAAGCTGGAACATGCAGGAAGCCGTGATTCTGTTTGTCACTCTATCTAACCGTGATGACCTTCAGACAGTAATATCATCTGCTTTTCTTCCATCTCAAAAGATTTCCACAATTTACTCTTATAAATTCTGAGAAATATAGTTTCATCTTAACAAATTTGCCACTGTACAGTGAACCACACTGACAATTCACTGGGCAGAATATAATACAAGTGAAGCTGTCAATTCTAAATAAGCCTCTGAGAAAATTTTCTTCTCATACTGCCCTAGCTAAGCAGGGATGGCTAGGTCTGAGGATACTGAGACAGAAGAATTATTAATTGTTGATATTAATAATGTTATGTGAGTTTTATTCAGAGATGACAGCTATAAAAAAAAATCCGATACATATTTAAAAGGTAACAGATAAATACTCTTTTAAGCCTGTATTATTTGACATAAAACATGTAGAGGACTTCTCTTTTCGTAATGTTGTTAAATGTGCTTACATAATATTTCACATTTTTAAAATTTGAGCTTAGCTTTGGAATCCCTAAGAACATTGATGAACTCCATTAGAAAGGGATCACAAGTTAATGTTTGTGTGTAAAGATTCTCAGGTTATTATTTAGTTTAAAGATGTGTTAACTTTTTTGTAAATGGATTTTTAATGCTTGGTAATGAAACATAATATTTAAAGTCATTTTTTGGCAATACAAACTGTTATCTAATTTATTGGTGATTACTTCCTTTGATTTTTGTTTCAATATTGAGATGTAAAATCTCAGAGTTTGAAAAAAATTAACTTAATGCATTTTGCTTGATTATTCCACAAATAAAATTTTTGATTGTGCAGTATATAAACAAGTATTTTTGGTCCCTTATTTTGTGACCAGTATGCATCAAAGTATGCAGAGATAAAAGGCATGGAATTTGTCTTGAAATAACGTTATTTGCAAGGAGAAAAATTAGACACAAGTGTGAAAGAGAATCAGTGACTAACAGGTTATTATTAAATGCTAATATATATGGTACAGACATTAGTGCAATAACAATTTTAAGAATACATTTGTGTATTAATTTAGAAGGCTTTCTGCAAGGGAGACAGGTCTGGGATCTGAAGATCAGATAAGATTTGGAGAGGGATTCCTTGAATGACAAAAGTAATCAATGGTTTGGACAACTAAATGGTGAATATAGTCTTTTTCTTTTAAGATTCTGAAATCTATGTAGCAGTGTGCCAATAAGGTTGTGAAAGCCACCTCCATGCTTTTAAGAGAGTAACCAATGTTGTTCATGAACTTCTTATAAGTCCTGAGAAACTAATATGGGAGGAGATGGCAATGCATAACACTGATAAATTTTAAACAAATTTATGAGACTTATTTCCTTTTAAAATTCTTTTTATAAGCCTATATACACAAACCCCAATTATAATCTGTGAGTAGATAATTGAAGCTTTTGGCTTGTTTTATTGAAGATAAGTTTGCTAGTTTTCAATAACATCACAATAGTTTTGCCACTGCATAATTATACTAAGCCTTAGCATTTAAAGCACTTTACGTAATATAATTTTACTGCAGAACAAATTAATGTTTAAAAGTATTTTCCAACAAGTATATAAAATATATCAGGAGGCAGTACTATGTAGAAAGAGCAGGAGTAATGTAACCATCAAGACTCATTTTTTGTTTAATGTTCTGGTTCTCTTCAAATTACATCTACTCACAATTTGAATTACCTTGGTTGTTTTCCTGAGCTACTTGAACTAGTAAGCCATTAAACAAATTTTCTTTTATTCAAGGAGAAGCACTTCTTTCTAATATCTGTGCTGAAGTTTCCAATTTTTAATATATTCTTCTTTGGGGTTGTCATAAACAATATATTAAGCTAATAATCATATTAATGATTTGTTCTCCCTTCTGCTTTTCAGACATGTGGCAGGCAAGTTAATCTTCGGTGGAATATGCAAATAGGATTTCTGAATATGGCATGCAAATGAATTTGAGAGGTAAATGTAAAAGTTAACTTTACTAAGAAAATCAATCCCTGCAGAAGCTTTCGTATTTTGGGATTTGTGTGTTGAATCCATATCAGTTACATTTAAGAAACACTGTTCATTTCAGACTTTCATTTATTTATTTATTTTTAGTGCTTAAATATCTGTCTTGAATCTGGGTCTCTAAAAGGACACAGTATTTTCAAAGAGCCTTCAAAATACTTCCAACAGTGATGTAAATAAATTTATAAGTTTTACATTTTTACTGCCAGATTGTGAGAGAAGTGAGGAGAATTTTATAAAAAAAAAAACCCAAAAAACAAACAAACAAACAAACAAAAACCCTAGATTAGTATTCTTTCTTTATTAGCTAACTTTCAAGAAAAATTGTCCTTTTTAGGACCTTAGTCATAACCATTCAAATTATTAATGAAACCTCTTTTCAAATCAAAATAGACATTTAAAAAATATTTATTAATGGATTTGCTCCCATAGCAACTACAAAGAAAGAAAGAAAGCATTCTCTCTAATACTAATTATAATAGTTTTTGAAGTTTAAAACTGTCAGATAATTTTAAGGGTTAGTTTTACAGATATTAAGTTCTTAAATAGTAATTATTCATTCTACCCAAAGTAATGCAATTACCCACAAAACAAACAAATTCTTCTTTGACTTCTCAGAGATAAAAATGGGGATGGCATAAACCTTTGATGACATTATGCTAAATGTAGCCTGTAAAATCAATTTTATTGACTGCATACCTGGTGTTACAGTTCTGGATTTTCTGAAAAGCAAATTCTGAGATGGCGATTAATATGTAGGGATTTTATTAAGAAGTATTTATGGGATGGAGTCTTATGGAAGGGAGAATAAGAAGTGGAAATAGGCAGATGTTCATTCCGTGACTTTTTCTCAATAAAGACCTTCATGATGCCTCACAAGGACCACGGAACTGAGATTCAGAATTGTATTAAGTTGGATTGAGGAGTCCAGGCCTTTTCTACTCTCATACTGATCAATCATTAAGTGTAGAATGCCTTGGATGGAAGTGTGACCTTAGAGAGGAAAATTTTTCATTCAGGGCAATCCTTAAGGAGTTCTGACAGTGGGAACTGTCTTTCGGCAGGACTTCCAGCAGATGGGGGAATATTCACTTCATTCTGAAGGACCTGCAAGGTGTATTAAATTCTCCACTACAATTTTTCTTCTTACAGCTTCTGGGAGCATCTCTTCCAAGATTCTGGTGAGCCTTTCTTCCTGGGGGAGACTTAGCAGAGTAAGGTAAGTAGGACAAACCACGGCCTCCACTATTGTGACTGGATTTGATGCTTATTCTTTCCACCCTCTACTATGCATTTTGATCCCCCTCACTCAACATAATCCCTGCTAGTTACAATGATTTATTGGTGTCACAACACAGACTTTCATCTTTGAGGGATCTGAGTGCTTGGTCTCAATGATATTCTCATTTGGGGTTGCTCTTCTTGTCCATTTACCATCACACTTGGGAAAGGGAGTGACACAAAGAGGTAGACAAGAACATTTCATAGGTACCAAAGTATTCCTTCCTGCTATTCTTGTGTATCGTAGCTCTACCATCTCCTGGTCAGGGTCAAATATACATGTTAAGATGATGACTCCCTTTCTTCCTGCTGAACCCTTGGCATAAGGAACCCCAAATGCCCAGGTAGTAGCCAAGAGATATAATGGGATTCTGATTGTGTCTCCTGGGAAAAAGAGTTTACCTCTTTTTGAACTATGGTCTTTAAACTGATGTGAGTCTATATTTGTGAGTCTATATTTAGGAACACAAATTTCCTAATAGGTTACTAGAATTGACGACTGCTCAAACTGATTTTTCTCTTTCCCAGTTATTATAGGGATTACAGAATTTCTCTCTCAACAAACAACATTTCTGTGTTTTCTGTTACTCAAGCTGGATACACTCCTTTTAAATCTCTCTCCTTTCTTTTTTCTCTTTCTAACTTATTCACCTCACCAGGGAAACATTCTGAATTATAAGTTGCCTTCTACTTGCTACAGGACAGTAATTCTAGCCATTTTGTGTTTCTACAAAACATCACATATGTCACTATTTTTAGTGCTTTTACTTATTGGAGTATTCTACTGTTCAGGTCACCACATGATTATTTATTCCTTCTCTAATCTAATCTTATACCCAGAAACATCACCTCATGGAGACTTCTTTGGACATCACATACTGAAAGAACATTCAACATCTAGTTATTATTGGTTATATATTCTTTATTTTCCTCTTAAAAGTGGTTAATGTATTTGCTTGTTTATTATAATGTCCTTTTTTATTGTTTTTATGTTGAGACAGTGATCCTCCTACCTCAATTTTTGACTTTTTGTAGAGGTCTCACTATGTTATAGGCTTGTCTCAAACTCCTGGACTCAAGCCTTCCTCCTGCCTTGGCCTCCCAAAGTGCTACCATTATAGGCATGAGCCACTACACTCAGCTAATTTTCCTTTTCCTAGAATGCAAAGTCCATGAGGGAAACAAACTTTTCTGACTTGATCATGATTGTATCTACATGATGTGGATAATTGCCTGCCACTTAGTAGGTGCCCATTTGATTTTTGTTAAAGAAGTAAAAACATGACAGTCTGTGATGAAAAATTTTCTCTTTCCCAGTTATTTTAACCTAGCATAGGAATAAAAGAGAAGGAAAAATGAATAAAATGAATTTATAATACTGGGAATATTGGTAAAATTACCTGAATAAAATCAACTTTCTCAATGACTAAAGATATGAAGAAGATGACTACATTTTCATAGACAACCCAGAAATGAGCCTAAAGTCTAACACTAAGTATGTACCTTGGTCAATAACTAGAAACATGAAGGTCAGTTTTCCTTTGGCAGCTTAGAGGAGCCTTGTATAGATGGTGGTGACAAATTATTAGAGTGATGGAAAGAGAAAGAACAAAATGGCCCTCTAAACCAATATCCTCTGGTATTTTTGTCCTTGAGCAGTGATTTTAATTGATTATGGTTGTCCTGTACTACCTGTTCAGCAATTTTCCAGGTCATTTCTCCCCTAAAGTTTGTAGTACAGACACACTAATACAGTGTCTTCAACACCCAAGCCATTTGATCAAGGCATCCTATTTGCATGTAGGAGAGAAACAAGGACTATTTAATGGTAGCTGCTGCAATAATTGTAGTTATTATTATTATTTTTGGCTACAATCTGGTCTCTCAGTGATACATTTCTTAATTTGAGAGTTTTCTCTCCTTATTTATGAGACTGAAGTATAGAAATCATGATTATGCTCAATGAACTTATGTTACTGGATGCATTTGGTATTTGAAAGTACAGAGAAGGCCTAAGAAAGACCAAGCAAAATCTCTGTTCCTAAAATTTGAAGCTTTGATTCTGAAATTTTACTCAGCCTGAGTTGGTCATTTGACTTTTATTTCTATCAACTTGGGAGTTAAGGTGTTTATGGTATAGGGAGGTGGGTTTTAGGAAAACATATATGATGAAGACTGAAAATCAAGTTTGCAGAAAGACAACAAAACAAAATAAAAATTTAAATTCTCAGAGAAAGAGAGATGAGGGACTAAGATGTGAATAAGAGAGAAAAGACCAATGTGATTTCTAGTGGTTTTGCAGTTTTTGATTCCAGTCCTCTGGGAAGCCTAGCTGTATTCTCTGATGATAGTTTTCATAAAATATTCATCTATGTTATTTAAAAAGACTATTTTCTTTGGCCTCACAAGTATAACTACATGATTAATGTAATAGAGATGATATTAATCTTATAATAGTATGCTCTTTATCTTCATAAACACGATTACCAAATAAACTTTCTACCATTTCAGTCTTAAAGAAGAGGAACAGTACTGTCTATTAAAAGGGTCAGACAAGGAGTGAATGTGGAATGATGACTCTTCCCAGACATAACTGACTGCAGGAGGAACAGTCTGAAATTGGGGAAAACATCACAGTACACCTACACCTTAACTTCTCTCTCCAGACCTAAGCCCCAGAAATAGGATATACATTACCCTATGTTGAAATAAAAGCAAAAATGAAGGTATCTTTGCCCTACTCACATTTGAGACTCTGAGAGGAGACTACTTTGAAGAATGACCCTGCTGTAACCACGGGTGACAACATAAGAAAAAAACAAAAAGTAAAAAAGAGGTGTCAAGTTTTTAGATAGAGAGATAGCCTAGAATCTCTTACATATTCCAAATGGTGTGAAATGTACTGAAGTCATTGGTTTGAGAGTGAAGTGAGCCTGCTTTTATCAAGGCAAAATAATTCTTAAATTGAGGATTGCAGGGAGACAACCTGGGCAATAACTAAATTGGATTCATTCCCAGACCTTAGGAGAATCCATAGAGAGGCCTTAAGGGAAAGGGCTGAGCTCACTAGAGTTTGTTGCTCCCAAGAGATTGCTCATCTTGTGGTCCCCTGACAGCACAAGACACACTGAACAGGCAGATATAAAATATCATCTCTGCAGGAACTAGCAAGGATCCAGAAGGCAGACTTGCTGCTGGAGTAGATTTGGGGTCTTCAACCCCTCATGACCATGATGCTAGAGGAAATTCTGCAGTCTATGAATGCACCCAAAAGAAACTAAATAAACAAACAACAAATTAGTTAAACTTAAATGAACTAGGTATCATTAGGTGGCAAGTTTTTAAATTTTTTTATGTTTTATTTTTAATACCTAGCACAGTGGGAGCTTTGAGGAAGATCAAATACATTACAGAAACTGAAGTTGTCCTGTTTGTATAACTACAGAGTAACAGTGAATAAAGTCATTTATTAGTAAGTTTTGTTGTTGTTGTTGTGATAACAAAGGATTCTAAGAAATCCATCACTTAATAGCAAAATGGCTTATTTTTTTTACTTATTCAACCATGTCTACCAGTAGAAGTATTTCCTTTTCATAGTCACCCAGGTACACTGAGGTACCCAGCATCATAAACACTGCTGCTTGTCTGCCAGAGGGAAGAGGTTCTCATACTGACAATTAAATGCTCCTGCTCAAAAGTGACATGTATAGCTCACTACTCATTTTTCAGTACTAGTTACACTGTTCCATCTAATCACAAAAGGGCCGAGAGGTACAACCCACTTATGTGCCCAGAAGGAAGGGAAATCAGACATATATCAGGGACAACACTAATGACTACCTTTCAATGAGTACTGGAGATATCAGTGAGAAGGTAAATTATCATGTTGCTATTTTCCATTTAAGATACAGATAGAAATAAGTCATAGATGGCTGTGCTTTATCAGGGCACATTTATACAAAGGTAAGCCCTAGAGCTGAGTGGAAGGTACTGAGCTCAATTATTCTGCTTAATGAAGTAAGGGAAATATGAAGGTGAGAAAGTCTTGAGGGAGAGAAGCTGGGCCTCATGCTTGTGTGACTAAGTGACTTTTATGTGTTGAAGCATCTAATATTTATAACTGTTAGTGTTGCTGTGAAGGTAATCCCTACTGTAGCCCCAAACTTCTATAAAGTCTGCCACATCATAAAATGCCTTTTATGAATGCCTGGCTAGTTTGTCTGTCTGTTTTGAGAAAATTAAAGGGGTAAAGTTAAACATCTGTGTGAGCCCTGAGGAGGATGTAGGGGAGGGGGAGAGAGAGGAAGAGAGAAACTGTGAGTTACATTGAGAATGAAATAGATGCAAGGACATGGAGTCTGTTTAAACTTTAAAAATTCTCATATATTAGTGAGGATGTTGGATTGCCCACAGATTGTGGGATACAGTACTCAGAAAAATTTTATTTAAAATTCAAAGGATTGAATAACTTTAGCTGGGATCTTAGTAACAGTCCAATATATTATCTCCTAGTTTATGCCAGCCCAAAATACATGCCTTTTACTTGAAATTGAAGTAAATGTGAATAAGACAGTTTACAGAATATTTAGTAACCAAGGAAAACTGCATAGATTTTCTATATTCATAACACAAAAAGCATGATAATTATGCAAAAAAAATTAAAGTGTATTTTGCACACTTACGTTTTTTCAGACTAATTTTGCTGCATAATCAAGATAATGATATTTGTTATCTATGGTTTATGTGTACTTTGGATGAGAGGAAAATGGATCATTTTAGCTTCAAATGCCTTTTTTTTTTTTTGCACAGTCCTTTAAATTCACAATACTCTGTATTGTTATAAAAAAAGCTACTATCAGCCTAGAGAATTACGTTCTTTAAGAGGAGAATGATATTCTTCAGCTAAGAAGAGAATGATATTCTTCAGCTAAATTACTTCACACATGGAGAATCTTAATCCTTCTATTTTTCAACAGTATTGCATGAAGCTAAAAGCAGTCTTATATTTTAAAGAACATCAAGATATATTATTTAATTTTCCAGATTACTCATAATAACAAACAAACTGAAAATTACTTTAAAAAAGAATAATAAATAAATGTGGCCATTAGGGAAATGTTTCATGAGAAATGTAATTCCTTTAGCCAGGCTTTCAGCATGTGGAAAGGCCAGATGCTTGCACAAATGAAACAGTGAGACAGTCAGCCCTTAAGGTACTGCCTCTGCCAACATCTTCACCTCAACCCTCCTGATAAGCGTATAAATCTAGGCATGGCCGCTGTGTATCACAGGCTCCTGCCTGCATGCTGTTCACCTATTTTCTTAAGTTGTGTAGTCTCTCCCTTTCCTGAAAGTGCAGCATGGAGGGAGATAGCTCCTGCACCTTATGCAGCTCAGGGCACTCGGGTTATGCACTGGAGAAAGTGAAGCTTGTAATGTCTAAATAAGTATTCTAAGTGGGCAATTTCAGTAAATTGAATGGCAGTCAATGGACCTTTCTGCTACTCTCTTCCTTTCATCCATTACCATTACTTCTATGTAGGAGGTTTTAGCTCAGGGCAGATGTTACAGTAGAGCTCGTGAATAACAGAAATTTTGAACTGTCTTCCTCCTACAGCCCTGAACATTCCAGGGACCACATTCTCTGCAAGAATTTGACAAGGAAACTACATTTTACTGTGTGCAACGTTAGTAATGAGATTCAAACTTTTAAAACATTTCTAAAGTAGCATACATATGTGGCTTTAGAAAAAATGCTTTCATGTTAGATCAAATGCTACACTCAATCTTTGTACAAGCAGAGATGTTTAAGTCCAATGATGTTTTCATGTGCATGTGTAGGTCATATAATCATGCTAAAATTTGTAAATATGAATAAAGATATGTAAAATTGCTAACATTATAAAGCTAATTGTTTTTATTCTGAGCTCAATATATCTCTCATATATTTAAGTCATGAATATTCTTTTTTTTTTTTTTTTTTTTGAGACGGAGTCTCGCTCTGCCACCCAGGCTGGAGTGCAGTGGCCAGATCTCAGCTCACTGCAAGCTCCGCCTCCCGGGTTTACGCCATTCTCCTGCCTCAGCCTCTGGAGTAGTTGGGACTACAGGCGCCCGCCACCTTGCCCGGCTAGTTTTTTCTTTTGTATTTTTTTAGTAGAGACGGGGTTTCACCGTGTTAGCCAGGATGGTCTCGATCTCCTGACCTCGTGATCCGCCCGTCTCGGCCTCCCAAAGTGCTGGGATTACAGGCTTGAGCCACCGCGCCCGGCGTCATGAATATTCTTAATCTTCTAATTGCTTATCAAATACCTTATATCACCAAGTTATTTCACTGTGATGATTTTATGAGCTATGTATTATCAGTTCTGAGAGAGATTCATAGGTAATGACACAAATTTCTAAAAATCAAAAGAAACCAATTTATTATATTATTAGTAACTTTTTTCTTAAATGGGCTGTAACAAGTTTCATAAACCTTCAAGAAAGATCCCTTATCCTTTTGGCCAGGCACGATGGCTTGCACCTGTAATCTCTACACTGGGACTCTGAGGCAGGCAAATCATCTGAGCCCAGGAGTTTGATACCAGCCTGGGCAACATGGCGAAACCCTGTCTTTTCAAAAAATTTTCAGAAAAATAGCCGGTGTGGTGGCACATGCCTCAGGCTATAGCCCCAGCTACTTGGGAAACTGAGGCAGAAGGATCACCTGAGTTCAGGAGTTTGAGCTGCAGTGAGTCAAGACTGCACCACTACACTCCAGCTGGGGTGACAAAATGGGACTCTATTAAAAAACAAAAAAAAAATCACTTTATATCTTAGTTTGCAATTGTTTTGTGTATCTACTTTATAATTTACCCTTCCCTGCAACATTTACGACAAATGCTGTAGTTTGCTGTAGTTTAGCAGTCTCAAATTTAATTAGCCATTAACATATAAAATAACAGGCTGGGTGTGGTGGCTTATGTCTGTAATCCCAGCACTTTGGGAGGCTGAGGCAGGTGGATCATGATGTCAAGAGAACAAGATGATCCTGGCAAACATGGTGAAACTCCATCTCTACTAAAAATACAAACATTAGCTGGGCATGGTGGTGTGCATGTGTAGTCCCAGCTACTTGGGAGGCTGAGGCAGGGGAATCGCTTGAACCCAGCAGGCGGAGGTTGCAGTGAGCCAAGATCGCGCCACTGCACTTCAGCCTGGCGACAGAGTGAGACTCCGTCGCAAAAAAAAAAAAAAAAGAAAGAAAGAAAGAAAGAAAATGAGTACACCTACATAATTGAAGCAGCCTTTCATGAGCTTCAGTGTGTGCCTCAGAACAATTTGAAAGTTTTAGTATTCATATTATATGTATATCTCTATTTATAAATATAGACATAATTTAATTAAATTCAATGTGAGATGGCTTTAGCCACAATGATGAAATAGAGAAAATATTATATCTTTTTTACTAAAGTTTCCTGCCAATTTAATATTTAATACATACATATATACACGCATGCACACACGTAAGCATTCTTTTTTTTTTTTTTGATTCACTGCTACTTATAATTCAGTCGTTGTTTAGTTCTGCTCTGACATCTGCTATGTCCTTTTTCCTGAGGATATAAAAAAGGAAATAAAAATAATGACTTTTTCTAATTTGTTTTTGGTTGTGATTAAAAAATAAATAAACTGCCTTTCTTCCCTTTGCCAGGCGGCAATTAAAGGTTCTTTTCAGTTTTTGCTTACCTACTATTTATAGTTAAGGAGATATCTGAATTATAAGAAAATTGTAGGTGTTATCTCCTTTATCAACTGCAATAGAGACAGCTTGAAGAAAACAGCATTTGATGGGCTTGAAGAAAGGGCTGGAGAATAAAGCAGAGAAGGTCCCAAGTATCCTAGAAAAGAGGCTGTTTACATAATCCTAACTTGGAAACAATCTTTACTGGAACCAAAAGAAAAGACAGATGGGAGTTTGGTAAAACAATTTGTTTCTATAAAAATTACCTAAGTTTAGATCTAGAATGAGACCCTTAAGGAAAACTGCTTTTATTCCTTTGAGAAATTTAGGTTTTGCAGATAATAGCATGTTTTGTGTCACCAATGATGTTATTTGCCCTAATTTTTCTAGGTCATATTACTGTAGAAGCAAGTTGTATCTCAATTAAACATCATCTTTTCTGAGAAGCAAATAATGAAACAAGTTAAGATGAAGTAGTTGAAAGTTTGAAGCCAAAAAGAGTGATATCAATATGGGAGATTAATAATTCTCATGGGTAGTGTCTTTTTCTTTCACAATCTATTGAGTCATACTTTTAGACTCCCACACTATTAAGGAGCAAGGGCATATAACATTACGTTAGATTTTCATGAACATTTTAATCATCTTTAATTTTTTTTTCACAAATTACTCTTAGGATTGCTTAAAAATCATGCTCAGGAAGCAAAATAATACTTTATAGTTGATTGTCAAATGTGGATGGTTCTGGAACTTTGAAGCACCTCTACTAAAAAAATAAATACATAAACAGTATGTCCTACACATTAAAAATGATACCTTCTTATTCAATTAATGTTACTCCCTGCCTATTTGGAATCAGAAACTATTACTGTCTGATATGCAAACCATGATTGTTTTTTACATTTAAGGCAGTAAGGTTGGAAGGACTTGGGAAATGTCTTGTCTAGTATTCACTTTTCTACCACTTAGTTAAGAATTTTCATTAAATGCCTCCAAAGGCAGGTTTCGTCCTTTGCAAAACAAGGAGGTGGGACAGAGTATCTCTAGGGCACTTCATTTAAGACATAATTCTTGTAAGAATTGTGTCATTTGTTGACATATTGTTTTTTATTAGTAGTGAAAATGTTTGCTTCTTTGTAAAATTTAATATTCAGTAATAATTCTATAATTCTCTTCTGAGGTTGCCTAATCCCTCTCCAATATGAAACATAAAGTGATACTAATAACTTGATACATTTATGGAGATATATTATTAGCCAAAACATTAACTCTGGACAGTAGCTTAAAACAAAGTCCAGATAACTTTTTTTTTTTTTTATAATTCCTTATTCTGCAAGTAACATAAAAGATAACTTTATTTCTATAAAGTTTGCTTACTTGGTGAAACTGTTGGGTTTTAATAAAAATATAATAGCACTTTCAATGATTGGGAGACCACAAGTATAATGATTCTGTTATGTTTTTACTACAAGTAATTTAATATGATTCCCTAAATTGTTATAAAATATAAATTAAATCAAAGACTAGATACAAAGAAAGGTACAGTTTTCAATATTTCTTTCATTTTCTTCCCTTTGCCTTATAACAATAGCATTTGCATCCTAATAAAGCTATTCAACTCCCACCTCCAGCCAACCAATATCTGCCGTCAAATGAAAGTACTTAGAGCTAAACAACAATAATTTTAAAAGAAACCAATTAACTTAAAAATGTAGTAGAGTAGATTTTTTTTAACATCATGATTGTAGAAAAGGGAATTACGAGAATGAGAATCTGTGCAAAGAAAAAGACAAATAAAATAAGTAAATTCCAAATAAAATTGGACCAAACAACTTGAAAATATCACATATTTAAATCATTTTTCTTGACTTTTCTAAGCTCTTCATTTCTATCATTATTTATTTCATCTCTATTTTAATTAATAGTTCATTTTTGACATTTGTTTTATTGTGAATTACTTTGAAATTAATTTTCAAATGTCAAAAGCTTGACAACTGGAGAAGTTTTAGGCTTTTATACTGACCCTTGCCATGTATATAGGTAGAAAATAGAAATTTATGGGGTCTTGTGTTTCCACAAAATGTAGAAAGACTTAGTTTTTCACACATTATTTCAGTTCATGTGCACATGTACAAGCATTTAACTTATTCCTGGTGCATAGTAAACCATGCACATATAAGTTAAAATTTCAGAGCTTTTAAAATTTATAAACAAATTCTTTGCTGCTTAAACAGAAGGAGCCAGTTTTTCACTGTTTAATTTTGTAGGTTCAATTTTCCTCTCTTAAAAGCTCTTCCAAGAACATGTTGGTGAATGTGATATTGGTCAGACTGCAGGCTGTTTGCCCTTTTATCTCATAACAATCCTAGCAATGCCAAGTGCTGTCTCCGATCATTTTCTCAGCATGAATAATGTGAGCCATTTTAATTGTCTTCTATTTACAACTTAAATTCTCTGCTTGATTTGCTGATCTAATTATATCATGTCTGTATTCATTATGGATTGGAAGGGTTTTAGTGTGTTTCCTATTGTGAGGATCAGAGGAAGATTCACGTATTCCTTTAATACAAATCACTTCTGGGCAAGACCTCGCTTTGAGAAGAGGCCATATACTCAGTATCCATATAAAGTGATGTAACTGGCTTTGTTAGATGTATGTATACATTTATATTACTACATGCATTTAACTTGTACTTTATATATTTTGAGATACTCTCTGACTTATATAGGGTTTTGTCAAAAGCAAATCTTGAAACACAGGTTTTAACGCAGGTAATTCATTTAGAAACTACTCTTCAGAAGCATCTCCCCGGGGGCCAGGCGTGGTGGCTCACGCCTATAATTCCAGCACTTTGAAAGGCAGGCGGATCACAACGTCAGGAGAACGAGACCATCCTGGCTAACACGGTGAAACCCCGTCTATACTAAAAATACAAGAAAAAAAAAATTAGTCTGGCGCGGTGGCAGGGGCGTGTAGTCCCAGCTACTCGGGAGGCTCAGGCAGGAGAATCGCGTGAACCCAGGAGGCAGAGCTTGCAGTGAGCGGATATCGCGCCACTGCACTCCAGCCTTGGGGACAGAGCGAGACTCCATCTCAAAAAAAAAAAAAAAAAAGAAGTATCTCCCTACAAAAAAGAGGGAAAATGGAGAGAGGAGCAGGAGAGAAAAGCCAATAAAATGTGCATTAATTAATGATGTATTACTGTTACCAACTGTAGCTCAATCTCTTTGGGGGAATTTCTGAGAAACTGTGAAACATGCCTCTGAATTACTTTACCAGGTAATGGGAGCTTAGGACATGCACAGACTTCCATCCTTGGTAGAAGATTGTTCTGGGCACATCTTCTCCACCCCTGCCACTCTAGGCTGTATCACATTACTGTGAAACAAGCTCTTGTCAGTCCGAGAATGAGTGTTTCTGTGTCAGAAACTACAACTTCAGGTAAACTCAGGTATATCAAGGGAAGATGATATGAGGCATCTAAAGAACTGCTGCTCTCCAACACTTGTATCTCTTAAATTTGCTCATTCCTCACAATGAACATACTTGTTGCTGGTACTCCATGCAAATGGCTAGCTACAATCTATATTTTTGAAAAATCTTAAACTATAAGGCTGGTAGAGCCAGCTAATCATGTTGCTGCCACTAATCTAAAATATATAATTGGTATTCTTCATATTCTTTATCACCTATTCTAGATTACCCTCATCTGCGGGAGCATGTTTTCTGGCCTAGATTGCTTGCCTTGTGGAGTGACTCAAACCTTTATCCCTCAGGGCTATGAATCTCAGTCACCTTGCTTTTATCTGGCTATGGTGGCTATAATTGAATTTTAACTATTGTTATGGGGCAATGCTCCAGTATATCCCTCAAGTTCCAAGACGTATCTCTCTTTGCTTTTGTTATAAAGCATCAACCCGAATTATTATGGCAGTAGTTCATTACTTTATCTGATGGCCTACTGACATGAGGTGCCCAAAATGATTTGGTATCAGTTATATCATTAGGTTTAATGGAACCCTTGCTGTGTCTTTTGGTAGACGCAGCCCCTGATTCTCCATTGTATGATGCTACTTTTACAGCCCAATGTGTCACTTACCTTTAGAGCCTAATGTTGCATGGAGGATAAATAAAAGTTCTCTAAGTAGATCACTGAGAGTAAAGATAGCAGCCATTTCTATTTCTATCCCATGGTTCTTGGTTTCACATGTTTTAGCTACTGGATGCAAAACAGTATCTAATTGTTATTGACTCAATGTTAATACTTTATCCTGAAGGATATTTTTCCAACCTGGCAAGATATCTCTTCCAAGTTTTCATCTTAGGTGAATGAACCTTTGAATATTTATTCCAAAATTCAGGGTGTTAATTTTTGGGCAATATACTATTATGACAGAGTTTGTGAATCCCATGAGTGCATGTTTATTGCTCCCTTGCTATATAATTACATCATTAGTTAAGGGCAGTATCATTTAGTATAGAACATTAGTAAATCTGTCAGAAATTAGATACTAGTGCTGAGGCAAGGAAGAAAACCATTATTTCAGAGTGAAAAACTGTTGCACTAATGATGAATCACTGATCTGTTCATGATAGAAGAGATTTGATGTATACAACATAGCACCAAGAGGTTCTCTGCTGCTGAAAAGTTCAGACATTCAGTTATGTTTGTGACAATAAAAGCCTTCGTAAAAGGGAGTCTATACCTTTTGTGCCCATATAACTTTTGCCCCTGCCATCATGATACTCCACTTTTTAGTTAATTGAGCCAGCAATAGAATGGCCAAAGACAGAGGCTGGATGACGTCTACTGGACAAGTCATTTTTATCTATCTAGTTGTTCGGTATCTTCTCTGCAGTTAATGTTTTCTTGTAGGCATTGATGTGATATACAAAATACTTCATACTTCAGGTTCACTCACACTCAGGTCCCATTTACATTATTCTCCATCATAACTCCTTTACTATTCCTTTCAATCTTGTCCCTTCCTGGCTGTTAAAACTAGGTCATTCACCATTGCCCAACAGTCTATATATTCATCTTAACTACTTTTTCCTCTGTAAAAGGAAATGACTAAGCGTATTGCTTAAAATTCTTACTACTGAGAAGATTTCTCTTTGCTCTGTCTTTAGGACCACCCCTTATGGAGCTGTGTGAAAAAATATTCACTTCTAACTTCCATTCAAATAATTCATCTGTAAACTAGGCTCAGGATTTTTTTTTTCCTTTATTTTCAGTTGAATAGGGAACATCAACAAGACCATTGGTATGTTCTGAGGGAGGGACAACTGTGTAATAGAGACAGATAATTTGTCCATGTAAGCTACCTCTTCAAGTAGCAAGTAACTTATTAGTGACTTCTCGATCTCCTTTGGTTTGATCCCACATATACCATTTTCATCATATGCATATCCTATCTTACATTGTGGTGGTAGTGATAATATCTAGCTTATATTGACAGTTCTAGTTTTAGTGCACCTTGATGTCTGTAGCGAGGCACTCAGTCTCTACTAGGCACAAGGAGCACACCAGGATCTCCTTTTCATATGATAAGTAGTTTTCTCCTTGAGGTTTGCACTCCAACCTCTATTGAGACGTATTAGAAACACCATATAACATTCCTATCTACCATGTAAATCTCTAGTTTCAGTGAGATAGTATACAAAAAGTAAAAATGATTAATATTTTTTATAGAGAACGGGAAAGGGAAAATAGCCCTGGGAACGATAATGATTTGCTTCATCTTTTAGAGAAATATGAACACCTTTACTAATAGAAATTGAAAAGCTGTATTTTCTAGATCAGGGTTTATCAAACTACGGCCAATAGGCCAAACCTAACTCATCATCTATTTTTTCAAATAAAGGTTTACTGGTATACAGCCACATGCATTCATTTACATATTGCATATGGCTAATTTTGTGCTACAATGACAGAGTTGACACAGACCATAAGGCTTGCAAAGCCTAAAATATTTACTAAATGGCCCTTTTCAGAAAAAGATTGTTGATTGCAGCTCTTGATCTAGGGCTGCATGACAAGTGCCAGAGCAGTGTGGATCTGCACCATCATTTATAGCACATCAGCTGCAACTTTTCTACTCTTCATTTAAGTTAATAATAATGTGTTATGACCCCATGATTCATCTTTTTCAGGAACCATATTGATACGATGAACGGGGTTATTGTGGGAATCACTCATTACTCCTACCACTTTTAAGACTTTGAGGGTTGAACTAACATTTTTAATTCCACTGATGATGCATTATTGTCTCTGATTTACTAGTGGTTGGAGATTAGGAACTCTGACTTGACTCTTCCCCACTAGCCGGAGCGGTTTTGCTAGCTGGTAAGTATATCCATCTTAATTGTGTGCTCTGAGTACAGGGAAGCAAACACAGCATGGGTCCACAGACTCATATGAATGAATCCCCACCCAGTGGGCAGGAGCCAGCACTTTATATCTCAGTGGCCTCCCTAATGGAAGAACTATGCTGATGTTGACTTCACTAAGAGTTTCTGTCCAGTACCTCTCAAAATACTATGTAGTTCTCTTTTTGCCTTGTTCTGTTACTCTGGTAGATAGTCAAGGTTGGGATATATTCACTATATATACTTGTAAATTTAAAATTCATGCTCTCTGCCTTAGATTTCCATAAAGTGATGAATGTTATCTCTTATATGGGTTCACAAGGTTATCTCCATTCTAATTAAATTGGTCTTTCCAAATTTTTGTCATAGCTCTTACTCAGACAAATATTTCCCCCACTGGGGATATTTCTTTACGTTTTATTTTTCTAAATCTCACATATTCTCTAAAATCCAAATAAAGTACTTTTTTTTTTTTTTTTTGGAAACCTTTGCTTTGGAAATGCTCCCTCCGAATCAACTAGGTGACTGCCTTGAGTTGTTCTCAACTCTTGAATTATTTAAGTCTTCATACCTCAGTCAAACAATGCAACAAGCAAGCAGAAAAACCTTAATGTGAGCTAGTAATTTCATATATACCTTTATTTAATCGTCACAAAATCACCATGAGATATGTGTAATTATTTTTATCATTATTATAAGGGAATAAACATTTGCTCATAGATTAAATTAATTTCCCAATGTCACACAACTGATTAAATGTTACAGAATATATGTAATTCCCAAAATTCTGAATCTAATTATAGTGTGCTCTTTTTGTATAATAGGTACCATTTTATCCCAATAGATTTTAAGTCACTAAAAGAATGGGCTTGTATCTAGTATATTTTTATGATTCCCTGCAATTTTATGAGAACCTTGCACACAATGAAAATGCAATATATACTTATTGGTTGATAAATTAAACATACAAATCTTCTTTCTTGAATATCGACATTTTTGACCAACTCTTAACTAAATTCTTTGCGTTTTCCAGAAGAATCATTTATCCTATGTTATGAGACCACAAACATATACTACATTTCAAGTCTCTGTTCTCCTGATGCACTTGCTTTTTTTTTTGGGAACTGGATCATGTAACACCTTATTACCTGTTTCATATTTCATATGTCAAATATGTTATGACTTCGATAGTCAATCATTATTTGCAGTTTCTCATTCAAGATAGTTAAAATCTGAGAACAATCAAAGGCATTGCTATGAGATGAGAAATACATAAATTTTATATACACCCCACATCTATATGTGTATATAGATGTGTGTGTGTGTGTATACACACACAAACATGGATATCCGACTGAGCAGGTGGATGTGTGTGTATATACACACACACATGTATATATAAAAACATATATATATGCAGGGGTATATATATGCAGGATGTATGTATATGCAGGATGTATATATATGAATGGTGTATATATGTGTGTATATACACACACTATATATATGGGAATATGTGTGTCTATGTTTATATCTATCTATCTGTCTATCTCCTGCTCAGTCAGCTATCCATGTATAACTTTTGACTTCCCCAAAACTTTACTATTAAAAGCATCTTTTGACCAGAAGCCTTACCAGTAATGTAAGCAGTCAATTAACCTTTATTTATATACTGTACTCTTATAATAAAGTAATCTAGAGAAAAGAAAATGTTATTAAGAAAATCACAACGTAGAGAAAATGTTTTTACTATTTATTAAGTGAAAGTGGATCATCATAAAGGTCTTTATCTCCATCATCTTCACCTTAAGTAGGCTAAGGAGGAAGGTGAAGAAGAGGGCTTGGTCTTTCCATCTCAAGAGTGGCAGAGTTTAAAGAGGTGGAAAAGGTCGAAGGTGAGGTAGGAGAGGCGGGTTCATTTGTTGTAACTTTATGAAAATACATAGTAATCTTGGTCTGACTGTTTTGCTTTTTCATGTCTCTAAAAATGTTTCTAAACAATATAAATTATTCTCCCACCATTTGCTTTAGTTTCAGTAACTTTATCATAGATGAGTCCATGTCATAAAAGAAGTCAAAAGCAGTCTTGAATACTTAGAGTCCGTCTGCCAGATATTTGAATGCCAATTTGTTTTCTGAGCATTCAACTTCATCAAGTCATCTTCTATTAATTCCTCCATTGTGGTGCCTATTAGCTCTTGGATTTCTCCGAGATCCATAACTTGAAACCCTTCAGCCCTCACCCTTTTTGCCATATGCACAATCTCTTTCATGGATGCCTTGACTGGCTCAGTTGTGAATCCTGTGAAGTCAAGTGGAACATTTGAACACAGGTTTTCTCCAGCAATAATTATTTTTTTTAGTCTTGATGGCCTTCACAACTGCTTTTATAAAAGTGATGGCATCTTCAATGCTATGATCTTTCCAGACATTCATTATATTCTCTTTATTGAGGTTCTCTTCTATAGCATTGACAATTATTTCCATGGACTACCACATATAATTAGGTTTGAAGGTTCCAGTGACCCAGTCATTTAGAGGCTGAATTAATGACATTGTATTTTGGGCAGGTAGATCACTGTGATAGCTTTCATATAGAACTCATTGGGTTTTGGGAGACCATGGGCATTTTTTGATATCAAAACAAATTTAAAAGGCAGTCCTTTATTGTCAAAGTACTTCCTGACTTCAGAATAAAGCATCAGTAGAACCAATCTAGAAAAAGAGCTCTCATTGTCCATGCTATCTTGTGGTAAAACCAAATATTAGCAGTTGATATTTATCTTTTCCCTTCAAGGATTGGGGGTTAGCAGCTTTATAGGCAAGGGCCGTTCTGATCATGAATCTGATTGCCTTTTCACAGAACAGTAGAGTTAGCCTCTATCCCTTCCTGACTTAAATCTTTGTGCTAACTTCTCTTTCTTACCAATGAATGTCTTTGTGGCATTCCCCCCCCCCCAAATAGGGCACATTTGTCTGCATTATAAATCTATTTAGGCAGATATCATTTCTTCTTAATTTTTTTTTTTTTAATGATTCCTGAGAATTCATCTGCTGCGTCTTGGTTAGCAGAAGCTTCTTCTGTCATCTTGACATTTTTAAAGCCAAATCTCTTTCTAACATTATCAAACCATCCCTTGCTGGCATTAAATTCTCCAGATTTAGATTCTTCACCTTCTCTTTGGTTTTTGTATAATAACTTTGCTTTATTTTGAATCATATTATAGTCTATAGGTATGGGTATGCCTGTTTTATAGCAATTCTGCACCCACATAAAAGCTGCATTTTTAATACAAGATAAAAAGATATTTTATAAAAAGTGCAAGGTTAACACCCAAGCGGCATAGCTGTAGCGACAGCTTCAAACATTTTCTTTTCTTTTATTACAATCGTCTTAGGCTGGATGCTTTTATCTTGAAATGGCAGGCAACTGCAGTTACAGACCTCAATCTATGGCACATGTCAAGCAATTCAATTTTTTTCTTGTAATGTCATGACTTTTTTCTGCTTCTTGGAAGCATGTCCAACATCACTAGTGAGACTGCATATGGGTCCCATGGTGTTATTCAAGGTTGATGGCATAGCAATAAACATGATGAAAACTATGTGAGAATCATGAGAGATTACCTTTTACTGTTATATGCAATTTACTGGAGAGACAAGCTGTTCATGCAGAGGTAATTAGTACCACACGGCATTTTAAGTGGATACTCGGGACACTTGAGATCACTTCAAGAGCAACAGGAAGTAACTACAAAATTGTTACAGTAGTACAGTATGTACTAAAGTTAATTTTGTGAAGTTATGGTTTAAACTGCATCTTTCTTTTTACATTTCACTGTGAATGGTGCCATGTATAGTCTGTGTTTGTGTAAGTTTTGATAAATTTTTAACTTTTTTTTTTTTAAGAAGGAGTTTTCTCTTGTTACCCAGGCTGGAAGTACAATGGCACAGTCTTGACTCGCTGCAACCTCCGTCTCCAGGGTTCAAGTGATTCTCCCGCCTCAGCCTCCTGAGTAACTGAGATTACAGGTGCCCACCACCAAGCCTGTCTAATTTTTGTATTTTTGTAATTTTAGTAGAGACAGGGTTTCATCATGTTGTCCAAGCTAGTATTGAACCCTGACCTCAGGTGATTTGCTTGCTTCAGCTTCCCAAAGTGATGAGATTACAGGCCTGAGCCACCTTGCCTGGCCAATTTTAACTTTTAATAAAAGGTTGTGTATATTTTGTTACAGTAAATGATAAAATAAACTAGTGCTGAGGTTTACATATATTCAATATATTCATGACACACCTAAGTTAAATTAAGCAAAAATTATTCCTGACTTTTAACAAACTGTTGCAAATCTCCAAAATTTTTCCCAGTATATTTATTTTTATTTATTTATTTATTTTGATGTACTGATTTCTTTTTTATTATTATTATTATACTTTAAGTTCTAGGGTACATGTGCACAACGTGCAGGTTTGTTGCATATGTATACGTGTGCCATGTTGGTGTGCTGCACCCATTAACTCATCATTTACATTAGATATATCTCCTAATGCTGTCTCTCCACACCCCCCACCCGCCCCCACCAATAGGACCTGGTGTGTGATGATCCCCTTCCTGTATCCAAGTGATCTCATTGTTCAGTTCCCACCTATGAGTGAGAACATGCGGTATTTGGTTTTCTGTTCTTGCGATAGCTTGCTGAGAATGATGGTTTCCAACTGCATCCATGCCCCTACAAAGGACACGAACTCATCCTTTTTTATGGCTACATAGTATTCCCTGGTGTATATGTGCCACATTTTCTTAAACCAGTCTGTCACTGATGGACATTTGGGTTGATTCCTAGTCTTTGCTATTGTGAATAATGTTGCAATAAACATACGTGTGCATGTGTCTCTATAGCAGCATGACTTATAATCCTTTGGGTATATCCCCAGTAGTGGGATGGCTGGGTCAAATGGTATTTCTAGTTCTAGATCCTTGAGGAATTGCCACACTGTTTTCCATAATGGTTGAACTATTTTACAGTCCCACCAACAGTGTAAAAGTGTTCCTATTTCTCCACATTCTCTCCAGTACCTATTGTTTCCTGATTTTTTAATGATTGCCATTCTAACTGGTGTGAGATGGTATCTCATTGTGGTTTTGATTTGCATTTCTCTAATGGCGAGTGACGATGTGCATTTTTTCATGTGTCTGTTGTCTGTATGAATGTCTTCTTTTGAGAAGTGTCTGTTCATATCCTTTGCCCACTTTTTGATGAGGTTGTTTGTTTTTTTTCTTGTAAAGTTGGTTGAGTTCTTTATAGGTTCTGGATATTAGCCCTTTGTCAGGTGAGTAGATTGCAAAAATTTTCTCCCATTCTGTAGGTTGCCTGTTCACTCTGATGGTAGTTTCTTTTGCTGTGCAGAAGCCCTTTGGTTTAATTAGATCCCATTTATCAATTTTGGCTTTCGTTACCGTTGCTTTTGGTGTTTTAGACATGAAGTCCTTGCCCATGCCTATGTCCTGAATGGTATTACCTAGGTTTTCTTCTAGGGTTTTTACGGTTTTAGGTCTAACATTCAAGTCTCTAATCCATCTTGAATTAATTTTCATATAAGGAGTGAGGAAAGGATCCAGTTTCAGCTATCAACTTATACCTAGTCAATTTTCCCAGTACCATTTATTAAATAGGGAATCCTTTCCCCTTTTCTTGTTTTTGTCGGGTTTGTCAAAGATCAGATGGCTGTAGATGTGTGGTATTATTTCTGAGGGCTCTGTTCTATTCCATTGGTCAATATCTCTGTATTGGTACCAGCACCATGCTGTTTTGGTTACTGTAGACTTGCAGTATAGTTTGAAGTCAGGTAACGTGATGCCTCCAGCTTTCTTCTTTTGGCTTAAGATTGTCTTGGCAATGTGGGGTCTTCTTTGGTTCCATATGAACTTTAAAGTAGTTTTTTCCAATTCTGTGAAGAAAGTCATTGGTAGCTTAATGGGGATGACACTGAATCTATAAATTACCTTTGGCAGTATGGCCATTTTAACGATATTGATTCTTCCTATCCATGAGCATGGTATGTTCTTCCATTTGTCTGTGTCCTCCTTTATTTCACTGAGCAGTGGTTTGTAGTTCTCCTTGATGAGATCCTCTACATCCCTTGTAAGTTGGATTCCTACGTATTTTATTCCCTTTGAAGCTATTGTGAATGGGAGTTCACTCATGATTTGGCTCTCTGTTTGTCTGTTACTGATGTATAAGAATGCTTGTGATTTTTGCACTTTGATTTTGTATCCTGAGACTTTGCTGAAGTTGCTTATCAGCTTAAGGAGATTTTGGGCTGAGACAATGGGGTTTTCTAAATAGACAATCATGTCATCTGCAAACAGGGACAATTTGACTTCTTCTTTTCCTAACCGAATACCCTTGATTTCTTTCTCTTGCCTGATTGCCCTAGCCAGAACTTCCAACACTATGTTGAATAGGGGTAATGAGAGAGGGCATCCCTGTCTTGTGCCAGTTTTCAAAGGGAATGCTTCTAGTTTTTGCCCATTCAGTATGATATTGGCTGTGGGTTTGTCATAAATAGCTCTTATTTTTTTGAGATATGTTTCATCAATTCCGAATTTATTGAGAGTTTTTAGCATGAAGGGCTGTTGAATTTTGTCAAAGGCCTTTTCTGCATCTATTGAGATAATCATGTGGTTTTTGTCTTTGGTTCTGTTTATGTGCTGGATTATGTTTATTGATTTGCGTATGTTGAACCAGCCTTGCATCCCAGGGATGAAGCCCACTTGATCATGGTGGATAAGCTTTTTGATGTGTTGCTGAATTTGGTTTGCCAGTATTTTATTGAGGATTTTTGCATTGATGTTCATTAGGGATGTTGGTCTAAAATTCTCTTTGTCATATCTCTGTAACACTTTGGTATCAGGATGATGTTGGCCTCGTAAAATGAGTTAGGGAGGATTCCCTCTTTTTCTATTGATTGGAGTAGTTTCAGAAGGAATGGTACCAACTCCTCCTTGTACCTCTGGTAGAATTTGGCTGTGAATCCGTCTGGTCCTGGACTTTTTTTGGTTGGTAGGCTATTAATTATTGCCTCAATTTCAGAGCCTGCTATTGGTCTATTTAGGGATTCAGCTTCTTCCTGGTTTAGTCTTGGAAGAGTGTAAGTGTCCAGGAAATTATCCATTTCTTCTAGGTTTTCTAGTTTATTTGCATAGAGGTGTTTATAGTATTCTCTGATGGTAGTTGGTATTTCTGTGGGGTCGGTGGTGATATCCCCTTTATCATTTTTTATTACGTCTATTTGATTCTTCTCTCTTTTCTTCTTTATTAGTCTTGCTAGCGGTCTATCAATTTTGTTGATCTTTTCAGAAAACCAGCTCCTGGATTCATTGATTTTTTTGGAGGGTTTTTTGTGTCTCTATCTCCTTCAGTTCTGCTCTGATCTTAGTTATTTCTTGCCTTCTGCTAGCTTTTGAAGTGTTTGCTCTTTCTTCTCTAGTTCTTTTAATTGTGATGTTAGAGTGTCAATTTTAGATCTTTCCAGCTTTCTCTTGTGGGCATTTAGTGCTATAAATTTCCCTCTACACACTGCTTTAAATGTGTCCCAGAGATTCTGGTATGTTGTATCTTTTTTCTCATTGGTTTCAAAGAACATCTTTATTTCTGCCTTCATTTCATTATGTACCCAGTAGTCATTCAGGAGCAGGTTGTTCAGTTTCCATGTAGTTGAGCGGTTTTGATTGAGTTTTTTAGTGCTGAGTTCTAGTTTGATTGCATTGTGGTCTGAGAGACAGTTTGTTATAATTTCTGTTCTTGTACATTTGCTGAGAAGTGTTTTACTTCCAACTATGTGGTCAGTTTTGGAATAGGTGCGATGTGGTGCTGAGAAGAATATATACTCTGTTGATTTGGGGTGGAGAGTTCTGTAGATGTCTATTAGGTCTGCTCGGTGCAGAGTTGAGTTCAATTCCTGGATATCCTTGTTAACTTTCTGTCTTGTTGATCTGTCTAATGTTGACAGTGGCATGTTAATGTCTCCCATTATTATTGTATGGGAGTCTAAGTCTCTTTGTAAGTCTCTAAGGACTTGCTTTATGAATCTGGGTGCTCCTGTATTGGGTGCATATATACTTAGGATAGTTAGCTCTTCCTGATGAATTGATCCCTTTACCATTATTTAATGGCCTTCTTTGTCTCTTTTCATCTTTGTTGGTTTAAAGTCTGTTTTATCAGAGACTAGGATTGCAACCCCTGCTTTTTTTTGGTTTTCCATTTGTGTGGTAGATCTTCCTCCATCCCTTTATTTTGAGCCTATGTGTGTCTCTGCATGTGAGATGGGTCTCCTGAATACAGCAAACAGATGGTTCTTGACTCTTTATCCAATTTTCCCGTCTGTGTCTTTTAATTGGAGCATTTAGTCCATTTACATTTAAGGTTAATATTGTTATGTGTGAACTCGGTCCTGTCATTATGATATTAGCTGGTTATTTTGCTCGCTAGTTGATGCAGTTTCTTCCTAGCATTGATGGACTTTACATTTTGGCATGTTTTTGCAATGGCTGGCACCTGTTTTTCCTTTCCACGTTTAGTGTTTCCTTCAGGATGTCTTGTAGGACAGACCTGGTGGTGGCAAAATCTCTAAGCATTTGCTTGTCTGTAAAGGATTTTATTTCTCCTTCACTTATGAAACTTAGTTTGGCTGGATATGAAATTCTGGGTTGAAAATTATTTTCTTTAAGAATGTTGAATATTGGCCCCCACTGTCTTCTGGCTTGTAGAGTTTCTGCTGAGAGATCTGCTGTTAGTCTGATGGGCTTCCCTTTGTGGGTAACCCGACCTTTCTCTTTGACTGCCCTTAACATTTTAACCTTCATTTCAACTTTGGTGAATCTGACAATTATGTGTCTTGGAGTTGCTCTTCTCGAGGAGTATCTCTGTGTGTTCTCTGTATTTCCTGAATTTGAATGTTGGCCTACCTTATTAGGCTGGGGAAGTTCTCCGGGATGATATCCTGCAGAGTGTTTTCCAACTTGGTTCCATTTTTCCCATCACTTTCAGGCATAGAGTTGGTCTTTTCACATAATCCCATATTTCTTGGAGGCTTTGTTCATTTCTTTTTACTCTTTTTCCTCTACACTTCTCTTCTCACTTCATTTCATTCATTTGATCTTCAATCACGTTTACTCTTTCTTCCAGTTTATTGAGTTGGTTACTGAAGCTTGTGCATTTGCCACATAGTTCTCGTGCTATGGTTTTCATCTCAATCCGTTCTTTTAAGGTCTTCTCTGCATTGATTATTCTAGTTATCCATTCATCCATTTTTTTTTTCAAGGTTTTTAGTTTCTTTGTACTGGTTACGTAGTTCCTCCTTTACCTCTGAAAAGTTTGATCAACTGAAGCCTTCTTCTCTCATCAAAGTCATTCTCCATCCAGCTTTTGTTCCATTGCTGATTATGAGCTATGTTCCTTTGGAGGGAGAGATGTGCTCTGATTTTTTGAATTTCCAGCTTTTCTGCCTTGCTTTTTCCCCATCTTTGTGGTTTTGTCTGCCTTTGGTCTTGATGATGGTGACGTACTGATGGGGTTTTGGTGTGGGTGTCCTTTCTATCTGTTAGTTTTCCTTCTAACAGTCAGGCCGCTCAGCTGTAGGTCTGTTGGAGTTTGCTTGAGGTCCACTTCAGACCCTGTTTGCCTGGGTATCAGCAGCAGAGGCTACAGAAGATAGAATATTGCTGAACAGCGAGTGTTGCTGTCTGATTCTTGCTCTGGAAGCTTCGTCTCAGGGATGTACCCTGCCATGTGAGGTGTGAGGTGTTGGTCTGCATCTAGTGGGGGATGTCTCCTAGTTAGGCTACTCAGGGGTCAGAGATCCACTTGAGCAGGCAGTCTGTCCGTTCTCAGATCTCAACCTCCATGCTGGGAGATCCACTGCTCTCTTCAAAGCTGTCAGACAGGGGCATTTACCTCTGCTGAGGTTTCTGCTGCTTTTTGTTTAGCTATGCCTGGTCCCCAGAGGAGGAGTCTACAGAGGCAGGCAGGTCTCCTTGAGCTGTGGTGGGCTTCACCCAATTCGAGCTTCCCTGTGGCTTTGTTTACCTACTTAAACCTCAGCAATGGCGGGCACCCCTCTCCCAGCCTCACTGCCACCTTGCAGTTAGATCTCAGACTGCTGTGCTAGCAATGAGGGAGGCTCCCTGGGCCTGGGACCCTCTGGGCCAGGTGTGGGATATAATCTCCTGGTGTGCCATTTGCTAAGACCCTTGGTAAAGTGCAGTATTAGGGTGGGAGTTACACGAGTTTTCAGGTGTTGTGTGTCTCAATTTCCTTTGGCTAGGAAAAGGAATTCCCTTCCCCCTTGTGCTTTCCGGGTGAGGTGATACCTCACCTTGCTTCAGCTCTCGCTGGCCAGGCTGCACCCGAGGACCATCGCCAACTGTCCGACATGCCCCAGTGAGATG
Source organism: Rhinopithecus roxellana (assembly GCF_007565055.1). Classification (NCBI taxonomy): domain Eukaryota; kingdom Metazoa; phylum Chordata; class Mammalia; order Primates; family Cercopithecidae; genus Rhinopithecus; species Rhinopithecus roxellana. The sequence continues at coordinate 142,595,565 of NC_044556.1, read as the reverse complement.
AACCCGGTACCTCAGTTGAAAATGCAGAAATCACCCATCTTCTGTGTCACTCATGCTGGGAGCTGGAGGCTGGAGCTGTTCCTATTCGGCCATCTTGGGCACGCCCCTGATCCCCAGTATATTTATTTTTAAAAGTCTGCATGTAAGTGGATCCATGCAGTTCAAACCCAGGTTGTTCAAGATTCATCTATGTGTGTGTGTATGTTTATGACATGACGGGTTTGTATATACATACATATAAATATGCAAAATGTCAGAAAGCACAACTTAGTTTTAGTTTTGAAATTTGTGAGACTAGTGTTATTTGGAAAAAACCTGCTTAAATTAGTAATTCCACATGAGTCTACAGTATGTAGTCAAGGTTTTTTTTTCTAAGGTTTTTCATTGGGTTAAACTCTCCGAAGGGAAATGATACAATTCCAGTCAAGACCTAATAATCTTCTGAAATGGTTTCTTAATTATTTCCTATAAACCGGACTACTCTAGTTCTGTGGTGTTTTCCAAGTATATATTCTAAAGCAAGATGTGAACTACATAAGACTAATCTGACCTATCACAGGAGTAAATCCTAGAAAGTTGCTCTGGACAATAATTCATATCAGATATTTGTATTTATAATTTATTTATTTTAGTTAATATACTTTAAAAATAGCTTTAGGTTTACAGAAAAATAAAGCAGCTACTACAAGTAATTCCCATTTCCTTTTTACATAACCCTTGACTGTATATTTCCCCAGTGTTAACATCTTGCATTGGTGTGGTACATTGGTCACAATTGATGAGACAACATATTATTACATCATTATTAAGTGAAGTTCATAGTTTACATTAGGGTTCACTATGTGGTTTGTACAATTCTATGAGTTTTATCAAATAGATAGTGTTTTGTATCCACAATTATAGCATCATACAGAATGCAGACTTAAAATTCCCCTATCCTGCACTTTTTAAAATCTCTCCTCTCTTCTCAATTTCTTGCAACCATTGATATTTTACCATCTTTGTAGTTTTTCCTTATTCAGAATGCCATATGATGGAAATCATACAATATTTTGACTTTTCAGGTAGTCCTCTTTCACTTGACAATGTGCATTTAGGATTTTCAGTGCATCTTTTCATGGCTTCATAACTCAATTCTTTACAGTAATAAATAATATTTCATTCTATGGATGTATCACAGCTTTCACAGTTTGTTTATCCATTCATTTACTGAAGGATTTTTTTTTTTTTTTAACAGAGATAGGGTCTTGCTATGTTGCCCAGGCTGGTCTGGAACTCCTGGCCTCAAGCAGTCCTCCCACCTCCCAAAGTACTGAGATTACAGGCATGAGCCACCTCACTTTGCCTGTGAAGAGTAACTTGGTTGTTTCAAATTTCTGTCAATTATTAATAAAGCTGCTTTAACATCTTTGTGCAGGTTTTGTGTGAACCAAAATTTTCAACTTGTTTGAGTGAATATCTAGGAGTACAATTGCTGGATAGTTAGTTTCACTCTAACAATTCTTTTGGTAGAGTCTTTTGAACTTTTTGTGTATAATATCATGTCCCTTGCAAAAATAATTTAACTTTTTATTTTCCTATTTGCATGCCTTTTATTTTTCTTGCTTACTTGCTCTGGCTAGGGATTCCAGTACTATGGTGAATAGAAATGGCAAAAGTGGTTACCCTTCTCTTGTTCCTAATCTTAGAGAAGAAGCTTTCATCTTTTCACCACTGAATATGATGTTAGCTGTAGATTTGTTACATATATGCTTTATTATGATGAGGTACAGTCCTTCTATGCCTAATTTGTTGAGATTCCTTTTATCATGAAAGGATGTTAAATTTTGTCAAATACTTTTTCTGTAGCTATTGAGATGATCATACGGTTTTTGTCCTTCATTCTATTAATGTGGTTTATCACATTTAGTAATTTGTACATATTCAGCCATACTTGTATCCCAGGAATAAATCCCATTTGTTATTTTAAAGGTGTTGTTGAAATCAGTTTGCTAGTATTTGTCGAAGATTCTTTCATCCAAGTTCATCCGAGATTTTAGGTTTTTGAAAGAGTTTGAGAAAGATTAACATTAATTATTGTTAAATCTCCTTTAAATGCTTGGTGCAATTCACCAGAAAAGCAATCTGGTTTTAAGCTATCTTTGACGGTGGTTTTTTCACTACTAATTCAATTCCCATACTTGTTTTTGATTTGTTCAGATTTTCTATTTCTTTATAATTCAATCTTACTAGGTTGTATGTTTCTAGAAATCCATCCAATTATACTATATATATATATATATATATATATATATATATATATATATAGTCAACTATATATACAATATATAGAGAGAGAGTCAACTAATTTTTGGACCATATATATATATATATATATATGGTCAACTAATTTTTGACAAGGATACCTAGAAGATACAATGAGAAAAGCATAGTTTCCTCAATAAATGTGCTGTAAATACTGGATATACACATGGAAGTGAATGGAATTAGACCATTGTCTTACACTATATATAAACATTAACTCAAAATGGATTAAAGATGTAAACATGATCTAGGATTGTAAAACTTTTACAAGAAAACAGGGAAAAACTTCCTTGACATTGGTCTTGGCAATGATTTTTTTAGCTATGACACCAAAAGCACAGGGACAAAAGAAAAAAACAAAAATAACTAAGCGGCACTATATTAAACTAAAAACTTTCTGGACAGCAAAATAAACAATCAGAATAAAAAAAAAACCTACAGAATGGGAGAACATATTTGTAAACTATAGATCTGATAAGGAATTAATATCTAAAATATATAAGAAGTTCAAATAACTCAATAACAAAAAATAAGTAATCCAACCAAAAACTGGTTAAATGAAATATTGCTATGGTTTGAATGATGGTGTTCCCTCCAAAATTTATATTGGAATTTAATCCTCAATACAACAGTAATAAAAGGTGTGGCCTTTGAGAGGTAATTAAGTCATGAGGGCTTTACCCTTATGTTTGAGATTAGAGTCTATACATAAAGTCTTGAAGTTGCAGGATGTACTATCTTGCTCTCCCATTTCTTCCACCATGTGAAGACACAATGTTTCTCTTCCCCAGAGGATGCAGGAGCAAGACACCATCTTGGAAGCAGAAAGCACTTTCCCCAGACACTAAACCTGCTGATACCTTGATACGGGGCTTCCAAGCTTCCAGAAACCTGAGAAATAAATGTATGTTATTTATAATTCACCCAGTCTGTGGTATTGTGTTATAGTGGCACCAACAGACTAAGGAAGACAGGAGTAATTCTTTCCTCAAAGACATAAAAATAGACAAAAGGTATATGGAAAGGTGCTCAACATCACTAATTATCAGGGAAATGCAAGTCAAAATCACAGTGAGATATTATATCACATTTGTTAGAATGGCTATTATCAAGAAGATGAAAGGTCACAAGTGTTGATGAGGTTGTGAAGAAGAAAAGGTTATTAAACCACTATTGGTGGAAATATTACTTGGTACAGCCATCATGGAAAACAGTATGGAGGTTCCTCAAAAAATTAAAAATAAATCTACCATACAATCCTGCAATCCCACTTGTTTATACATTCAAAGAGAGTGAAATCAGTATTCCTAAGAGAGATCTGAATCCTTACGTTCATTGCAGTGTTATTAACAATATTCTAGTTATAGAAATAATCTGCTGCTTTTCATTAATGCATGTATAAAAAATGCAGTACATATATACAATGGAAGCTTATTCGGCAATAATGAATAAATAAATTTTGTCATTTGCAACACCATAGGTGAACCTGGAAGACATTATCCTAAGTTAAATAAGCCAGAAGTGGAAAGACAAGTACTGCATGATCTAATTTTTATGTGGAATCTGTGAAAATTGATCTCAGAGAAGCAGAGAGTTGAGCTGGAGCTGTCATTGCCAGGGTCTGAGGCAGTAGGGTAAATGGGGAGATGTTGGTCAAAGGGTACAAACTTTCAGTTATAAGATGAACAAGTGCTAGGGATCTAATGTACAGCATGATGATTAAGTTACTGATACTGTATTGTTTACTGGAGATTTACTAAGAGTGTAGATTTTGTGTCCTCTTCCTCACCCCCAGCAACATACACATAGATGGTGACTATGTGTGGTAATGAATGTGTTTATTAATTTGATTGTGGTAATCATTTCACAATGTATATGTATATCAAATTATCATGTTATACATCATATATAGGTATATAATTTTTGTCAGTCATACCTCGATAAAGCTGTAACAAAATGAACTGTGTTTAGCTTTTAAAACATTGTCACACTGGTCTCCAAAGTTGGTGTACCATTTTCCCTTCCCATCAATAAGGAATGAGGTTTCTTGTTGCTCTACATCCTTACTGTCCTTTGGTGTTAGTGTTTTTGGATTTTAGCTATTCCAATAGACATTTAGTGGTATCTAATCATTTTATTTTGCAATTCCTAGTGACAAACGACGTTGAGCATCTTTTTATATGCTTATTTGCCATCTGCATATCTTCTTTGGTGAAGTGTCTTTTCTGCTCTTTAGCCCAGTTTTTAATAATGTTGTTTGTTTTCTTGTTATTGAATGTTTAGGGTTCTGTGTATATTCTGTATATGAGTTTTTTAAAAGATATGTGTGTGCAAATATTTTCCCCAAGACTGGCTGATCTTTTCAGTACCTTAACAGTGTCTTTCACAGAGCAGAATATTTTCATTTAAATAATGCCTAACTTACCAAGGTTTTCTTTCATAGATTATGATTTTAGTGTTGTGTCTAAAAACGTATAGCCAAACCCATGGTCACTTCCATTTTCTTTGTTGTTTTCTAAGAGTTTCATAGTTTTGCTTTTTACTTGCATTTAGGTCTATGATCAATTATGAATTTTTTTAATGAAAACTCTAGGTTAGTGTCTACATTAATTTTTTTTGCACATGGGTGTCCAGTTGTTTCATCATCATTTGTTGAAATAAGTATTATTTCTCAAATGGATTGGATTTACACCTTTGTCAGTTGGCTATAAATATGTGGTTATAATTCTAGGCTCTCTGTTTCACTGATTTATCTATTCTTTCACCCATAGCAGACTGTCTTAATTACTGCGGTTTTAAAATAAGACTTCAAGTTCGGTAGTTTAAGTCTTTCAACTTTGTTCTTCTTCTTCAATATTGTGTTGACCATTCTGGGTCTTTTTCTTTTCCAAATGAACTTATCATCAGTTTTCATAAAATAACTTTCTGGAATTTTACTTGGGATTGAATTGAATATACAAATCAAGTTGGGAAGAACTGGCCCTTAATATTGTCTTTTTATCTACAAAAATGAAATATATTTCCATTTATTTAAATATTCTTAGATTTCTTTTATTGGGGTTTTCTAGTTTTTATTCATAGAGATCTTTAACGTATTTTGTTAAATTTATACCTGAGTATTGATTTTTTGGTGCAATGATAAATGACGTGTTTTTAGTTTCAAATTTCTATTGCTCATTTGTTCTAGCCTGCAACTTTGCTATAAAGGCTTGTTACTTCTAGTTCTTTAGTGGATTTTCTGAGATTTTCTACATAGACAATCAAGTTATCTGAAAACAAGGCAGCCTTATTGCTTCCTGTCTTATCTTTATATCTTTAATTTTCTTTTGTTTTATTTCATTCCCCAGGACTTTTAGTATGATATTGCATAGTAGTAGTGAGAGGGTATATCTTTGCCTTGTTCTCAGTGTTAGGGACAAAGAACCTTGTTTCTCAACATTAAGCATGATATTTACCGTACATTTTTTGTGGCCACTCTTTATCGAGCTGAGGGAGTTCCACTGTGTTTCTAGTTTGCTGAGAGTTTTTAACACGAATGTTGGATTTTGTCAAGTGCTTTTCCTGAAACTATGAATATGATTATATCATTTTTCTTCTCTAGCCTGTTGATTGTTAACTACATTAATTGATTTTATAATGTTGAGTCCACCTTGTATACCAGGGAAAAGTCCCATTTGGTCATGCTGTATAACTACATGCAATACTGGATTCAATTGGCTAATATTTTGTTGTGAATTTTTGCACCTGTATTTATGAAAGATGTTGGTCTGTAGTTTTCTTTCTTGTAGTGTCTTTGTCAGTTTTGGCATTTGGGTAATGAGACCTCATAGAACAAGTTAGGAAGTATTCCTTCTGCTTCTATTTTCTGGAACACATTGTAGAGGATTTGTGTCATTTGTTCATAAAATGTTCAAAAATTCACCAGTGAAAATATCTAGGCCTGATTCTTTGTATTTTGAAAAGTTATTAATTGTTGATTGAATTGCATAAATAGATATTTGCCTATTTGTATTACATATTTATCCTTGTGTGAATCTGGGTACATTGTATCTTTTCAGGCATTGGTCCCTTTCAGTAGGTTATCATATTTTGGGGCATAAAATAGTTCATAATATTATTTTATTGCTGTTTTAACATCCTAGGGATATATAGTAATCTCCTATTTAATTTCTGCTGTTAGTAATTTGAATTTTCTCTCCATACACCCTTTGTTAGCCTTGTTAGATTGCTTCCAGCAATTAGCCGATTGTATTTTTTTAATTTTCATTTTTTAATTGATTTTACTATTTTTTATTTTAGTGGTGCAAGGAATATATGTGTGCATTTGTCTTTATGGCAGGATGATTTATATTCCTTTGTGTATATAACCAAAAACGGGATTGCTAGATCAAATAGTAGTTCTGTGCTAGGTTATTTGAGAAATTGCTAATCAGCTTTCCACAATGGCTGAACTAATTTATATTCCCATCAGCAATGTATACGTACTCTTTGCTCTGCAACCTCACCAGCATTCTGACCTGTGTAAGATTGTATCTCATTGTGGTTTTGATTTGCATTTAACTAATGATCAGTGATGTTAACATTTTTTCATATGCTTGTTGGCCTCATGTATGTCTTCTTTTGGGAAGTGTCTGTTCATGTTCTTTGCCTACATTTTAATGGGGTTGTTTGTTGCTTGTTACGTTCCTACTAATATTAGCTCTAAGTGTGAGATTCTACTCCTGGTTAGCTGTAATTCTCTGTGTCTATCTGTCTTTCTCTCTAATTTTCAGAGTAGCGACTTACCTGTAAACATCAATTATTTTCTTTCAATAGTTATTGGGGTACAGGTGTTTTTTTTTATTATACAGATAAGTTCTTTAGTGGCAATTTCTGAGATTTTAGTATACTTATCACTCAAGCAGTGCACACTGTACCCAATATGTAATCTTTTGTTCCTCACTCCCATCCCAGGCTTCCACCTAGAGTCCCCAATCTCTTATATCATTCTTAGACCTTTGCATCCTCATAGCTTAGCTCCTACTTATAAGTGAGAGCATATATTTGATTTTTTATTCTTGAGTTACTTCACTTAGAATAATGGCCTCCAGCTCCATCCAAGTTGCATCCAAAAGATATCATTGTATTCCTTTTTTATGCCTGTGTAGTAGTCTATGGTATATGTATACCACATTTTCTTTATCCATTGATTGGTTGGTGGGCACTTAGGTTGGTTGCTTCCATATGTTTGCAATTGTGAATTGTGCTGCTATAAACATGCATGTGCATGTGCCTCTTTCATGTAATGACATATTTTCCTTCGGATACATGTCCAGCAGTGGGATTGTGGGTCAAATGATAGTTCTACCTTTAGTTCTTTAAGGATTCGAGATTGTAATTTACATGTAATTTACATTTCCACCAGCAGTGTAAAAGTGTTCCCTTTTCACCACCTCCACACCAACATCTATTGCTTTTTGACTTTTTATAATATCCATTCTTGCAGGAATAAAGTAGTATCTCATTGTGGTTTTAATTTGAATTTCCCTGATGATTAGTAATGTTGATAATTTTTTCATGTGTGTACATCTTTTGAGAAATGTCTATTCATGTTCTTTGCCCACTTTTTGATGGCATTGTTTCTTTCTTGCTGATTTATTTGAGTTCCGTGTAGATTCTGAATACTAGTCCTTTGTTGGTTGCATAGCTTGTAAATATTTTCTCCCACACTGTAAGTTGTCTGTTTACTCTGCTGATTACTTCTTTTGCTGTGCAGAAGCTTTTTAGTTTAATTAAGTCAGATTTATTTATTTTTGTTTTTGTCATATTTGCTCTGTGGGTCTCAGTCATGAAATCTTTGCCTAAGTAAATGTCCAGAAGAATTTTTTCAATGCTGTCTTCTATAAATGTATGACTTCAGGGCTTAGATTTAAGTCTTTGATCTACCTTGTGTGTGCTTTTTGTATAAGTTGAGAAATATGAATCCGGTTTCATTTTTCTATATGTGGCTTGCCAGTTTTTCCAGCACCATTTATTGAATATGGTGTTCTTTCACCAATTTATGTTTTGGAATGCTTTGACGAAGCTCAGCTGTCTGTTAAGTATTCGACTTTAATTATGGATTCTCTATTCTGTTCCACTGGTCCACATGCTTATTTTTATACCAGTACCATGCTGTGTCGGTAACTATAGGCCTTACAGTACAATTTGAAGTTGGGTTATGCGATACCTTCAGCTTTGTTCTTTTTGTTTAGTCTTGCTTTGGCTATTCAGGCTCTTTTTTTGGTTCCATATGAATTTTGGGATTGTTTTCTCTAGTTCTGTGAAGAATGATGATGGTTTTTTGTTAGGAATTGTATTGAGTCTGTAGATTGCTTTTGGCAGTGTGGTCATTTTCAAAATATTGATTCTTCCCATCCATGAGTTATGGAATATGTTTCCATTTATTTGTGTCATTTATGATTCTTTCAGCGGTGTTTTGTAGTTTTCCTTGGAGAGGTCTTTCACCTCCTTGGATAAGTATATTTCTAAGTATTTAATTTTATTTTTTTGCAGCTGGTGTAAAAGGAATTGAGTTCTTCATTTGATTCTCAGCTTAGTCATTGTTGATGTGGAGCAGAACTACTGATTTGTGTATATTGGTTTCATATCCTATGACTTTACTGAACTTGTTTATCGGATCTAGGAGTTTTTTGGATGATTCTTTAGTTTTCTAGGTATACAGTCAGCAGAATTCTACCAAGCTTTCAAAGAAGACTTGCTTCTAATACTGCTGAAACTATTCTAAAACATAGAGAAAGAAGGAATCCCATGTAAATTATTCTGTGAAGCCAGTATCACCCTAATACCAAAATCAGGAAAAAAAATAACAACCAAGGAAAAAGAAAAAGAAAACGAAATTAAAAGAAAAGAAAACTAACCTGTAATCCTAGCCCTTTGGGAGGCCAAGGCAGGCTGATCACATGAGGTCAAGAGTTTGAGACCAGCCTGATCAACATGGAGAAATTCCGTCTCTACTAAAAATACAAAAGTAGATGGACATGGTGGTGCATGCCTATAATCCCAGCTACACGGGAGGCTGAGGCAGGAGAATCACTTGAATCCGGGAAGCGGAGGTTTTAGTGAGCTGAGATCATGCCATAGAACTCCAGCCTGGGCAACAAGAGTGAAACTCCGTCTCAAAACAAACAAACAAACAAACAAACAAGCAACAACAAAAAACAAACCAAAAAACCCCTGCATACCAATATCCCTGATGAGCAGAGATGCAAAAAATCCTCAGCAAAATCCTAGCTAACTGAATCCAACAGCACATCGAAAAGATAATTCATCATGATCAAGTGGGTCTCACCCTAGAGATGAAGGGATGGTTTAGCATATGCAAGTTAATAAATGTGATACATAACATAAAAAGAATTAAAAATAAAAATTACAGGATAATATCAATTGATGCAGAAAAATCATTTGATAAAATCCAGCATCCTTCATGATAAAACCTTTCAACACAATAGGTGTAGAAGGGACTTACCTCAAAGTAATAAAAGCCATGCATGACAAACCCCAGTCAACATAATACTGAATAGGGAAAAGTTGAAAGCCTTCCCCCCAAAACTGGAACAAGACAAGGATACTTACCTATTTCAATTCTATTCAACATAGTACTGGAAATCCTAGTCAGAGCAATCAGACAAGAGAAAAAAATAAAGGGCATCCAAATTGGAAATGAGGAGGTCAAATTGTTTCTATTTGCTGAACATCAATTTTCTGAAGGATCAAAGAAGGGTTGTTGATCTTCAGCTCATTTAGATTTTTCTTGTGAGTATGGAAGTGATGATTTCCAAGATCTCTATATATCTGCCAAGAAACCAGAAATAAGATTTATGCATTTTAGACAAGTTACTGGATATTCATTGTTTTCTCATTCCTCTGCTATAAGTCAAGAGTGACCAAGAATGAAATGATAAATGATATATGGAGAAAGAAGTGCTGAGAACTAAAAGAGAGGGAAGAAAAATAGGTAAAGTATTTTTAAGTTGACCTTTTCATTGTTCTTCAATTGTCAAATTCTATATTCAGGATGGTAAGCTTATAATATGATATCTGAAATCTTTATCCAACTTGCCAAATATATCCCAAAAGTTAGAGATCACACTTCAAGAACTTTGTTTAAATGTTATTTATCAGAATAGAACCATGGATATTATCCAGTGCATTGAATAAAGACAGTTCACACTTTTAATATCATAATGTCATATGCTTTATGTAATCACATAATAACCTTACAGTTTATTGTGTATTTTTAATATTTTTGATATTTTCTTCTACAATAACAACATGTAGAAGATAAATGTATTTTTTTCTTTAACATAAGAAAAAAAATGTAAGTTTTCATTTTCCATTTTCTTGTTGCTATATAAAATGTCAAAACAATTGGAATTAAATAATATCCTCCTTGGCTGTAGTATTTCTCTCTCCTACATTATATTCAGGAATGACAAATAAATTTCCCTTTGCATCTATGTATATGATCACTGCTTCTTTTTAAATTGAAAGTGGGGAGTAAAATCAGACAGAGAACGACATATAACCTTCCACTAGGGAGATGCTGATAGCTATATTTAAGACATTTTTCTTCTGAAAAAAATTACACTGCAAGTGATGATTTATGTAACCACAAATTAAATTAGATACAAATATTCCATAATAAAAAGAAATGTATTAAAATGTCTAAATCAGAGAAAATAAATTTATTTAGCCCAGGTTATTTGGGGAATTTTGTGTACCAATTGTTAAGATCCTGTAAGCGGTTAAGCCTTTTTCATAGCAAGTGTTTTATGCTATAACACTGCTGTTCACATTTTCAAAACACACCCGGACTTTATTCTTATGTGTTAAGTCCTGCTCATTGTATTTGCAGCATTTGACACTGTGAACATTTTTCTTCCTTTTGCTTTGCTTCCTTGAGGACCAGGCACATACTCCAGTATTTCTATAGATCATAGTCTATTCACCTCTTTGTGATAACTAAGTTTTTGTCACATATATCCTACCAAATGGTAAGACCAATAATGTTATGTAATTGCAATTTTATTTTAAAGTCTATTTCTACAATGTAAAAACATCTAATTACTTATTTTTTTATTTGAGTTTTCATTTATCACATTTTTACTTGGATGGAATTTAGATCTCTATAAATGAAGTTAACAAAATGTTCTCAAAAGAATAATTATTTTAACATGTGAAAAGGAGCATATGCTGTTGTAAACTTCTAACTATAAATTCCTCCAGCTAAAAAGAAATAATTGAGTATGAAATATAAGTAATAATTAAACTGCCATAATAGAGTGGTTAGTGTGCATAGCTCTTATGAGGTCAGAACTTTTAAGAAGATGTAAGCAGTTTCTCAACAATTGGGAAAAAATAGTACGTACAATTTTAAACGTATTTGTGCAGTGGTGCAGTGGGTGCAGTGGTTCACACCTGTAATCACAGCACTTTGGGAGGCCGAGATGGGTGGATCACGAGGTCAGGAGATCAAGACCATCCTGGCTAACATGGCAAAACCCCGTCTCTACTGAAAATATAAACAATTAGCCTGGCTTGGTGGCGGGCGCCTGTAGTTCCAGCTACTAGGGGCCTGGGGCAGGAGAATGGCATGAACCTGGGAGGCAGAGCTTGCAGTGAGCAGAGATTGCGCCAGTGCACTCCAGCCTGGGCAACAGAGCAACACTCCGTCTCAAATAAATAAATAAAACACAAAATATTTGTGAATATCCCAACTAGAGGAGATCAGAATCTAGAGACGTTACCTGGCCACTTAACATTTCATGGATTTCAGGGGATTACGACACATAATTGTTATGAACTCCATGTTTGTGTTTCTCTAAAATTCATATGGTGAAACCCTACCTTCTAATGGGATAGTATTAGGAGGTGGGACCTTTGAGATGTAATTAAGTTTAGATGAGATCATGAGAGTACAGCCCCCAGGATGGAATAAGTATCCTTATGAGAAGGGAAGGAGACTTGAGCTTGCTCTCTTGACCGTATAAAATATTACAAGAGAGCAGCTGCCTACAAAAAGTCTTGAAAAAGTTTTATATACCTCTAGTATTCAACCAATGAATATATTGATGTCTGCATTATAATATCCAGGAGCTGTTCAAAACAAATGTTTAAATATTTTACGAGAATCTTACAGAAAATTTCTATGTTTGTCTTTCAAGGGAGTAGTTTTATCTACCATCATAAAGAGAGATTCAAAAAGCAAATATTGTGAATCTAGAATTAAAAAGACAGTTGACAGTGATCTACATCTGTCCAATAATAACTTGTGTCTTTACTTTTCTATTGTTGTTTCAGAGGCTTATCTCCTTAACGACTATCTAAAACCTGAAAGTAGTAACCCCGCTTTGGGAGGCTGAGGCGGGCTGATCATGAGGTCAGAAGATGGAAACCATCCTGGCTAACAGGGTGAAACCCCGTCTCTGCTAAAAATACAAAAACAAATTAGCCGAGCGTGGTAGTGGGCGCCTGCAGTCCCAGCTACTTGGGAGGTTGAGGCAGGAGAATGACATGAACCCGGGAGGCAGAGCTTGCAGTGAGCGGAGATCGTGCCACTGCACTTCAGCCTGGGGGACAGAGCAGGACTCGTCTCAAAAAAAAAAAAAAAAAAAAAAAAAAAGAAAAAAAAAAGAAATTTAACCTGTTTTCATCAAGTTCTGTTAGTAATCCTCTGTTCTGCAGTTCTTCATCCTTGTTATTCTCTTGGTAAGTTTAATTTACAGGGGTTTTCCATTTTCACTCTGGGTTTGGAATATTGAAAATTTTATGGCAGAAACAGAATTGCTTTTGAATGCCCCTCACAAGCAGAAAGAACAGAGAATGATACAAAATAGCCATTGGTAAAAGAAGTTGGAAACCAAACATCTACCTCCTAAATCTACTTCCTAAATTCTGAAGGTAGATATTGCTCCAACCTTTGTTATATATGCACCCCAGTACATTGAGAATGCTTAGTGAACTTTAGTAATGGCAACAAATGTCATAAGTGCAGAGTGCGTATGTTTTATTTCTTATTGGTTAATTCATTCTTATATTTTTATGGCTAAAATAACTTGCTCTTAGATTAAATCTTTCTCCTTTGATTGAAAGAGTATTAAATCTCTATTTTTTTCAGCAGTTTGTGCCTATTAGCATATTTGAAATGAAGGAGAATTGTGTGTTGTTTCCTCTGATATTGTAAAAGGTAGATTATTTACTAAGAAATAAGAAATTACTCTTACAAATTAACTTTGTTCATAGTTATTATTTTTCCCTTCAGCAGAACTGAACTCTTTTAATGGGCTTCCATATAAAACATATACAAATTCTATGGCAGAATGATTCAATGTTTGTACAAGTAAAACTTTAGAAACTGAGGGACAGTTATATATGAATTTCTGGAAATTGAAATTCTAGGAAAAATCCTCATCTTAAATTATCCTCATTATTTATAGGGTGCTGCAGTTCTCCTGTGGTGTGAAAGGATGTAGATTTTTATTAGCTCTCTAAACGGAGAGTGAGATGCCATCCATACAGGGACATTGACAGAATATTATTGATTCTGTCTGTAATAAAGCCAAGTCAGGGCAACTATTGTGTGCTGAGCCACTTTGCTCTTCCACTGCTGCCAATTGTTTTCCTAGAGAATTGGGGTATAAAGTTGATTCTTATTAAGATTTCAAATTAGTGTAGGCTTTTTTTTTTTTCACTTGTTAAAACAAACTGACTCTGTGTCTTCCACACTAGCCTTCTTGACCTGACCATGTTTTGCTCTTCTTTTTCTGCTAAACATATGAAATCCTTTTAAAATGAACCATTTTCACAATTATGCAAGAGAACGAAGTCCCTTTACATTCATAAAAATATGTACTACTTCTTGGGGTGGAATAGTGAAACTGAACCCAGGTCCTGCGCAACCAATGCCTACCGAAACTGTGAGATGTTGGTGGAAGATGTCTGGATTTTTCCGCAGTAGCTGATATTGCAGAAGTGTCCAGTTGCTTCTAGGATTTTAAGTATAAACTTAGCTTCAGGAGTACAAGCATTGAAAAACTGATGTTAGCAGGGTGTCTTCCTAAGATGTGTCATCAGTCTTAACATTTTCGTCTTCCTAGTGTCGTCTGTGTATTAACAACTTGGCTTCTAGGTAGACATGGCTTTAAAAATATAGGTGTCTTCAAACACACATTTTCCTCCTGTGCTTGTTTCACTCTCTAACCCTTCAGCATAATTCAAAGTATATTATGCTAGCTTATGAGAGATTTTATGGATTTGGATGGGAGTAAATATAAAGCTTAGTGTTATTTACCTTCTCACTTTGATACTTTTTTTTGACTGCCATGCAGAGGTGTGGGTGACATTTAAAGTACAGTTAACTGATTTGGAAGAATCTTTTTTAATATAATTCTAGAGGCTTTTAAAAGTATGAGTGGGCTTTGCATAGCAGGTGGTGAATGACAGCTGTTTGGGCAGAATACAAATGAGAATATGAGACACCTCCACATTATAAAAGTTTCAGAAACAAAATATGTTGGGTCTGATATGCGACAATGCATGTAAAATTATATTTGCTTTTTTCCTTTCTTTTTTAAGTTCTGGTTATTTTTTCTTTAGTTTTAATTTAATATAAAAATAAAATGGTTTAAATAAAATTAACCATTTGAATTGCAAACCCTATATGATTTTTCACCAATAATATAATTGTAGTTTTAACTATTTCAAATTTTGTGCATCTTGTTTGTTGTTTTTGTAAGAAAATAAGCAGAAAACATTGTAATTAGAACACCTGAATTTAACATTTGGATCTGACTTCTGATCTCATTTCAATTAGTACCATTTTAAGGGAGTTAACAGAGGTGAATACTTAAAACTGTTTTTAGTATAAAGTCTTAAAATCAATTTCTTCTTTTCAGCTGACATTTATTCATTCATTGATTTTTTTCCAATTTCTGAATATATATGAGACCCCTTGTATCTAACATATGGTCATACATATGATTTATATATCATGTTAACATTTTCGATGAGCCTTCCATCCTTGGAGAGTGATACTATGTGATATGTTTCACTCTGTGTCCCCACCCAAATCTTATTTCAAATTGTAATTTCCAAATTCGGGGAGGAAACTGGTGGGAGGTGATTGGATCTTGGGGAGCAGATTTCCCCTTTGCTCTACTCATGATAATGAGTGAGTTCTCACGAGATCTGGTTGTTTTAAAATGTGTAGCATGTCCCCCACATGTAAAGACATGATCACTTCCCCTTTGCCTTCTGCCATGATTGTACTTTCCCTGAGGCCTCCCTGAGTCATGCTTCCTATAGAGCCTATGGAACCATGAGCCAATTAAACCTCTTTAAAAAAAAAAAAAAAAAAAAAGAAAATTACCAAGTCTCAGGTAGTTCTGTGTAGCAATTTGAGAACAAACTAACACAGTATGTAATGTAAATAATTGTAAATATGTGTAGAGGATGATTGCATCATAATGTGGTCAGTATGTTTTTAGAATTTGGAGCATTTCTAATTGCCTGTAGTTGAAGTGTGGAATTGGGAACATATCTGTACTGTATTTTGAGGATTGGCTAATATTTCTACAAAAGAAGATTTGGGAATCTTCAAAGAATGGTTTGAGCAAACATTTGGACAGCGGAAAGTATTGAGTATGTGCAGAGCACTAAAAGATGCTTAATTCAGCAACAGGGATTATTTAACAAAGGGCGGTTGATATAGTTTGGCTGTGCCCCACCCAAATCTCAACTTGAACTATAGTTCCCATAATCCCTATGTATCATGGGAGGGACCCGGTGGGAGGTAATTGAATCACTGGAACAGTTACCTCCCATGCTGTTCTCACGATAGTGAGTGAGCTCTCACAAGATACGATGGTTATTTCTTTGTTTGTTTTTGTTTGTTTGTTTTTTTTGAGATAGAGTCTCACTCACTCAGTCACTCAAGCTGGAATGCAGTGACAAAATCTCTGCTCACTGAAACCTCCACCCCCAGGTTCAAACAATTCACCTGCCTCAGACTTCCAAGTAGCTGGGACTACAGGTGCCTGCCACCATGCCCAGCTAATTTTTGTATTTTACTAGAGATGGTGTTTCACCATGTTGGCCAGGCTGATCCTGAACCCCTGACCTCAAGTAATCCACCCACCTCGGCCTCCCAAAGTGCTGGGATTACAGGCATGAGCCACCGCGCCTGACCAAGATCTGATGGTTTTATAAGGGGCTTTTTCCCCTTTGATCAGCACTTTTCTCTCCTGCTGCCTTGGGAAGAAGGATGTGTTTGCTTCTTCTGCCCTGATTGTAAGTTTCCTGAGACCATCCCAGCCATGTGAAACTGTGTGTCCATTAAACCTCTTTCCTTTATAAATTACTCAGTCTCATGTATTTCTTCATAGCTGCATGAGAATGCACTAACACAGTAAATAGGTATGGCAGAGTGGGACACTACTGTAAAGATACCTGAAAATGTGGAAGTGACTTTGGAACTGGGTAACAAGCAGAAGCTGGACTAGTTTGGAGGGCTCAGCAGAAGACAGGAAAATGTGGGAATGTTTGGAATAATCTACAGACTTGGGGCATCAGAAGACCAGAACATGTGGGTAAGTTTGAAACATCCTAGAGACTTATTGGGTGGCTTTGACCAAAATGCTGATAGTGATATGGACAATGAAGTTCAGGCTGAGGTGGTCTCAGATGGAGATGAGGAACTTGTCGGGAACTGAAGTAAAGTGACATTTGCTATGCAAAGAGATTGGTGCATTTTGCCCCACCCTAGAGATCTGTGGAACTTTGAACTTGAGAGAGATGATTTAAGATACCTGGTGGAAGAAATGTCTAAGCAGCAAAGCATTCAAGAAGAAGCAGAGGATAAAAGTTTGGAAAATTTGTAGCCTGATGGATGTGATAAAAAGCAAAACCCCATTTTCTGGGGAGAAATTCAAGCCAGCTGCAGAAATTTGCATAAATAATGAGGATCCAAGAAAATATATCCAGGGCATGTCAGAGACCATCATGGGAGCACCTCCCATCACAGGCCCAGAGGCCTAGGAGGAAAAAATGGTTTCCTGGACTGGGCCCAGGGCCCCCCTCTTCTATGCAGCCTCGGGACATGGTACCCTGCCTACCAGCTGCTTCAGCTCCAGCTGTAGCTAAAAGGCACCAACGTACAGCTCAGTCCGTTGCTTCAGAGGATGCAAGCCCCAAGCCTTGGTGGCTTGGACATAGTGTCGAGGCTGCGAGTTCACAGGAGTCGACAATTGACATTTGGAAACCTCTGTCTGGATATCTGAAGATGTGTGGAAACACCTGGATGTCTAGACATAATTTTGCTGCGTGGGCAGAGCCGACATGGAGAAACTCTGCTAAGGCAGTGTAGAAAGGAAGTGCCCTAGCAGAGCCCCCACACAGAGTCCCCACTGGACCACTGCCTAGAGGAGCTGTGAGAAGAAAGTCACCATCCTTCAGACCACAGAATGGTAGATCCAACAACAGCTTGCACCGTGTGTCTGGAAGTGCCACAGGCATTCAATGCCAGAATTTGAAAACAACCAGGAGGGGGACTATCCCCTGCAAAACCACAGGGGCAGAGCTGCCCGAGACTGTGGGAGCCCACCTCTTGCATCAGTGTGACCTGGATGTGAGACATGTAGTCAAAGGAGATCATTTTGGAACTTTAAGTTTTACTAACTATTCTGTTGGATTGCGGACTTGCATGGGACTGCCCCTTTCTTTTGGCCAATTTCTCCAATTTGGAACAGACATATTTACCCAGTGCCTGTACCCCCATTGTATCTAGCAAGTAACTAACTTGCTTTTGATTTTACAGGCTCAGAGGTGGAAGGGACTTGCCTTGTCTCAGGTATGACTTTGGACTTAGATTTCTGGGTTAATGCTGGAATGAGCTAAGACTTTGGGGGACTGTTGGAAAGTCATGATTGTGTTTTGAAATGTGAAGACATGAGATTTGGGAGGGGCCAGGGGCAGAATGATATGGTTTGGCTGTGTCCCCACCCAAATCTCATCTTGAATGATGTTCCCATAATCCATACATGTCATGTGAGGGACCCATTGAGAGGGAATTGAATCATGAAGGTGGTTATCCCCTTGCAGTTCTAGTGATAGTGAGCAAGTTCCCATGAGATCTGATGGCTGTATAAACGGCTTTTCCCCCATTGTTCAGCACTTCTTTCTCCTCCTACCTTGTGAAGAAGTTTATGTTCACTTCCCCTTCTGCCTTGATTGGAAGTTTCCTGAGGTCTCCCAGTCATGTGAAACTGTTAGTCAATTAAAACTTTTTCCTTTATAAATTTTCCAGTCTTGGATATTTCTTCATAGTAGCATGAGAATGGATTAATACAATAGGACTGATATAAAGGCTAGGAAAATAGGGGAGTTCCAGCAGTACATGGCAAAGACAAAAATCAACAGATGAGAGACAATCAAGACAATTAAAAATGATTATGATAAAATTAAAAAGCTTCCTTTTACTAAGAGTACTTTGACTCTTCAACAGGGCAGATATCAAATATATATTAATTGGAGAAATATGTTCTTATTTAATTACCCAACCAATTACGTGTGGTAGAAATAATTATTTTTATTTTATATGGAAAACTGATGAGTGAAAAACAGTTAGCAACTTGAGCACATCCTAAATTTAAAATAGCTGTTAAGTTGTAGAACTCAGATTTAAAGTCATCTCATTAGACTCCAGTTTTTATGCTTATAACCAACATACAATCCTGTGTGTTGCAGGAAGGGAATTCAAATACAGACACTCATGGGCTCTAAGACGTGTACTTGTCATTAAATAACTAGAGTCCAAGCGGAGAAACGATTTGAGGGAAGTGATGTTCCAAATTCAATGTCAGATCTACCACAAGAGTGGCTTGCTGCAGAGTTGATAATTCACTGATCTGAGGTTGCCATTCCACCTATTAGTCATAGCTAAACTCTGGGGTCGGAACAATAAACTAGATAGGCAATTGTAACAGCCACCATTGTTACAAAAAAATTTCACACTATGTTCATTAAATGTGTTAATTTACATAGAAATAAAAGCTTGAGTCATTATTCCCTAGTGGATTCTTCTTACTTGGTTTGTTCAATCTACTCTTAACTGGTCTGTGAGAATCCACCTCATCTAGGTATAAACCTATTATTTCATCCTGACTCATGACTTTCAGAACACAACAAAAAGGTAAACTGAGCTAAATAGAAGCCATGTTTTGAATAAAATACTAGATAGTCTATTTAAACAGTTAAATACACATAAAAATGTATGTATATACCATATATAATTATTGTGCAAATGAGATATTATTCATAAACGTATGTATAAAATCTCAATATATACATCTCAAGGCACCCCCTGCCCCATCTGAATGTGGGTCATTTTAACTCAGTTTGCAATAGCTCAATACAACATGTTCATAATTCTCTTGATATTATTCAATTATATTAATGTTAAATAGAAGCATGCATATTTTGTTTTAAATAGGCTACTCAGTGAAATATATGATTGGGAAAATCTTCTTAGTTCTAAACATCGAGCACAAATGAGCTGCTAAAATTCAAACCACATACCTGATTCTGATCCCCCACACCAATAAAACAACAACAACAACAGCAACAACGACAACAACAACAGTATTTCAGCAAATGCTTTTATTTCTATATAAATACATTCTGTGTACTCAGGTGACTGTTATTTATTTTTTGTCAGTATGAGTTTTAGGCACTATGGTAAACTTTTTATATATATTATATCATTTAATTGTCATCCATTTTAAAATTATAAATTTGAAATCTCAGTATCCTCTGAAGCAACCTGTGACCATATAACACAGTTTTGGCCAGTGTGGTCAGGCAGAAGTCCTTTGGGAGGAGTCTGTTCAGAAAAGAGGGCAGTGCTTCAATAGAAAGCCATATTTTCCACTTTTTAATCAACTCTCCTGTCTGTTGGGAAAGCAGACATCATGCCTATAGTTGATGCAACCCATTTCAATCATGAGAACAAAAGGCACACAGGAAGAAAAATAAAGCAAAAACATTAAAGGCATCCAGGTCACTGATGTCATATGATGCTAACAGAGCAACCCTGGCCTGCTTATTATGTGAGAAAAGTGATGCTGTAAATTTTTAAAGTCACTGTTAATTTTTTGGTTAATAAAATTACCACACAGACAGGAAGTTAAGGGCTAGGATAAAACATGAGTATTAGTGACTACAAAGCCAGCATTTTTTTCCTATTTTGTCAAAACTGTCTGGGTTCATATCCTTAAGGAACACATGGATTTCATGGAAAGATCAATAAACAGCTAAAGTAATAGTAGCTTGGATATCACTACAATAATAAGTATAGCTTCATTAACACTTTATATCATGTAATTCTTGACAGTGTCCTGGATTTTGGAGAGCTAACCTTGGCAGAATTAATTTGCCCTTCTGCCACCTTTTGATCTCTCTGCACTCATCCTCCTAGAATGTGTCTCCTAGAATGTGGGAGAAAATGTTTTTCATGAAGCAGGAAAATATTAAAAAGAAAAACTAGAGAAAACATTGGTCATTACTTGAAAGATATTTTCTTTCTAAATTAATGTTTGTTTATATTTGTTCTCAGAGGTCATAAAATTATTTAAAATTTTAATGTGTATTAAAGAGTTGTTAAGAAGTTTAAGTATTTAGTGTCACATAAACTGCTTATAAAACAGTTTTTACTCTGCATCAATCTGCAAATCACAGTGGCAGTAAATGTTTCTGGAAATGTCAAATACTTTCTGGTTTAAAATCACTCCAGAACACCAATAGTAGCTCCTCGTTGACATTTTACTATTCTGCTTCAAGCTAAAGACAGATGGCTCTTTATATGTGTGATATGAAAAGCAATATTCTTTTTAAAATCAAGTCATAGTAAGGTTTCACTAAACTTTTTGAAAAGGTGTGTGACTTCTTGTTTACATGTTTTCCATTCTGAATTGCCCTATAACTCAAGAGTTTTGCTGCTTTCAGTCTTGAAGTATGGCAGAAAGCAATTAGAAATAAGAATTTCAATATAAATATTATCTCTTTTGGAGGCCTATTGGAGTTAGTGGTAAAGCAATAATAATGATTAGGTTAAACAATACTCCAGTCTGTCACCTGTCAGGGGAATTCTAAATTTGATTATTAAAGTTTGTATTTTAATGTACTATACATGCTACTTGAAATTATAAAACTATAATTAACTATAAGTGTGACACCTGTTGAAATTAAGGTTAAAACAATGCTTATAAAATGTCGTTATTATCCATTTTTAAGCACAAATCGTTGCCTAGCATGTTTCAAAAGATGGGGGAAGCTATTTGATCTGGTAAAGTAACTAAAAGTTGTCAGTTTTTAAATAAATAGTACACCATGGCAGTGTATTTGGAGAGGAGTGATTTTGTAAGTATGATCATTAAAGTGGCTTTGTTAATAGCAATCCTCTTTCGCATTTGCAAAGTATGCTTCCTTCAAGAGGCTTAGAGTGCTTTTTTTAATATCTTTGTACTGCTTCACAGTAACTGTAAAAAATGAAACAAATCTCCTCTCTAAAAATGTCATTGCATAAAGAATTTTCTCTATGGGAATAAATGACCTAACATTGAATAAATAACCACAAAAATCTATTGCTACCTTTATCTGTCTCAAAGTATGTAGTCAGATCAATGGTCCCATTGAACTTTGCATTAGTCTGAAATCATTTCATATATTTGATCAATTTAGGGTGTAATATTTTGAAAAGGAGTTGTCGATTATGTTTAATTTATCAGTTTGTGTATTCTCAGTACTGCTTATATGCACATGATATATAAGAGTTGTTTAATACCTGAATTAAAATCAGATGTTGACTATATACATGCAGTAAAAGATGCAGAGGTTTTGAGGTTTAAAATGTATTAGTTTTCTTTTTATTGTGTGTAACAAATTAATACAAACTTAGAGGTGGGCCAGAATTCTGGAGAGGGCTCAATTTGGTTCTCTGCTCAGGGTCTCATCAGGCTGAAATCAAGTTACTGGCCAGGGTTGTGTAACTATGGGAGTGAATATCCCATCACAGTTTGCTATGTAATATGACCTAAGTAAGCAAGCGTATGACCACCAAAATATGAACATGTTAAGCCTACACTCAAAGATACATGGTTGTAAGTCCTATAAACCAGGGAGTGAGCATACTGAAAAACTTGGAGGCCATCTTGGAATTCGGCCTACCGTAAGAAGGGCGCACACACACACACACACACACACACACACACACACACACACGAAGGCAGCATCAAGGGAAAACTTCATTTGAATTTTGTTGTTGTTGTTGTTTCTTCACTGTTATCTCCTATTAGGAATAGAGATAAGGGAGAGGATTAAACATTCTCTGCTAGTTGTAGTTCAGCTATCTGAAAACTGACGTGTTTGATGAAATAACAGCTAACATGGATTGAATGCTTATTGTGTGCCAGACACTCTTAAATTTTAGCTACATTAGCTCATTCAATCCTACAAAAACTGTGTAGAAAAGGTAACATTATTGTAACCTTTTTCGTAGTTGAAAGATGTGAGGCACACAAAGATTAAATTATTTATCAGGTTCAGAATGCTGGTGAGTGGCAATGATAGGACAATATGCCAAATATTTGTTATATGCTCAATAAATGTAGTTATTAATTTGATTGACTATTATTTAGGATCATTAGAAAAGGAAATAGTATAGAATAACCTAAAGCACACAGACATTTTGCTAACTAGCACTGTTGGTCTTTCATATTAGAACTAGTGGAGGATTGTAGCCATCCTCATCCCAGAGAAGTACAAAATCAAATTTGAAAGAACTTCTAATTCAAAATCACTTCTGTTTAGCAGTGCCCATGACTTCTGTTTAGAAGTTCCAGCACTGCCCACCTTCTCAGTGTATTGACCAAGGAAATGCAGGAAAAAAAAAGACAAAATCTTATAATGATCATAAAAATTAAAACAGAATGGCTAACCACTACCGGGTAGAATCTTCATTATATTGAAGAAAGAGCATTCAGCCCAGGTTTGATTCAGTGGCATAACCTGACTTTGACCTCATGGAAAAAAGCTAACAAAAATAACGTGAGATGTGTTGTTTCTCTCAAAGCTTGATTTTGGCTTTTCCAAAATAAATAGCCACAGTACTGTTTCTTTTCTTTGACTTCTACCCCGCTGTCCTCTGCCCTCAAATACTGATTGTATCAACATATTATGTTCATCTAAGCAGAGGTAACAAAGTCCGGCAAACAGCTAGGATTTGCAATCTGAATCAGAGTTGTTCTAGGGGGTGAAGGTGACTGTGGAAGGAGAAAAGAAGCTGCAGCAGACAGAGGTGTAAGAAATTTAATGCCGAGACCCAATGCTACAGGAAGAAACCTGAGAGCAGAATGTTACTTGCAATGTGGTTTTTCATACATTGCAGCAATTCAGATCAGCAGAGAAACATGCTCATGTCCATGAATTATTATTTTGTAGGACTCATCATAAAATTTTAAGACATTCTTTTACATGCTCAATATGGTTTCAGAAAATCTGACTTTCTTTGTCAGGAAATGTAGAGAATTACTGTTTATTTTGATTTCAAGAGAGTAGGCCAGGTATCAGTTGAGACTGTAATTCTATGACAATTTTACTAAAATAATTTTATTTTAAGATAAGCAATGATTCAGCAGATGTCTGCCACACTATTGTGAATAACAATGAAATTTTAATCTTGTTCAAATAGGTAAGCATGGGACATAGTCAATAGAGAAATAAGTATTGGTTGCCAGAGTTAAAAAATATTACTTATACAATTGATGAGATGCAAAGAGATAGCATAATTATAAAGTTGACTTGGAATTACTGGATTAGTAGAACTATTGGAACTGTGTTTGAAGTTGAAAACTTGCATTGATACATTTTCTGAAGACAATGAACATATTAATGAGGTAATACAAAGGATTGCTAATTCTTAGAGTTTGTTATTATTCTTCAGAACTGTCTCTTCATGTCTCTCAGAATGAGAGCATATTAGTTGACATCATCAAAGAAAAAGTTTATTGTAATCGTTGAGTCATTCCTTATAATAATTGCTTTTGAAGTCCTGAGGTTGGCTTTAAAAGCTTGAATTATGAATATTTCATATTATGTTATTTTCATATTCCATGTGCATAGCTCATGCAAATTAATTTTCTTATAGCTTCATACTGACCTTTACTTCATTGAAGGAAATTAAATTGTAAAATGGATCTGCTTGGAAAAATCTTTTTCAGGAAATATCCCTTCTTCTATTTTGTTGAGGTTTAAGAGAAGCCCTTAGCATTCCAGGTTATCGATCTTATTATATAATATAATGAAATAAAAATTTAGATATTTAATACATTTTTTTTAAAGTTTAAAATAAAATGCTAATGTTTAAAATGTTGGAATACAGCAGAAATGAAATGTAGCTGTTACAATTACCTCCTAATATTTGTAGGATATGAGGGTAATTTTTACATCATATAGTGGCTTATTTGATGTTTTTCCAGACTGTTTGAAATTGATAAAATACACATTAATACATAGACATTCCTTAAATATCTAAAAATCTTTAATTTGTACGTCCAATAATATATTTACCATGAAGACATTAAAATATACCTTAAACACCTAGAAACAAAGCAGATGCATTTTTTACATGTAGTTACACACAATAAGCTGTTTTTTGTTTTATCTGAGGATGGCTTTGAAGAATTTTTTACATCTTTGATGATCTCAGATAGAAAACAGACTGAGGATTGTGTACTTCCTGTTCATAATATCTCAACTACCTCCAAAAATTCACAAATGTAACCTTACAATGGCTGGTGACACTGATGTCTTGTATACAGAAGAAGGGGAAAAACTTTGAGCTTCCCGTGCATCATTTATTTTAAATTCACATTGCATTTTATTTTCAAAACTCTAAAATCATATTACATGGACATTACCTCCTTTATCTAAACATTATGATTCCATTTTCATATTAAAGTGGTTTTCAATGTAACATTATGCATGGAATCAAAAATAGAACTTTGGTGTTTATTCTTACACCAAAGAATAGTTTTGTTTAAAAGACTAATTTACCCAAATGTCCATCTGTGACAGACTGGATTAAGAAAATGTGGCACATATACACCATGGAATACTATGCAGCCATAAAAAAGGATGAGTTTGCATCCTTTGTAGGGACATGGATGCAGCTGGAAACCATCATTCTTAGCAAACTATCACAAGAAGAGAAAACCAAACACCGCATGTTCTCACTCATAGGTGGGAACTGAACAATGAGATCACTTGGACTCGGGAAGGGGAACATCACACACTGGGGTCTATCATGGGGAGGGGGGAGGGGGAGGAGGGAGGGATTGCATTGGGGAGTTATACATGATATAAATGATGAATTGATGGGTGCTGACGAGTTGATGGGTGCAGCACACCAACATGGCATAAGTATACATATGTAACAAACCTGCACGTTATGCACATGTACCCTAGAACTTAAAGTATAATAAAAATAAAAAAAAAAAAAATAAATAAAAGACTAATTTAAAGAGAATGTATTTATAAAGAGAGAGTCTATGGATTTCAGAATAATCTTAATAAACAATTAGTTTAGGAAGATGAAGCCTGAGAGATAAAATAACCAAATCCATAAAATCATGAGTATGAACACAGACTTGTTCACTGAATCCAAACTAAAACAAAGACCTAATTAGTTCTTAAGAAATTTCAGTTTTAAAAGAAATAAAAGAATAATAATGTCTGAGGTAGTAAAACTATTAAGCTTGTTAACTTGAGGAGCTGTCAAATACAAAATATAAACAGATCTAATCATGGTTTAATAAAGTCTATGATGTCAATTACATAAAATGTATTAAGACACGTACAAAATTCTTTCTTATTTGAACACATTTTCATAGGGATTATGACTTACATTCAAATACTATGCCAACTCTCTGGTTCTCCCAAAACCTTCCATCCCTACCCCACCCCCACTGTAGTATTTCTGTCAAAGCTTAAATTTTCTTCTCTATAATTCATTGTTTTGCTGTATTTTTATAATTCTTTATTTTATGTAGCACAATTTAAATTTTAAAAAAGAATGTTTATAAAAACTTGTAAACGTGTCATCATAATTTTAAATTTGATGTTGTTGATGTCAAGTCTGGTCTAAATCATTGCTTACCTTTTGAAGGAACTTGATCAAACAAACCATTTTGTATCTTTGCCAAAGAGTCAGCCATATAATGTGGAAGGGAAAAATTAACCTCTGTGCTCAAACTTACTAATATAATTTAAATGTTCACCTTTTATACTATCGATTTTAATCAGTATTAGTAATTCCAGTATTTATTTTATAGATGAATTAGAATCTTGGAAACAAGCAAATACTAGGTATTTTTCAATATTTCAGTATATGTAGCATATATAAAACATTAAAGAGAAACTGAGGCATTTTATAAAACAAAAAAATAGATTAGCGGTGCCCATTGTTATAAAAGTATTTAACCTAATATCTAAAAATGAAGGTAGCTTATAGTTATAAATGAACATAATAGACATAGGAATACATATCTTTGGCTTTTAAAGCTAAGACAGAAATAACTTGGTGCTTAATAATTGAGTATTTATTCAATTAAATATGCAATTTTAACATAAAACATATTATTAAGTATCTAAGTTCTTATAAAATTCTGAAAGTCTGAAATTATATACACAGGACATATGTGTACATATATGACTAACATTTTAATGTGGATACTTGTCATGCATTATGTCTTACATTCAAATTTATGCTAATAAATATAATTAATGTACTTCTTTCATGAAATAAAATTCTCTAAATGTTCACTCTCCTAAAGATTAGCATTCGGTTAAATGGTAGTGTAGTGTCCTTAGTGTTCTATACATAAAGTTTAAAAAAATCGATTTTAATATAGATTGCATTTCTTTCAACCATTATGTATGTGCATGTTTATGAACACATATAAGCATAACATTAGCAAAAGTAAATTTCAAGGAAAAAACATAGTTTTATGTTGAGTTTTGATTAATGTTTAATTCCCATGAAAGTAAATCAGATAACTCTTGTGGCAGGATAATGAACATACCTAACATTTTGCTTTATTAGAAGAGAATCTTGACACTTTGTAGTTACTAATAAATTAATGGTTGATGAGAGGAATACATAAATGATATTGGTTCATATCTGAGTGACATTTTTACTAAAATTCCTTCTTTATTAATGTTTTAAATTAGTCTATAAATGACTTCCTTATTCTGCTCTACAAAATGTGAAAGTTTGTTGGGACATGAACTCTAATTTCTTTCCAGCACCAGTGTTTAAAGATCAAATGAAATTTTTAAAACCTGCAGAGTGTCTTATTCAGGCTCCCAGTAATGAAGTAGATTTCCCTTATTAGAACAATCTCATGCTTTTAATAGACAATTCAAATATTGCAAATGTTTTATTATTCAAAATATGTCACAATGTGCATTATTTGTAACGAAACACTGCATTTTAGAATCATTACTGTATCAATATTGTCTGTCTGTTTTTGGACTCTATATTTTCTTATTCTTTATCTTCATATCTTTTATAATCCAAGTTTTTGAAATACTCTGTCTAGGATTTACCTCAAATATATAATCGCTTCTCCATTTTGAGATTTGAATATATTTTATTCTTAACTTCAATCTAGTTCTAGTTCATATTGATACCATACAATACATTTGAAAAATTAAGTATTTTTTCACACATTAATACTAGCTTAAAAACTTGATTTTTGTAATTAATATAATTCTATAAAAATTGATATTCATATTCATAATCCATTATTTCAATGACAAAAATTTGTAGATTTTTGAAATATTAGAAGAATATAAATGTTAAGATGTTTATTTTTGGAATGAAAAATTAGACTTATTTTTTATTCAACTTATGCTCCTCACATATTGTTTTAATTTGTCTTTAAGTAATATGTAGAATTAATCATGTTAACTCTTCAATACGTACACTGTATAACCCTTTATAAAAACCATGGTATGATTTTAAAGTAGAGATGGTGGTTCAGAATTTTATAATTTTCACTTTTCTGTAATCATTTTTCCAGAATATATACATTGTTTTTATTGCCAATATATATGTCCTTGAAATGAAAGGATTTCCCCATGTAACCTTTTTTGTTATGTTAAAGATAATTTAGACATGTGTCAATCATTTGTAGAAAAATTAGCTTTGAAATATTATAATATGCTATAATAATTACTGAACTCTATCTCTAGAGATATGTTTGTTGACTCAGCCATTCAAGAAAATGGGACTTTCTATCTAAAATACTCTTAAGTTTCTTTCTTTTTTTTTTTTTTTTTTGAGATGGAGTCTCGCTCTGTCGCCCAGGCTGGAGTGCAGTGGCCGGATCTCAGCTCACTGCAAGCTCCGCCTCCCGGGTTTACGCCATTCTCTCGCCTCAGCCTCCCGAGTAGCTGGGACTACAGGCCCCCGCCATCTCGCCCGGCTAATTTTTTGTAGTTTTTTAGTAGAGACGGGGTTTCACAGTGTTAGCCAGGATGGTCTCGACCTCCTGACCTCGTGATCCGCCCGTCTCGGCCTCCCAAAGTGCTGGGATTACAGGCTTGAGCCACCGCGCCCGGCCAATACTCTTAAGTTTCTAAAGACCTCAGAGATTCTGTATGAAAAATGAGAAAAATGAATGTGAAATACTCTCTTTTTTTCCTCAGAAAGATAATGGCAGTTGCTAGAGTGAACTCCATCAATAATCTGCAATATTCAGTGATCAAAATAATGCTTATTTTTACGTGATTTTAAAATTACTACAACTACTATTTTATTGATTTCTCCAATTACTATTATCAGTTATTTATAATCCCAGTTTTCTCATAAAAGTCTTCTGAATGATATAAGTGTTGTCTTATTACATCACTCCAAACACTTCCCTAAAGACGTTCTTCAATGAGGAGGAAATACTGTTATTCCACAGCAGAGAAAATACACTCTACCCAATTGGCTGAAAAATGATTATAATAATTATACATTTCCTTTTAAAAATCAAAGTGTGTGTGTGTGCATGCGTACACATGTTACTACATGTGTAACACACTGAAAACTTCTTTTATTAACAAATTTTTGTCAAAGTAGCTGCCTGGAGAAAGGATAAAACAGACAAAAAACAACAGAATAAAATATATGGTGAGGCGATTACCAAAGAAAAAATTATGTAATGGGACCAAACTGCAAGATTAGTGTTCTCTTCATGATCATGTGAACTTTTTAGATAATGTGTTCATTACATTTTTCAATAGAAGTGTTTAAGAATAATACAAATAAATAGAATTTCATGGGTTGAATCATGATTTTCCCGTGAACTTATTTAGTTGACTCAGTTATCATACATGCATGATCTTTTGGTTGATACTCATTTATCAGTATCTCTTAACATTCTTTCACAATTCCATCAAAAATTTACTTCCAAAGCCTCTGTGTTAAATAATTTTCCATTAATATAACTTGAATACATTTTTGGGAGCTTACATTCTAATGTGAGTGATGCCCATTTATGAGATCAGTTCAGGTTTCTAGAAATTGAGGTTTTAAAGCAGATTTCAGTATGAATATAGCAATTTAATACCAAATCCCATACTATAAAATATACTCAGACATATGGTGAAGGCACAGGGACATGACTCTGCTGTTTAGCCACATTGCATGAAATTGTCTTACCATTTTTTAGACATAAGGAGTCAAGATGCATATATGTGAATGTTTCACATGTCATAGTGAAACAACTGATTTTTGTGTTTGCCTACATAGGAACACCATTCATTGTAATACTACATTGATAGCCTTTACATTATTTTGTTTGTCTTTGTATCGCTACTGTTCCATATAGTGACTGGGACAGAGGTGAAGCATGGCAAACATTTGTTAAACTACAGGACTCTATGATTAAATAACAATAAATGAAGTATAAGATATTCCAAACTATGGGTTGTTAAATACATTTATTCCTGCTATCATTGATGCTGATTTGATCTCACTTGGATTCATGTTTCAATATTTTAGTTTCTTTACATGTAACAACAATTCCACATTGAAAAAAATGATTGCTGGGTTTTACATGTTGATGTCAATCTTTCCATATGTTTTTTATTCACTTTCTTGCTCTAGTAAATAGCATCTAACAAAAAGAATTTTGACATTTTTTAGTGTCTCAAAATTTAACAATGATTCAGTCTTCATTTTTCTCACAATTGTTATCTGTTTGTTACAGATAGATAACAAAATCAGAAATAATAAGATTGTAGACAAAATATCTAAAATTTAATATTGTTATTTTAGCAAATGTCTGACATTTAAAATAGTTGCTTTGCTTATTACTTCTAAAAGTTTCATTTCTGCTCTACAAAATTTAATTAG
This sequence comes from Rhinopithecus roxellana, assembly GCF_007565055.1. NCBI lineage: Eukaryota > Metazoa > Chordata > Mammalia > Primates > Cercopithecidae > Rhinopithecus > Rhinopithecus roxellana. The sequence goes on along the minus strand of NC_044556.1, from coordinate 142,564,763 downwards.
TAGGTAAGATTCCAGGTAAATGTATATATTTACTGTTAAATAATTATGACTTTCAAAACACAGCTCAATCTTATTTTTTTAGTTTTCCAAATGTAACATTTTACTACCTGTGCTGCTAAATTTGTATTGTTTCCCAAGTGATTTAATTTTTTAAATGTTTCTTAAACTTTTTGTTTTTTCATCTTCAAAGGACCCCTCTGTAATTGGTTGATTTATAGGGCAAAATCAATAAAATGAAATGACCAAAATCTTCAAACCCTTAATAAAATGTATTTATATGTACATATACTTTCTGTTCTGCTTTTGTTTTATAAAAGATGCACAAAGATATGCAAGTTAGTGAATCTTTTGTATTGTCCTTAAATGAGGAAATTAGCTACTTAACTCCTAGCTTCAAAAGATAAGTGGTAATCTGCACAATTGGTCGTAGAAGGATTTGCTATTTGGGATACATATGAAGAAAAGTTTAAAACATGGCTCTCAGCTGCGTATTGCAGAATGCAAACTTTATCAGAGAATATACCATGAAGAGAGTTTTTCTTTCTCTCTCTTTCCCTGTCACTCCCACTGTTAAATTCACTTTTGGATGCCCAGAAGCAAGCAGTAGCAATCAAACACAAGTGTTCAATAAATACTTGTTCATTTATTCAAGTTATAGAATATGAGTTTTGATAAGTTGTACCAACTTTTATTTTCATTGCTGAAAAGGCTTCAGATGACATAGCTAAACAAACGTGGTTAAATTTGTGTTGGTAATTTTTTTCCTTTTTAGGTAGATGATAAAGAGCCAGGAAATTAAATATAAGAACAATGTGGCACAATGAAAATAAATTAATCTTTTTAAATTTAGTTAATGCCATAGCTAAGACTTAGCATCTGATGAGGTGGGTCGGGGAGGGTATACATCTTCACCATGCTTTTTTTTTTTTTTTCCTCTTAACGAAGATCTGCACTGCACATAACTAAAAAGTTAAGGGTTGTTTTTTAAAAAAAGCTTTTTCTTTAGAAAAATGCTTATGCTTAAAATGTTCCCATATTTTAATTTAGCTGAAAAAGCATTTTTTATGAAGTAAAAATTATAAAATTTTGAGGAGAGCAATAGTTATCCCCATACTTTAGTCAAGAAAAATCTCATTATTCTCAAAGATATTTTTTGATTTGTAACCAAGACATTATTATAAAAATTTATGTTAAAATTAAAATGTGACACTTAAACACAGGGAATAATTTCTAAAATCCATCCACATGCTTGAAGTCAATACTGTAGTTGGCACTTTGCAAATACTTACAATTTAATCACCATAAAAACATTGTGAACATTTTATTCCAGTATTACAAATAAAAAATTGAAGATAAGAATTTAGGTAGCTTTCTCAACATAGTACACTTGGTAGATAGTAGAGATACAATTCAAATAAAAATGCACCACAAATTAAAGACTTTACTCTTTGCTGAAATACGACTCTAACTTCCTTATAATGCTTTCTTTTGATTTCACCTGACTTTGCAATCACTTATTGATCTTTTATTACGTTCATAACTTGACAGTCTAGGTATTTACTATTGCTTATGGACTTCAAAAAATGCCCCAAATTATCTAATTCAACCCAACTTTATTTATCATCCAATACTTTAAAGACATTGTTATCATACACTGGACTGGTCAAAAAAAAATTCAGTCTCTATTTCCTGTGGCTTCTTTCCTTCATATGTTTCTGGGTTTTCTTTAATCTTGTGCCCTATTCTTAGACAAACATCCCATGTTAACTTTTAGTCTTAAGTTTTCCTTCATTAATTATACTTATTTGTCTCTTTTCCTTGGATACACATCAAGAGTTGCTTTGGAGAATATCAAGTGAACAAATTAGAATTAATTAGTGTTCTTTATGTGGGGACCATAAAGAACACTAGAAAGTAGAAATCCTGAGTCTTTATCTTAAAACGAATGTGGATGGAAAGAGTCCTTAGAAGTTATATAAACTTCTGAGGATCCCACATCCAGTTAGGGGAACTCGCATACTGAGGCTTTCAAGTCTAGTTTCAATTTGTGCATTCTGCCATCATTCAGCCAACACTCGGTGCTTTCTGTGCATCTGTGCTTGGCTACTTTCAGTTGTCTAATTATTTATTTTGTTTCTGTATTTGTCCATGTTTTCTCCTCCAGAGAGTGCAAAGTTTTTGAAGTCAGTGATTATTTATGAAGAAGTCCTGGTATGTTTTTGAAGCATCTCATTGAATATTTCGTAATTTAACAAAGAGATCAGATGATTTTGAATAGCATTATATATGGAAAAGCTACATGATACATATTTGTGGTACCAGAACAACGCTATTAAAATCAGCCCATGATGTTTCTGATGAGATCACAAAGTTTGTATCAAGTCTTAATCCTGTATATGAAACAATTAAATTCTATACAGAAAAAGAAAACAGGAATTAACCAAGGAAACCATAAAAATCACCTTTTTAGTTGATTTCTGAAATGCAAGATACTTTGTTTTTATATTCACAACAGTTTAAACAACTGATATAGCATTAAGATCAATGATACAATAACTCCATTAATACTTTCTATCCCAATATTACTCTAAAAGAAGAAAATATGTTTATTCCTTATTACATAACAGGAAGGATAATCAACATTCAGTGAAAGCTTTTATTGTCAGATAAACTTAACTGTATGAATGAAGTTAAAAATATTTATCACTATAAATGATCGAAAGTTTTTACATTTTACATTTCCACTAACATTATGTTTCCAAAGCCTAAGGCACGGCATGTTTAAATACAAATATTTACAGACCATGTAACACATTTAAAATTAAATATCTCTTTAAAACAGTGACATAAAAATGTATTAGTATAATCTTATTTGAATAATAATTACTTAAGCAGATTTGTTTGACAAGAATATAATCAATGAGATAACACTTTCTGAATATGAACCAATGCGGCAGATGACCAAATCGCGAGAGCTTTAGACTCTTTGCTTCTTCCCCTCATCTCGTTTCTGATTTCTACCCACAATTTCAAAGGGCCAAACATGAGACCTCCTGGGCAAAACCTTCTCTGGTTTTTATTCAAGCCATTGATGGCCTAATAGTTTAGTAGCAAGTTTCCTTAGCAGGTGAGAAGGTAGTCTACTCGGTTCCCTACCTGGAGATATGCAAAATCTGGTCATGTTTCTGTGACCAACAGAAGTGCTTTGTATAACTGGGTATGTCAATGCTCACTTAGGAATGAGTTCAGATGTGGATCTTATTCTCAGTCATTAATCTAGATTATATTTAATCTGAAGTTCTGTAGAGATGAATGTGTCTTCACAAAAGTTCCTGTTGCTGGTTTATAACTAGAAGTGATGTTACTATTCTTGGGACAGGGTTAGTAGTAACCCAATAATAAATGTTCTTCCTCTCCCATTGTAAGAACCAGATCACTTCTGCACTATTACCGAAAAAAGAGAACATTCATTATGGAAGATGCTATCTGAACATTTGGATAGCTGAGTATTATTATATTTATATAACACATATTATGCCGCTTTTGTAAAAAATCCCAACTAGATTTTTGTTTGAACTGTTGACAACTTTGCAAAAGCTTAACTTTTACTTAACTCTACAATCTTATAAAACATTATTACTTTTTCCTACTGCCTTTTAATTAAGAAATAAGTTTTTTTCTGATTATGAATGGAATGGCATCAAATAGAAGGTTTTACAGAATATACTGACAGATACTGTATGTATTTTGTTAACAAAAAGTTTTGTTTTTACATTTTTAAAATCATTTCACGTGACATATTTCAGTTTAAAGGATGGGACCAGATCTTAACATAAACATGCGATATGTTAGAAGCAGATGTATAAGTTTGTCATAAAAATGAGCAAAATAAATTTTCTTTATAACCAAATGGCAACATCTGATTGTACATCTTGGAATTCATTGCAGGTAAATGAGCGTGATCGTCTTCTAAGATTTGTTGGTCTCTGAGGTCTTCCTTCAATCAAGTCTAAATAGATGTCAGATTTCAGAAAACGTGCATAACTGTCTTGTTCCATGAGCTGATATACTCTGCTTTGTGCAGCATCAAAACTGTGGAGGGTAGGTTGAGTGATGCTCTTTGTAATGACTTCTTTGGTGTGAAAATCAAGGTTAACCTGGATAAACAGAAAAAAAAAAAAAGTGAGATTATAGTTAATATGCTTATATAAACAACTTTGAGAAACAGTACAGGACTGATGCAATGTTGGAGTGGGCATAGTGGGCTTAGAAGCTGATACAGGTTGGATGTGTGTAGCCTGCCCAAACCGCATGTTTAATTGTAATCCCCAGCATTGGAGGTGGAGCCTGGTGGGCAGTTATTGGATCATGGGAGTGGATTTCTCATGAATGGTTCAAAACCATCCCCTTAGTGCTGTCCTTGTGATAGTGAGTGGTTTCTTGCAAGATCTGGCTGTTTAAAAGTGTGTGGCACCTCACTCTGTCTTTTGCTCCTGCTCCTGAAATGTGAGATAACTGTCCCCCCTCTGCCTTTTGCCATGATTGGAAGCTTCCTGAGATCTTCTCAGAAGCAGATGCTGTTAGGCTTCCTATATAGCCTGCAGAACCATGAATCAGTTAAAGTTATTTTCTTATAAATTACCTAGTCTCAGGTATTTCTATTTTTTTTTTTTTTAGCATATACCAAAAACTGTATTCTTTCTGTGACTGAATATTCCATTCTATGGGTATACCACGTTTCGTTTATCCATTCATTTGTTGGTAAACAATTGGGTTGTTTCCACATTTTGGTTATTGTGAGCAATGCTGTTGTGAACACTGGTGTTTATTACAGTGCAAGAATGGCCCTAATATAGATGCTTGGGTGTTTTCCTCTATTCTTGACTAGCATTTCATCTGGTTCTTCTCTCCTGGAATTCCTGGTCCTTCCTACTACCTATGAATTTAGAATAATGGCATATTGAACTGCTAAAGATCATGTAAATAGTTAAAGAATAACTCATTTTCAAAATAGGTAACTAAACCTCACAGAGGTTAAATTATTTGAGTCATGGGAAAAAAATGAGCTGGAGCACATTCGAGATTTTAATATGGGACTTCTACTTATTCCAGTGCTTATTTCATTATGTTATGATGCTTTCCTCCAAGCAAACATATGCTGTAGTATGAATGTCTTTTAAAGATATAAAATTCTTTAATGCCTTGTATCATAGCACTGCATATATATCTGGTTCTGATGGTGGTAGGTTTTCAGGTAGAGGCTTTCTTTCCCCTTGTCCATAACACAATACAACTAGCTGCCTTTTATCAAAAAAAGAAAACAAAACAAACAAACAAACAAAAAAAAAAAAAAAACGATGTAAAACGTTGGTTTTGGGATAATCACTATTTATAAAACACATGTTAGAAACTTTGAAACTCTATTTAATTAATATTTGAGCGCAGTCAAGTCATATTTACTAGTCTTATAACCATTTTAGCAATTGTTTCACACAATTACTTCACATTGAGTTTGGAGTAAAAGAAAATCTCAATTTTTTTCCACTTGAAAACTTGCCTAGTTAGGTTTACCTCATCTGTCTATTGTAAATTTTTTCTTTTAACCTGTCTTTAAAGTAGCTCTAAAGCAAACAAAACTCTGTATAAATAGATGAGCCAAAATTAAAATGGTACATGATGCAAACTTCTTGATGTCTCTTGACTTCCTCACTTACAGAAATCTTTAGTTTCTATGAGAGGTTGCTTGTGCTAAAGTGATTAATATGATTAAGTGAATGAATCTAAATGTTTCAATTGATCATATTCACTCTTAGTCTAGAAAGAAAATAACTCTGAGAAGTGACTTTAATTGTACTTTTTCTTCTATGATAGTATCTTACAATGTCTTCCATTTGTATGGATAAATCTGTATAAATATCTTCACTCCAGCAACATTATGAACATTCTGGTAGAATGTATGAGGGTACAAATTTGATAAAGGCAGATTACCTAAAAAATTTGGCTCTGAATAGACATTTCTCAAATAAGACATAAAGTGCCATTTTGGACAAAATGTTCGACATCATTTACCCATCAGGGATATGCAAGTGGAAACCATAATGAGATATCAACTCACTTCAGTTAGAACAACTATTAATGAAAAAGACAAAAAATAACAAATGTTGGTGAGGACGTGGAGAAAGAGAAGCTCATGCATTGGTGCACTGGTGGTGGGCATGTAAGATAGTTCAGCCATTATAGAAAATAGTATAAGTATTCCTCAAAAATTAAAAATAAAACTATCATATGATCCAGCCATTCTACTTCTAGGTATATATCTAAAGGAATTGAAATCAGCATGTTAAAAAGATATCTACACTCCCATGTTTATTGCAGCATTATTCACAGTATACAAGAGATGGAATCAACCTAAATGTCCATCAAAGGATGAATGTATAAAGAAAATGTGGTACATAGGGGACACTATGGAGGTATAAAAAAAAAAAAAGAAAGAAAGAAACTCGGTCATCTGTGGCAACACGAGTGAACCTGGAGGACATTATGTTAAATGAAATAAGCCAGGCACACAATAATAAGTACTACATGATCTGACCTGTATGTGGAATCTAATAAAGTTTCTCACATAGAAGTAGAGAGCAGAATAGTGGTTACCAAGGGCTAGGTAAGGTAGGAAGGATGGGAGGATGGAGAAAGGATGAATCAACAGGTACAGAGATAGATAGGAAGAATAAGTTCTGGTGTTATATTACCTAATAGGTGATTATAGTGAGTAATAATACATGGTATATTTCTTTCTTTCTTTCTTTTTTTTTTTTTTTTTTTTGAGACGGAGTCTCGCTCTGTCGCCCAAGCTGGAGTGCAGTGGTGTGATCTCCGCTCACTGCAAGCTCCACCGCCTCCCGGGTTCACGCCATTCTCCTGCCTCAGCCTCCCTAGAAGCTGGGACTACAGGCGCCCGCCACCATGCCCGGCTAATTTTTTTTTGTATTTTCAGTAGAGACGGGGTTTCACCGTGTTCGCCAGGATGGTCTCGATCTCCTGACCTCATGATCCGCCCGCCTCCGCCTCCCAAAGTGCTAGGATTACAGGCGTGAGCCACCGCGCCCGGCCAATACATGGTATATTTCAAGAGTGCTAGAAAAGAACATATTCAATATTATCACCACAAAGAAATGATAAATGTTTAATTTGATGAACATGCTAACTCTGATTTTATCATTATACAATGCATATATATATTAAAACATGACACTGTATTCCATTAACCTGTATAATTATTACATGTCAATTATAAATAAAATTAATAAAAATAAGTTGGGAAAAATATAATTCACAATTTTAAAATAAAATTATCAAAAAATTTTGAAAGCAGTTATACATTTTTACAGTTATCTTTACTGTACCTCTTTTGGAGCATCAGTCTTTATAAATTTCTCATATATTGCTTTTGCTTTAAGGTGAATTTGTTGAGGTCCTTTGCTTTTCTTGAAATCTTCACAGGCTATCCAAAATTCAATATTTTCCTCACTGAATTCAGTTTTAAGAAATCTGGTAAAAGTCTCCAGTCCATCTATCAAGAAAATAAATAATATAACTACAAATATTATTAAAGTTGGAAACATTTACTGATTGATAATAAATGAAACATAATTGCAAATATTAACAGAAAAGCTACATCCTCCCTCTAATGCAGCACCGCAGCACACATCTTGCACAATATACATGAGAGACCTCATGTAGTTTACACAACCATAAAAGGAAAGTATTATTCCCACTGAAATAAGGCCAGTATCTCACTCAGGCTTAAGTTTGACTTTAGGACTAAGATTAAGAGGGACCCACTACAGTGGACCTCACTTTGTGTCTCTTTTATGCATTCCCCTCCCAGAGTGTGAGGGGTGATTGCACAGAGTCAAGAAGCCATTACAGTTGGAACGGATCCTACCTACTTCTACACCATGCCTTTGAATTTCAGGATCTTGAGACTCCCTGACTAAAAGCTCTATGCTTCCAGCATTTACACAGTCTTTTCTCCAAGTCCATCTACCAAAAACACACTGACTCACTGGTAGGTATACCCTTAGACCTGACTATGAACAAGGTTTCAATTTGCAGGCTGGAGTGTGTACTCAAATGTGCAAAGGGCTGCTCACAGTATGAAACCAAACCATGGAGGAAAAGAAAAAGGTGCTAGGTCATGTTTATAGAGTGGAATTGTTAAGTGTCTGAAAATTTTAAATTCAAATATAATCTTCCAAGTGGCTTACAAAGTATATTTGTTAAAGCAGAAGGATAACATATATATATTTATTTTAAAGTTATTAGTTTCCATAGCTCATAAACATTTAGACATATAGCATGGGACCTCTTTTTCACATTTTGTCTTGCCCCATAAATGTTAGGAGCAGGTATCAAGTCTTGTGGAAGACAGTCTGGGCTCAAATTAGTGTTCATTTAGTTACTCTGTGGCCTTTAGCGTATTATGTTTTCTTTCTGTGTCTTAGTTTTTCAATATTTAAAATTAAGATAATAATGATCCCCAACTGATAGGGCTGTTGAGAAAATTAAATGTGTTAAAATACACGAGGTGTTTGAAACAGTAAGTGGGACATATTAAGAACTCCATAAGGGCTCTAATGGTGGCTGTGATGATGATGGTGATCTTGATAATTTTTATTTAAGGCTCACGAATATGACATTTACATAACTAAAAAAGTGGCAGACTTTGGATTCAACCCTAAGACAATGTGACTTCAAAACTAGGGCTCTTTCAACTATCCTTTTTAACACTCTACTTACTTTTAAGCCTTTTAAAAGTTAAACGTTTTTATTTTGAGAAAATTATAGATTTACATGAATTCGTAGGAAGTAATGAGAGAGACCCCATGTACTCTTTATCCAGTTTTCACCAATGTAACAACTTGGAAAACTACAGTGAAATATCACAGCTAGGATAGTGACATTAATTAATATAATCAAGATACAGAAAGTTACAAGTATAACTCATGTTGCCCTTTTACAGCCACCCTTACATCTCCCCACATATAATTCTTTTTAACCCCAGGGAACCATGAATCTGGTCTCCATTGCTATAATTTTGTCAACTCAAGGATGTTATATAAATTAAATCATATAGTATATGTTGTTTTAGATGGTTCTGTTTTCCACACAGCATGATTCTCTGGAGATTTATTCAGGTTGATGGATGTATCAAAGGTCTGTTTCTCTTTGTTGCTGTATTATATTCCATGATATGAATATACTATCATATGTTTAACCATTCTGCCATTGAAGGAAACATGGGTTATTTCTTTTTTTTTAGTTATTACAAATAAATCTGCTATAAACATTTATGTATAGTTTTTAAAAATGTACACAAGTCTTTATTTATCTGGAATAAATTCCAAGGAGTGAAATTGCTTGGGTGTATGGTAGCTGCACCATAGAAATGTTGAGGGAAGGGAAATATGTTCCTAATGGATTTTTCAGATAAACTTTCTCAGAATAAATCACATTTGAGTTGGATTTAAATGAGTTTTAGCAATCTTTCTTTAGATTCACTCTCACTCTCTAGTTATAGCCCATTTCTCTTTCTGCTCTGCTTATGTAAGTTATTGCATAAGGAAATATCATGAGTCCCATCTGGACTTCCCACTTGGTAGCATCTGATAGTACTGACCCCCTCCTTTTTCAAATACTCTTCCACATAGGTTTGTAGGATGCCATATCTCCTAGTTCATACTGTGTGATCGTTTCTTTATGTGTCGTCTGTTTAGGTTTAACTCCCTCTGTTCCCCATTAAATGTGCTATTTGCTAAAATTCTGTCCTTTACATTCTCCTTTTCCTTCTTCTTTCCTTTATCTTCCCTATTTGCCAATCTTCTCTCTTGACCTTTTCCTGAACTCCTGTTTTCTGACATCCGACTGTACTTTATGCATATTGTTAACACCTACAGACAAAATGAGGCATTAGAAACAATTCTGAAAAACAATAAAGTTTTTCTTTTACATGTTGATATCATTAAAATATTTTAATCTTCTTACAGGAAATTTTTTAAAAAAATCTTAACTTCAAATATTCCTCTAGCTACTAACATATCTTTTCTCCTTACAAATATAAAATCTTTGATTAAGTTTTCTACACTTCGTCCCTTAATCCCCTCTATCTCATTTACTTTCCAACACACAAAAATGTGGTTTCTATTCAACACTTTACTCAAATTATTTTTGCCAAATTGACTTAATGTTATAGTTAGTGAACATTTTGTTTTCAGTCCATATGTTATTTCATCTCTCCACAACAGCAGGCACGGTAGAGAATTGCCTGTAATTCTCTTCAATGGCAGCTAAACTCCAGAGTTTCCTATTACACCTCTGACTATTGCATCCCCAAATCCTTCTCAGTTTATCCTTCTTCAGCTCTCTCTTAAACTCATTTCCTGAAAAATTACTTCAATACCCAAATACAATCAATATGCAGATGATTCTTAGAACTTATCTCAAGCCTCTTTTTCCTGAGCTCCAAGTTTATATCAACCAACATGTGAGAAACATCATTGAATTGACCATTGAATTAGTCATATGAATGGTGCATTTATCATCTTTACCCCAAACCTTCCCTGCATACATTTCCCATTTAATGACTCTATCCACTCAGGGATATAAACAGGAACCCTGGCATTTATTCTCAGGGATATTTAATTTTCCTCTTATCTCACACATAGCTGATAATCAAATCTTGTAAAATTTCCCCTTTCATATATCCTATGTCTGTCTTTTTATTTTTGTGCGATCTGTAATTACTTTTATTTAGATGGGAACTGTCTCTCACACAAATTATTATAAAAACCTCCTAACTGGTGACCCTGAATTTAGGTTTTCCTTGTCTCTTCCTCCAACCTCTAAGTGTATTATCCACATTCTAGTCAGCAATATCTTTCTGCAGTACAAATTTTATTATGATTCTTCACCGTTTAAACTGTCCCAATAGCGTTCATCTCTTCCTACCATGTTTTTACACTGATTTAAGCTCCACTCACAGAGAAACATGTATAGTTCCATTCATGTGCCATGTTCCTGAATCTCTTAGTTTTAGCTCCTGTTGAGAATACTTTTCCCTTCCTATTCTAAATCCATAAAGCAATTTTATTAATCTAATCCATACAGTCTATATTCATTGAAGTTGAAATTACATTTCATCTTGTCCGGAAAGACTTTACCAATCTCTAAAGAATGAGTTGGGAGTCCTTCATATATGGCCTTTTACTGTGCTGAGTAAACTTAAAATATTGTACTGCAGTTGCCTGTTAACGTTTGTTTACCAGGCTACACTGTAACATACATAAGATGAAGACCCTTGCCTAATTTGGTGACCCTTGTCACCAAATTTCCAGTACCCAACATGAGAAATAATAATTATTTAATAATACTAAAATAAATTATCAACAAATAATTGAATTAATGATAAAAATACAGAATTATATTTAAAAATATGTAACAGTTCTAAGAAATATTTTGTGTACTAAATGAAATATCAGACCTATCATATTTACAAGAGATATGGACAATCAGAGCTAGTAACATAAAGCAAAAAATAGAACAAAAATCCACAAAATTTTGTCCTATTGTTAATATGGACAAAAATATGTAATTAAAAATATACCAGTTTATTAAAAAAGTTAATTCTTAGCTTGATGATATTAAACAATTAATATTCTAGTTTCATGCTTGGCAAGCAAAATTTTTAATACACTTTGGCTGCTTCTTTGGTCATATGAAAAGGTAGAGAAATGGCTATCAGTGACAGTTTTATTTCTGAATCTATATTATTAGTTTGGAATTCAACCTTATGAGTTTTGCCAATGTGAGCCTTCCACTAAGGTTGGGTCCTTCCTGGCATGCCAACAAGGTGACAGCATCAATTTTGAGAACTTGTGAAGCCGGAGTTTGTGGTGAATGCCAGTCTATATGACTTTGGACAAGCTGACAAACATTTATGGAGGTACACTGCTCTCTGTTGGATATCACTATCAGTTATTCAAACATATCTTATAATGTATTCCTTCTTTTGTTCAACTACTTTATTAAATATGTTTGTTTGCATCTTGAACTCCCCACTGAATAACTCATTAGTTAATCGAAACAATATTGATCACATGCTATGTTCCAGACACTGGTCTAGGTACCAGAAGTGGACAAAGCCCTTGATTTGATATTTAATCTATAGAGCCCTACCTTAAATAGAAAAACATATTAGTATTACACTATTAAGAAGAGGAGAGTCATTACAAAGTAATGGGAACCAGACTTGTCCTCCTACCACAAATAACTATAAAACTAGAAAAAATATTGAGGCAGTAGTTTTCAAGCAGAATACAACTGGCAACAGGTGAGAAGAAAAACACATAAAGTGAGTGCTAGGTTTGTTCTGGCTTTCTACCTGGGGGCATTTTTAAGACTGGAATGCATGAAGACGGAGGCTAAACAAACTAAGAAATCTTGCTGAATTGAGGAGGCAGAGATACAAGTTTGGGCGTTATGATGTATTTGGAATTTGTGGGTCAGGCTACTGAAAAAAGGAGACATGCAGAAGGGTGTGGGACAGTTTGACAGTTTAAGTGACCTTGTACCAACTTGTTCTCTCTTTTTTGTCACTTGTAGTTCTCAAAAATAAATGTCAATGCGCTGACAATGCAACATCCTGAGATAAGAAGAAACTGACCAGAATAACCCTGCTCTGTTCCTTTGCTACCCCAAATTAGGATCTTCTTTAACACTTTAGTCCTGGGATACCTGTATTCCCTCAGACATAAAAACCAGGACAGGCTGCTTTCTGGGATCCCTCAGCTGCAGTGCAATTGGAACATCATAGACAAGATTTAATTCACTCTTAACAGCTTTTCTGAGTGTTGAGGGAGCAGCTCATTATGAATACTAGGCTTCTATTATCCCTTGCTGCCTATTTGCAAGTACTAAAGTTGCTTTGCCCAACTAGTTGTATCAGTATTCTATCATAGTGGATTTGTGCAAGTAATCAAAAATTGTAGCCCAAGATATAGGGGGCTTAATTGATAACCAGTGCACAGTGAATCTGCTTTATAAAGGGACTCAGAAGCCTGCATGCAGTTTTCCTGCAGAGTCTTGACTGAGGGCTAAGCTGCACATGAGTAGGGGAAATTTTGTAAAGTCTAGAAGAGGATAGATGCTATGGGACTGAGGCAAATGCAGATAGGAGAGTTTTGATAGGTCTGGATGACTTTGGATTTCTGGCGCAGCCATAGAAGAGATACCAAAGAAAGGTCATGTTTCTGGTATAAATACTATGTCTTGTCCTACTACTAAGAAAGGTCTTGTCCTCATGCTAAGACAATTCTGAGAGACACCAGCCTTAATCAGAAAAAAATCAAGAGGATACAACAGTGATTTAATTCACTTCCAGAAAAATGATTCAATACTCTTTAAGGGAAGACCACATAATTTAGACTCCTATGTCTTCCTCTATGCTCACATGCAAAAAAAAAAAAAAAAAAAAAAAAAAAAAAAAAAAGAAAAAAAAAAAAAATTAGTCATGTGAGGAGATTTTCACGACTCATTATCAATATTTTGTTTGTTGATAAAATATCAATAAAAACTGATCATGAGGTATCTAAAATGTTGGAAATAGCAGACAAAAACTTTAAAAAAGCTCATATAAATGTTTTGAAAAACACAAAGGTTAAAAAAGACCTAAGACAAAATTTAAACTATAAAAAATAATCAAGTTGAAATTCAGGAAATAAAATGTAAAGTATTTAAAATAAAAAAATATTGGATGGTCATGGCAACAGATTAAAGACTGCAGAAGGGATGAGTATGCTAGCAGGCAGTTGGATAGAAGATAGATTTACTTAATCTAAATAAGGTAGGAAAGGAGGAAAAGAAAAAGAACAATAACAAAATGAAGAAACAAATAGAAAATAAATGTAAGATATTAAATCCAATCCCATATATATCAATGATGAGATAACATTTAAATGAGCTAAACATTCCAATTAAAAGTTAGAGATTATCTGACTGGGTTAAAAAGTAAAAACAGACTACATGTTGGCAATAAGAGATATATTAAATGAAAAATATCAGGAAGATGAAGAAAATGGATAAAAATGTTACACAGTGCAGAGGTTAAGCATAATAAATCTGAATAAAAAATCTTCATATGGCTTGAAAAAGTAACTTCAAAGAAAGAGTATTTCTATTTTGTAATTTTTAAGTGACCAATTATTACTAGTACATAACAATCCTAAACATATATGAACTTAATTTAGAGCTTCAAAATACATGAAGCAAGCTAATAGAACTAAGAGAAGTAGAAAAATTCACAATTTAGATATAGATTTTAATTCTGCTTACTCATTAATTCATAGAAAAAAGGAGACAGAATATCAGTGACAATATATACAACTTAAACATCATTAATTCGACTGAATTGAAAATTACAAAATGATCTACCAAACACATCTTTTCAAATGCACAAGGAATATTATCCCAGATAAACTCTGTGTTAGACTCATAATATGAGCCTAAATAAATTTCAGAAAACTTGACACCTTATAGATATGTCCTTTGCCCACAAGGGGTTTGAATTAATAACTTACACTAATAACATAGATAAAAACAAAACAAAAATAAACATTTGAAAATAAGCACACAATAACCAGTGTGTTTGTGATACATATGTAATAAACACAATAACCTACGTCTTAAAGAAATCACAAGGAAAATTAGGAAAATATTTATACTTGAATTATAGTGAAAGTACAGCAGATCAAAAATTTGTGAGATGCAGCTTAAACAGTGGTCAGAGAGAATTTTATTACACAAAATGATGGTCTAGTAAAAAAGAAAAGAAAAGAAAAAAAACAAGAAGGGTATACAAATTAAGATCTAGTTTCCACCTTAAGAAACTTGAAAAGAAGAGCAAATTAAATACACAGTCAATAGAAGAAAAAAGTAAAAATGAAAACAAGAGGAAAAATATATGTAATAGGAAAACTATAGAGAAGATTAACAAAGCCAAAGTTGGTTCTGAAAAACATTAATAAAATAGAATCCCTAGGAAGAGTCTTTCACATTAGGAAGCAAACCTTAAATATTAGTATAGATCTTACATATATAACAAATAAATGAATATTATGAGACTTAATGTCAGTAAATATAATTTATATGACATAGGGAAATTGTTTAAAAAAAGATAAAGCTATACCCAAACTGATACTTGAAGAAGTGGAAGATCTGGTAGCCCTAATTCAATTAATAGATTTTGTGATAAAACATTTCTCTCCCCCACCCCCAAAATATCTGGGACCAAATTTAGTAAATTCCATCAAACATTTAAGAAAAAAAAAAATGTATTTTAATCTTACACACTTTCTTCAAGAAAATTGAGAGGGGATGAACACTTTCCATTTTATGAGATGAGGATAACTCTAATACCAAAACTTGACACTCTCCCCAATAAAAAAATAAGTAAAGACTAAGAAAGGAAGAAAGTTACACAGTATCTCTCATGACTATAGCTGCAAAGATTCTATACCAAGTATATTTTTTAAAAATCCAGCTATTTATAAAGAAGGTGCAAATATTCTGGCATTATGGCTGAAAAAAGTTGAAATAAATGTAGCTTTGTCTGTTCAAATTATTTTAACTTAGATTGCCACATTTTTTTTTTTTTAATGTTTACAGCTCTCTAGAACTATTCCTTGTGGTCAATGACTATTACTAATATAAAAAGTTCCATATAAAATGAAACAAGAAGAATACATTTCTATTGGTAGAATTACGGTAATAACTAAGAGGTTTTACATTTATAACATGTTTAGAGGTTTTGAAGGTTGTTATTTATATACATTACCTCATTTAATTTTTATAACAGATACATGGAATATGTCTTATTTTCATTTTCTTAGATGAGAAAACTGAGATTCAGATAAGTTCAATTGCCCCAGATTTCATACGTGTGTGTGTCTGCATATTTTTCTCAGGACAGCATTGTCTCCTTTGGTAGGCTGAGAAATAACCCTCCAAAGTTGTTCATGCCCTAATCTCCAGGACCAGTGTGAAAAAAAGGAACTGAATATAATGCAGGACCTTGAGATGGGGGAGATTATCAGTGTAGATCCAATCTAATCACATGAGTCCTTAAAAGTAGAAGAGGCAAAAGAGTAGATCAGAGAGATGTGACCTAAGAAGGACCTGACTCTGCTGCTGGCTTTGAGTATGAAGAAGATAGTCATGACCCAGGAAATGTAGTATGTTCTAGAAGGTGGGTGTCTTAGTCTGTTTTGTGTTGCTATAAAGGAATACCTGAGGCTGGGTAGTTTATATAGAGAAAAGGTTTATTTTACTCATAGTTCTGCAGGTGGTATAAGAAGCCTGCTGGCATATTCTTGGCTTCTGGAGAGGGTTTTGAGTCAAAACATGGTGAAGACCAAAGAAGAAGTGGGCATATGCAGACAGGGATCAAACCCAAGTGGCATCCTGGCTTCATAACAACCTACTCTTGAGGGAATGAATCCATTCCCCTGAGAACTAATCCAATCTTTCAAGAGTGAAAACTCACTATTGCTGAAACTGCACCAAGCCAATCCTGGGGGAACTTCTCTCATGATAGAAACAAGTCCCCTAGGTGCCCCCTTCCAACATCACCACACTGAAGATCAAATTTCAACCTGAGATTTGGGGTCAGGGGACAAACAAAGGATCCAAAGCAGTGGGAATGATCCTCTGTCTGCAGCCAGCAAGGGAAAGAAGTAGCTGGTCTATAACTGCAAACAGCTTAATTCTGCCAACAATCCAAATGAGCAGAAACGGGATTCTTCCTTAAACCCTTCAAAAAAAGAACAGCCTGCTGACATCTTGATTTATTTTGATCAAATCCATACTGGACTTCTTACACAACTATAAGTTAATAAAATTGTGTTGTTTTAATCACTGTAGTTGTGGTAAGTCGATACAGCAGCAACAGGAAACCAATACAATCCTCAAATTATTCTTTTTGCATCACCATTTATTCCTCCTTTATATAGACTTTGTCTTCTTTGTCATGAAGCATCATTTTTTAATGTTGTAAGCAATCTTTTTCATGTATGAGAGTTCCAGGAACTTACTGTTTAGGAAATCAGTAGTTAGACAAAGACATGACAACCTATAGAAATCCCTAAGCTTTATAGTGTGGAATGATTCCAGCCACTACCACGAGAAAAGGATGACATAGGTCTCTTCTGCACCATGGCTTCTTCATTGGGATGTTTTCAACTGGACAAAGGGAGATCCATTTCTTTTCCTCAGTAAATTGACCATGAGCAACAGATGTTAGTATTTACATGTTAGTTAAGAAACTAGAGAGACAAGGGAAGGTTGGGCTCAAAAAGAATTTGACAAGGCATTATAAAACTGACAAGCAACTTACAGAACTTGTCTGCATTCGTGAGATGCTAGTAAGATAATTTCTAGTGAAACACAACTCTCCGATGAAGGTCTTACTGCTAAGTGATTCCTGAATGAGTCAGCAAACTCTGACCACTGAGAAGCAAGAGTGATCAAGTTGCTCTTCTTTCTCTAGCTCAGTTAGTGTATTCTTTTCAAGATGGATTTCTCACCCTGAGTGATATGCTTTTCTCAGACTGTAAAAGGGAAATATAAAGGAACAATGGTTTTTTGAGGCATTCTGATACATTGTACATTTCCTTCGAATACCTAGAATATATAGGTTTTCAGAGTAAAGTTAATGATCTAGCTACAAATAATTGCCAAAGTGAACAACAGGATGTCAGATTTGCTGGTTGTACTGTGGCTTATTAATAAGCACATAAGCACCCATAGGGATTATTGTTCCTTAGAACGTTCCTATTTGATTTTCCTTCCCATAATTCCTTTCACCATCTGCATTTGAGAACTTGGACTTGTATAAAAAGAGTTTGTGCCATGAATTGTCCAAGACTATATTCCCTTAATTTTTGAAAACGAAATTGCAATATCTTCTCAAGACTTCAAGTAAACCTGGAGCCTTAGACTGATGACTTTAGGAAATAAGCTGAATAAGTATTGTTTGGCTGCTGATTGACAGCAGCTTGAGAATTTATTTCTTTTCCGTTATGTAACTGGAGGGATGGTTTTACTACTTAGTGTATGGTTTTACTTGTCTTTTTTTTTTTTTTTCCTAATTCCCCCCCCCCCCCCCCCCCCGTTTTCTATAATGATCTTGGAATAAAATAAGGAGACAAAGACAAAACATGCGGACATGCTGTGTTAGTTCATTTTGCATTGCTGTAAAGGAATACCTGAGGCTGAGTAATTTATAAAGAACATAGATTTATTTAGCTCATAGTTCTGCAGGCTGTACACACATGGCACCAGCATCAGCTCAGCTTCTGATGAGGCCTCAGGAAGCTTTTACTCATGGAGGAAGGCAAAGGGGAAGCCAGTGTATCACAATATATGAGGCAGTGAGAAAAAAGGCAGGTCGCAGGCTTTTGTAAACAACCAGCTCACATGTTAATTGAAAGAATGAGAACTTGCTTATTACTGCAAAGACAGTACAAGCCATTCATGAGGGATTTGCTCTGTGACCCAAATGTCTCCCACTGGGCTCACCTTCAGCTTCAGAGGTCACATTTCAGCATGACATCTGGATAGGACACACAACCAAACCATATCACATGCCTTTCAAACCCTAAATTGTAATTGAAGTATAATTTGAAACATGGGGCAATGTTTAAGTATGTAAAAGAAAGCCACAACAAAAAACAATAATCTATGCACTAACTGGCCTGAACTAAACTTTAGGCAGTTAGCCTTAGCCTCTTCCCAGAACTACTTAAAACAAATTCTTCTTGAGAACTTTCCCCTTGGAAAATATTTAAGATAATGGAAACCAGCTATTTACCACCTATACTTACTTAATCTTTCAAGTTGCTAAAGTATTTGTCCTTTTTCTAAGTTAATATCCATTTTTTACTAGACTTAATTCTAAACAACATTCTCTTAATTTATCTGATAACTATCTTCAGAGCCAACAGATTCTTTCTAAGTTTTTAAATATAATTCTAAAATGTCTTATTTCTTATTGCAGGGTCAGTATCTTAGTATGCTTTGCTTGAGAGTTGCTATAAAGTAGATTTCTGAAGAGAATTTCTTGGCTGGATATTAAGAAATAACTGGAAGCAGGATAGCAAAATAATTGTAAGAAGATTTTCAGGTAATCCTAATTAAAAAGAAAGTAAAAAGTAGTCATATGGAAATGTGCCCTCTGCTGATATTAAAAAGCATACCATTGGGTGTTATTGATCTGTTTGTTTATGATAGAGTCCTGCCTTTCCCCATTTCACAATAAGAGGCATTTTATCTTGTCCTTCCTTGTTCCTCAGTCACTATTCAAATGGAAATTAAAGCAAAGTTTGCACAATAAAATGCCAGTTATGTTACAAGGAAAGAACAACCTGTTTCAAGGTCATATTTCCAAAGAGGAAAGAAAGTATGTTTTATTTGGCTTATAAAGTTGCACTGACCCAGTGAAGGCATAAACGTTTTCAATTTTAATCTATTGCACTCTAGCCATATGTTATGCATAAATATGGATTGATCAGTTTTTAAATATCAAATTATTCCTAAGGTGAGTTATTAAATAATCTTCATGATTTCAGAAGAATATGAACATTACTTCTATAATTAACAAATCAGAATTATAATAAATTTTTTGTACTGTCAGCTAAAAGAAAATGCCAAGAAGCCAGATAGTTGAAATTGTTATTTATTAAAATAACTTTTAACCTACCTTTTAATTACTGATTTAAAAAAACAAAAACAAACAAACAAAAAAAACCCAAAAAAAACACTTAGTCTGAACCTGAGGACTGTGTTATGTATTTAAACAGTATTTACACAAGCTAGGAGTTTTGAGTGTTCGTTAAGGTCTTAGCACATGCTTTAGGCTTTTTATTGGCACAATTCCATTTAATTTTCACATCAGCCCTATGGAGTAAGTCTTGTACTCATGTTTATAGATGAAGAAGTTGACGTTCAGAGAGTTAACTTGCATTAAATCTTACAGATGGTAAACGATAGTGCAAGTTCTTGAACCCAGGTTCATCTTATTTAAAATTACAGGACCTTTACAAGTAAACTGCCATAAAGAAAAAGTCCCTACTGTTGAGGAATATAGAGATTAATGATCAAGACAGGCATGTATGAACCAAGGACTGAGGAAGGACAATTAAAAGAGTCACTTATTCTGTCCAAAGTAGCAGAGGAAAATCAGCTTGCATAAAATTCAAATAGAAGTCTTCCAGAAAATAACATAAACATTATTTCAAATAGAGTCCTTCACTAATTCACAATCATGAGTGTCGACTCTGTGCCATCTGCTGTGCTCTGAGATATTATGCAAAAGCCCTTTGTTACCATGGTTAGTCTTGTGCTTGATACAGATATTCAAAGTGAAGTCAGCGTACTAGTATCAAGAAAAGTGCTATGTATGTTCTGAGTGCTCACGATGCATTAACTAAAGTGAATGGATTTTGTTGGCATAATATGAATATAATAGTAAAGGAAAAATACGAATTCAAGAAATGAATAAAGGATGGATGAGAAAGAAGTTTATTAATTAACATTTTAGGTAAATAACATTTTAAAAAGTAATGTGCACTGCTGTGCAAGATTATCCCAGCACATTAGTTACTTCCTGTTTCTCTTACTTTGGGCAGCTGCATTAAGTCAGTTCACAATGGAACCATTTCTCATACAGAGGCAGTAACTTACTAAACAGCCCTTTAGAAGGCGGCAGTGGTGAATGCAGCTGCCAAAAGTGCTTGATAGAACCTGGGATTAGAATTCACACTGGAAGAAGCTGGCTCAATGTGTCATACAAATATGAAATGCTTGTAATTGCATGTTTCTAAATTGAAACTCTGGCATCTGTTGGAGTATTTTTCTGATGCCAAGAAACCAAATGAAACAAAAAGTCAAGAAAATCTGAAGTTGGAAACCCAAGTACCGTATAATATCTGAAGTACTAAGTTGCATTGTTTCTTCTGTAACATTAGGCTTTGTAGGTCTGATTTGCCATAGAATGTGGTTTCTTTTGCCATAATGAATGGTTTATGTGATCCGTTATAATTTGGACTGGATTTTATTTATTTTTAATCTTTAGATAAATTAAGAAGTTGAGTGCTTGTTGGCCAGGCATGGTGGCTCACGCCTGTAATTGCAGCACTTTGGGAGGTCAAGGCAGGCGGATCACGAGGTCAGGAGTTCGAGACCAGCCTGGACAACATGGTGAAACTCCGACTCTACTAAAGATACAAAAAAAATAGCCAGGTGTGGTGGTGGGTGCCTGTAATTCCAGCTATTTGGGAGGCTGAGGCAGGAGAATAGCTTGAACCCGGGAGGCAGAGGTTGCCGTAACCTGAGATTGTGTCATTGTGTTTCAGCCTGGGTGACAGGGTGAGATTCAATCTCAAAGAAAAAAAAAAAAAAAATTGAGTGCTGGTTATGGTTTAGCTTGAGTCAGAAATTTAAATTTTTAGAGCAGTGGAATTCTTTATCTTGCAGAAAATTGGTAACCAAAAATTAGGAACTGTAACTTGAAAAGCCACAAGGTAAAAAGTATAAGAAAAAGTACTCATTTCCTTTCCCAAAAGTGAAGTACACATTTCCTTGTAGTCTTTACTCAAACTTAGCAATAAGTATTTTCCAAAATATAGTCAGTTTGTATTTTTAAATCCAGGATGTGCAATGACTTACATATTCTACTTCCATCCTACATGTTACAAATTATTTTCAGAAATTACTTAGAACCACAATTCAGAGTGTAAAAAGTTCGAGTAAATAGTTATTAATAAAAAGGTTGGCCGGGCGGGGTGGCTCACGCCTGTAATCCCAGCACTTTGGGAGGCCGAGACGGGCGGATCATGAGGTCAGGAGATCGAGACCATCCTGACTAACACGGTGAAACCCTGTCTCTACTAAAAATACAAAAATTAGCCGGGCGCGGTGGCGGGTGCCTGTAGTCCCAGCTACACGGGAGGCTGAGGCAGGAGAATGGCGTGAACCCGGGAGGCGGAGCTTGCAGTGAGTGGAGATCGTGCCACCGCACTCCAGCCTGGGCGACAGAGCGAGACTCCGTCTCAAAAAAAAAAAAAAAAAAAAAAAAAAAGGTTAAAACTATTGTAGTTTTTAGCAATGACTCGATTAAAGGGTACACACGGAAGAGGAACAGTTATGTGGTAGTGGAAAGATTTTCTAATTGATAGAAATTCCCCTCATGAGATATAACATTTTCATTCAGATAAGCACTTATCAACAATGTGAGCTGGTTAGAACATCTTTCCATAAGTCAGCCTTCTATATTCTAGGTGTGCACTTACAAAAGCCTGCGAAACTTTTGATAAGGTTTACGGCTGACAAAAAATGGCTGGGCGCGGTGGCTCATGCCTGTAATCCCAGCACTTTGGGAGGCTGAGGCAGGCGGATCATGAGGTCAGGAGATCGAGACCATCCTGGCCTAACATGGTGAAACCCCATCTCTAATAAAAATACAAAAAATTAGCGTGGCGTGGTGGTGGGCACCTGTAGTCCCAGCTACTCGGGAGGCTGAGGCAGGAGAATGGCCTGAACCCGGGAGGCGGAGATTGCAGTGAGCCGAGATCCTGCCACCGCCCTCCAGCCTAGGCGACAGAGCAAGACTCTCTCTCAAAAAAAAAAAAAAAAAAAAAAAAAAAAAAAAAAAAAAAAAAAAAAAATTCAAACTTTATTCTCTTTACAAGTCTCGTTCATCCTCCTCTGTTTTGCTCTGTTTTGCATGTATTACAAGCATCATTATCTTCCTATTACAATAAAAATGAAATCTAGAAATCTTTGGCTCATCCTTTTTTGTTTCCTATTCCTTCATCTTGTCACTCTATAACATACATACACATGGATTAAGTCAATAAGTTTATTCATTTTTCTTTTTTTTTCCTAAGAGGGTCCTTACTTTGAGTTTAGCTTTTATATAACAACTTTGTAGATAGTCCATATTACATGCATGGAATTTTACCTTTCTAACCATCAGAGTTATATTTTAACAAACAAAGGCTTCCAAAGTTTGTTCCCAACTTAATTATATAATGTGTTTATTACTCTTTGCCTCAAAGTAAACTTACTGCTTTTCCAGATCATGTCAAAATCTCTTAGTACTCTAAGCGTTTCCTTGCCTTTATCTCAGGAATTACCTTTTCTTTTGACAACTGAATTATTGCATACATCTATTTGATCACTTTTAGTGATCTTCTAAAGCCTACATGATATACTGCAAGTTCTATATAATATTTTAAAAACTATTTAGCGAGTTATTTTAGAAGTTACATATTATACAGCAGTGTCATTTTACTTTCAAGGGTGCCTTACACAGAGCCATATACATATATGTAAACAAATAAAAACACATATGTGTGTATCATATACCTCTATATTTTATTGGCATCAGTTGATTTCATAAGTTCAAATCGATAAAATTAACTTTTATAAAGCCAATCAGTGAGAAGACTGATAAAACTAAATTAAAAATTTATGATTATGAATGACAGATATAGTTTGATATTTCATTTTTGATTTATTACTACTTTTTACATTTAAATAGCCCTTAGAAATTACTGGTTTATATATATATAGTATTAAACTACAAATTTTTATTATTCATTTTGAAACTTCAGACAAATTTGACAATAAATAGAAATAGCAAAAAAAAATATAGACTTACAGCTCCATCGAACCAAATATGAAACAGAATTTAAATTATTGATGGACTTCATTGTGTTAAAATTTACTATATAACATTCTTGAGATCATTTTCTAAAGTATTTTATTCTACAATAGATTTGGATTTACAGACATATTTTGCAGAAGGTAGTACAGAATGTAGTACAGATTTAGAAGAAGGTAATACGCCCCCCATTCGATTTCCCCCTGTTATTAACATCTTACACTGGTATGGGACATTTGTTGCAATTAACAAACCAACACTGATACATAATTTTTAACTGAAGTTTATACTTTATTCATTTTTTTAATTTTAAAAGAGTTATACTATGTGACTAAAATTTGAATAAAATAGAATTATCAGAACACCTCCCTGAATCATTTGATTTTTGTGCAATAGAGCAAAAATCAGTGACCTTTCTGTTTTGGTCTCATGGATATACTGTCTGTCTCCCTAAGCCACCATCCCTTTTCAAATTGTATTTTTCAGTAGAGAGTTATTTTGGTTTTAATTCCCTAACTAAATTGCATTGTTTGACGCCCCATTCCTATACTGATTCTCTGCGTGGATGGTCTCCTTCTCTCCTTGTTCAGCTAGTGAATTTTGATTAATCCTCTAAAATCTAGGGTAAAAATCATCTATCCTGTGGTTTCATTCCTAAAACTGCTAATAATCAGTTTATGATGGTTCTAGTATTAACTGTTTTTGTCAAATTGAACACCCAAATTTCCATTGTATTTGGTTTGATTTATCACTTCATTTCCCATTTGACTAAACTGAATAAATTTTGTTTCCTTTTACTAGATATACAGAATTTGAGAAAAGTATGCATTTTATAGCATTTTATAAAATAAGATTTTATAAAAGGAAATTTTTAAAAATTTGATAGAGCAAGGTCTTTCTTGAAGTGTGTGTGTGTATAGGATCTTTCTCTTTAAATGCACACACACACACACACACACACTCCTAGAGTCAAGTAAATAGAAAAAAACTGAATTTAACAATTGCAAACAAAAGACTTGTTTTAGGTGGTTATTTTAAGCTTTATAATTTAATATTATTATAAGCATTGTAATAAAAAATAATTGGATTAGGAAAGATTGAGTAAAATAATACTAGTAGTATAAATTTTGTGAATTCAATAGATTATATTTAGCGTTGTAATCATGACAGGTGGTAATATCCAGTGGGTTAGTGTTGATTTCTTTAAATGTGTCTCTTCTTGATTTAAATTACAGATAGTTTGCCACTCTTTAATATTACCAGTAGAGAAAAGAGAGAGTAGCAGATTCGATTTTGTCCTTTTGCTTTTTACCACTTTTAAAGAAGAAAGATTACAGAATGCTAGATGAGGATTTTCTGTAGGACTAATTACTCTGCTAAATCTTTCTATGCTTTGAATGAGTAATGAAACTATGATGAAATTATTATATACCAATTTATTAAGTGAAAACAATCCTGTCTATATGTTATTGTCAATTGAAATTTTAACCCTCTAATTGATCGTCATCCAAATGTAAGTAGACTGGAAACAGAAAAAAAGATTATTAAGCTGGTTAGTAATTATTATTTTTTATAATAGCAGTTATCATTGGCATTTGTGTAGTGTCCAAAATTTATTGGCTTCTTATTCATCATCTCATTTAATCCTGACAGGAATCTATTTCTGTTGGAGCTAAAAACATTATCTTCATTTGCAGTCGAGGAAGGTAAAAGTCAGAGTGATTAGGAAGCTTAACTGAGATTATACAACCATTTATGTTTTAGGAGAAACCTAAAACTCAAATTTCACTGGAATTCTGGACTAACTTCTAGAAACAAATTCAGTTATATTATTTTTCAGGGGATGTGCTAAGTTTAGGAATCCACAGATGAAAAGACGTATGTTTCCTTCTAATAAATACTTACATTATAAAGAAATTAATCCCAGTCCTATTTGTTTTTGTTGTTTTGTTTTGTTTTCTCCATCTCTGACTGATGAAGAGTCTAAAGGGCAGTGTGGTACCAAAATGTTGAATATAAGAGGAGATTTTAAAATAAACACATTTTGGGGACATGAATTATGGAAGCAAGTTTTACACCAGTTATTGTAATTAATCTATAAAGAACATATCTGAAACTGAACCAAGACAGTGGGAGCAAGAAAGTGAGTACGGGGGAAGTTTGACATAGATTTGGCAAGAATTTTAACAACAGTTTAGAAATTATTGTATACGGGGGCTGGGCACAATGGCTCACACCTATAATCCCAGCACTTTAGGAGGCCTAGATGGGTGGATCACTTGAGGTCAGGTGTTCGAGACCAGCGTGCTAAAAATACAAAAATTAGCCAGGTGTGGTGGCGCATGCCTATAATCCCAGCTACTGCAGAGGCTGAGGCACGAGGATCCCTTGAACCCAAGAGGTGGAGGTTGCAATGAGCCGAGATCATGCCAGTGCACTCCAGCCTAGGCTACACAGCAAGACTCTTGTCTCAAAAAACAAAAACAGAACAAAACAAACACCAAAAAAAAAAAAACAAAAAAAAACAAAAAAGAAAACAAAACAAACAAAAGCACCAAAAAAGGAATTGTATACTGGAAATGAAGACAAGTGAATACAGAAGTTGAGGAAGGCTGTTTAAGTTACTTTTCCCAAAAATAGGAAGTGATAGTAGCTAGCATTAGAGTGAAATACAAGGAATAAATGTTAAACTTTGTCAGCTCAAAATTTCTTATCACTACTCTCCATTCTCATTGATTACATCCTTACCTAAGTTTAAGCCTTGATTTCTCTACTTATAAATATACAAGTTAGAGGCAGATATCTGCTTTCACTGGCAGAGGGAAAGTTTTCAGGTATCATCTACTGATAAAGAATTTTTATATCACTAAATTCAGGAGAACATGAAAAGGTCACCAAGACCTTATAAAGAGTTGAACAATTAAGGAAGGGAACAAAACAAAAAAAAAAGTATGTCAGAAAAGAAAAGTTGTTGTTACATTAAATGGAGCACAGTATTTGAGGCTGAATTACAAATATTCCACTCCCAACTGATCTGGCAACAGGAATCCTTTCTTTCAGCAGACCCCTTAAAATTGTGAAAGGCACGGGCAATGCTACATGGAGTAGTTAGAGTAGTCTGGCTAACCTCATCTTGGAAGGGTCTTGGAAGAGCTGGGAAATGATTATATTTTAGACAAAGACTAAGGTAAGAAACTGGACAAATTGAAGGTGCAAAAAAAAAAAAAAAAAAAAGCTGTGGGCTTGAGGTGGATGTTTGTTAATGATAAAGCATTGCTTTTTTTAGCAGACTCTGACAAGTTCAGGGTGGAGAATAATAAATCTGTGATTGCCTAGCCACATCACCTGCTCAGTTCAGTCTTTTTATCTGAAAGAAAGCAGAGAATGAACAAAGATAACAAAGGTCACTCACTTGCTACCTTATGTAAATTGATCCTAAAGAGTGACAGTCCAGGGGGCCTGCCTCCTAAGCCAGGCTATATTATCACAGTGTTCCAGAGTCAAATGAGGACTTGATGCTTGTCCTCACCCTCCATCTCATAGACAAAGCTCCACCTTAAATACACACTCGATTCTCAACATTTCTACAAAATTTTGCTTTAAAAGTAGACAATTGATGTGAAGTACAAAATGAAGAATTTATAAAATTTTTTAAAACTATGTTTTTGTGGGTTTCCTGAATGTCCATCAAAGAATTACTTTATATTTTTAATCCCTGAACAATGAAACTAACATGAATAGTTTGTTAATCATGAATTTAATGAAACCGAGGGTTTCATTCAAAAATCAGAAACATTTAAAAATGGAAACTAGCTACAGTATAAATAACTAATATTTCATCCACAGTAAATAATTCTAAACAAAAAGAGAACCTTAAAATTTTTCATTATTTGAATTTTCTATTATTTAGTTACTTCTGTTGATCAGAAAATTGAATTACTGAAAATTAACAATCAGACAAAAATTTTGTGACTTATTGTTTCATATAATTACATGCACAGTTTGTGTCATTTTCCATTAAGCAATAAAGTATTTGGTGAAAGTACCACTAACCTCTATGGGAAAGCAGTTTGTCAAATGATTCACCCCATTTCACTGCCTCTTCAGGGGAGACTCTGTACAAGAAACAAAATGTTTTATAATGGAGTGTGCAGAAAGTCTGTTTATGAATCTGTTCTAACATATGCTATTGTACTGCTCTTTTCAATTTTATTTCACAGTTTCTCCTCTTATGATAATATAATGAAAATTGTATTTACATTAGAAACTTTTAAAACATTGTTCAATTTTCTTTTAGAATTTGTCTGTTGAATAATGTGTTAAAATAACATTAATTTTTTTCTCATGGATATGTGGGTTGTTTTATTTTTTAATTAAAAATTAATCCTTTGTTAGGTTAAAAGGCACAGAGAACAAATATAAAGAAATCAGGTCAACTATCTGTTTAAATTCAGCAAGCAGAAAAAACTAAAGTGACAGTATCTTTCAGTTAAAAAAAAAAAAGATTATACTGCAATTTCCTTGAAGTTGTAACCACATTAGGCTGCAATTTTTTTTTAAACGGATACAGGAAGTTTGACTAATAAAGTTTCAATGGGATAAGAAATATAACATATTTTACTACAAGAAATATTCTAGAGATGCTGATAATGTGGAAAATTGAATATATTTTCTTGGATTTTTTTATTATACTCAAATTTGGAAGAATCTGTATGAAACTAGTTTATACATGTTTTGCATTTTATTTTTGAATTAAATAAATGTTAAGTATTAAAAGACATTATTTGTGCTTTACTTGCTATAATGAGAGTTTTTTCAAACTACTGAAGAAAGAGATGAATAGCTCCCTACTATGACAATATTGCATTGTGAAAACTCTTAAATTAACGAGCGTTTTATCAGGTTATAAGGAGTAAAATAGATCATTTAAAACTGACAGGTATATAATTTTAAAAGAGCAGCTTTAAGTGTTCATGTGATTGTTCAATGCAAGCGATTTAATTCAAGTGGTTTAATTTTATGACATATTTCTAGTCTCTTCAAATGAAATTTCTAACTTTCCTTAAACTACTGTGTAATTTTCAATAAAACAGAAATCCCTAACTGCATTTTTCTTAAATCTTTAATGATAGAATCAGCAAAATCTTCCTCAAAATACTGAAAATTTATTCACCTTGTTTCTTTGGCCAAGTGCCCAGATCTACTGGAGCAGGTGTCTTCATGAAACTCAGGTTTCTGCACAAGAAGACTTAGTCTATTTCTTTTTTCCTTAGCTCTGTAATAAAAAGGCCTTCGTGTCAGGACAATGTAGATGACAGTTAAAATCTCTCCTGCTGACTACCAGAAAATTTTGTAATTGGTAAATACCCACGCCTACCCAAACCCACTCCTACACACTTAAATATTGTATTTGTGGAGGAATTAGGCTAACATATGGAAATGTTTCTCCTTTTGTTCACCGACAATCAAGTATTTGAGATTATATTTCAATAAAGATTGTACTAGTTCCTCTGTGTGGCTAAAATTGTTACACTTTTTTTTTTTTTTTTTTTTTTTTATGAGAACACTAGATTTCACAGTTAGTTGTTTACACTTAAGAAATAAAAAGGTGTTTTTTCCCGAATTATAACAATGCAATCAATATATTTTCCACCCAATAGTTCAAAAACAAGTGGTAATGAATCTTCAACCTCAATTATACTTTTAAGAGTATAAGGCTGACTTAAAATTGTATAATTTTACCTGATTTTGGCTTCTTTGCTTGTTTCTTCTTTTCCTGAACCATGTATTAACTTGAAAAAAATTTTTTCTTTCGATTCACACATATTTATTTGAGAAAAGAAAAACAATGTTGTTTCCATCTTCCCTCTAAAATGAAGAGATGTCTAATTTATTACATCCTTCTCTAGTTCATTTGTTAATGCTATTCCATACGTATACATAGTATAATAAAAAAGTTATCACAACTCTTACAAGAGCTGTGTTTCTTTCTGCCTCTGCAGAAATGCAGAACTGAGGAAATGAAGTACAGTTTGGTCCTAAGTTGTTTAGGGAAATGATACCACAAATTTGCAAAATGACTCTTGGTCTCCAAGATAAAGACTAGTATTACCACAGTGCAACTTCTCGTTCAAGTTTGCGCAACTAGAATGGTTCTTTAATAGACTCAAAAACACTGTCATTTCCCACAGGAACTTTTCAAAAGGTTTTTAAGTGTGTGGACTGTGTTAAAATGTGTTATGACAAAGTATTATATCAAACACTAAGAGATATTTTCCCCAGTTCTTAAAAAAGTATTTTTCTTACTGTTGTTACATGAGTTAAGTAAATCACATTTAACTGACATAAGATTATGTAATGTTAATCACATTGGCTTAAAATATTGTAACAAAATAAGACAATAGATCGGAATTTTATGGTTAAAAAAGATTGTATAAAGCATTTAATTTAATAGTGTTGGGCCAGGCACAGTAACTCATGCCTGTAATCCTAGCACTTTAGGAGGCAAAGGTGAGCAGACTGCCTGAGCTCAGGAGTTCAAGACCAGCCTGGGCAACATGGTGAGACCCCCGTCTCTACTAAAAATACAAAAAATTACCCAGGCATGGTGGTGCGCAACTACAGTCCCAGCTACTCAGGAGGCAGAACCACGAGAATCCCTTGAACCTGGGAGGCAGATGTTGCAGTGAGCTGAGATCATGCTGGCTACTTCACTCCAGCCTGGGCAACAGAGCAAGACTCTATCTCAAATAAATAAATAAAGTTTTAAGCACAGATCTATAGAATGATTTTAGACATTTTTGAAATTTTTATCAGTCTGTGATGAAACGGAGAAAAATAATATGAAAAGTTTTTTTTCTTAAAGCTTTATTTTAATTCCTTTGATATAAAGGATTTTGCTATTTTAAATTTGCTCTCCTGACTCTTTTGTTGTTAAAATGTTCCTTATAATGTAAAAATGTTCTTTATAATGACATGGATTAAGTAGACATGGTAGTTTTTATGTTTTCTAATGTCTTTATTTAAAAAAATGTCGACAACTTCAAATTGGTTTAGCCTCCACTTCTTTCACTGTTTAATGGGATCCAAAAGTCTTACAAATGCAGTTCTAGTCCGTAATTCAAATTTTATTGAAAAATAAACCAAAGTTCACAGGTATTAGGTAATTTAATCTTACAAAGTTTAACAGACAGGGCAGTGGAAAATCTGGAGTTATCAGAGCCTTTGATCACCTACTATGTTCTTTAGTCCTTCCAAGAACCTTTAATCTCCAGTAGTGAATGCTTTCATCTAAAATGGTATATATTGAAAGCTAAGTTATACAAACCTAAAAGAAAATTTTATTTTCAGTCTTTTTGAAGTATTGCTTTACCAAGACAATTTATCAGAGATACTGCTAAAAGCTCAAAACATTTATTTATATGAATTTAAAGAATATCTAGTATGTATTTATACGTATACCCCCTGATTCCATGACTTGTACTTCGAGCATATTTTAAATCTCTCAACTTGGCTGATAATTGAAAAATATTATGTATGATGGCATTTTGCATTGAGCTTATGCTGGAACTGGATGCTGATAATGCAGATTATGCTTCCACCCTGCTGTGCCCTAGTAATGGTTAGTATCCACAATGTTTGTATCAGTTTAATCCTGTGAAGGTGAATGAGACCAACAGAAAATCATAGGAGCATGGACATCAGCCGGTCACTAGGACTATAACTTAACTGTTAACTCAGAGAAGTTAAAGATGTAAAATTCATATATTTATTTTTCATAAGATATACTAAATTTGGCCAGGCACGGTGGCTCAGGCCTCTAATCCCAGCACTGTGAGAGGCTGAGGCAGGTGGATCACGAGGTCAGGAGATTGAGATCATCCTGGCTAATACGGTGAAACCCCGTCTCTACTAAAAAAAAAAAAAACACAAATAAATTAGCCGGGAGTGGTGGCGGACGCCTGTAGTCCCAGCTACTAGGGAGGCTGAGGCAGGAGAATAGGCAGGAGAATGGCGTGAACCCAGGAGGCGGAGCTTGCAGTGAGCCGAGATCGCGCCCCTGCACTCCAGTCTGGGTGACGAAGTGAGACTCCGCCTCAAAAAAAAAAAAAAAAAAAAAAAAAAAAGTTAAATTTGTGAGTGAAGTGTGCTATACACAATGCTGATAGAACTGTGGAGAAAGAAATTGTGAAAATACGGGCACAAGTTGCCAGGCGCAGTGGCGCATGCCTGTAACCCCAGCACTTTGGGAGGCTGAGGCGTGTGGATCACGAGATCAGAAGTTCAAGAACAGCCTGGCCAAGATGGTGAAACCCCATTTCTACTAAAAATACAAAAATTGTCTAGGTATGGTGGCAGGCACCTGTAACCCCAGCTACTTGGGTGGCTGAGGCAGAGAATTACTTGAATTTGGGAGTTGGAGTTTGCAGTAAGCCGAGATCATGCACTCCAGCCTGGGCGACAGAGTAAGACTCTGCCCCCCACCCCCCACCCCCAAAAATATATATATATATGTTAATATATATATTTTGTATGTTATATATTTGAAAATTGCTTATAAAATAATATATTTTGTATTCTCACCGTAAAAAAATAAGTATGTGAGTAAACATCATTCTTTTGGGCATGGTCAGTTATTATTTAAACGTGTGCTTTTAATGTTAAGGTTTTATATGTGTGTGTGTGTGTGTGTGTGTGTGTGTGTGTGTGTGTGTATCTACCCATGTGTTTCCCTTTTCTAGCTCTCTTCACTCCTTTGTGCAGGTCTGGAATCCTTTTCCATTAGCATAAAGACCTGTCTTCAACATTTTCTCTAGTGCAGGTCTGCTAACAACAAATATATTCAAGTTTTGATTTTCTGAAAAAAAAATTTTGTTTATATTATGAAATGGCTAAATCAAGCAATTTAACATGTGTATTATCTCACATACTTTTTGTTTTACGGTGAGAACACAAAATATTTTATGAACAATTTTCAAATATATAACATGAAAAAAGTGTCTTTTTCCCCATCTTCAGGTGGAGGATATTTTCACCAGAAAGAATTCTAGGATGATTTTTCTTTTCTTTAGGACTTTAAAGGATGTTACACTTTTGTCTTCTGAACTCCATTATTTCTGTTGAGAAATCAGTGCTAGTTTTCTATGTTCTAATATGTCTTTCTTCTCCTGTGACCACTTTTCAAATGCTTTTATAACTATTTTTAAAACTTTGGTTAAGATAGAAATGGTGTTTTTTCTACTTGAAATTTGTTGAGCTTCCTGGTCTTGTGGGCTTTAGTTTTCACAGAAGTTGAAAACTTTTAGGCACTAGTTGTCCCTTTTTTTGTTTCTCTTTCTCCTATCTTCAGATATTCCAGTTACAGTATGTTTGGCTCCTTAACACTGTTCCACAGGTCACTAAGGACCATTTTTTCAGCCTCTTTTCTGTCTCTTTCTCAGGTTAGACAGCTTCAATTACTATGTCTTCAAGTTCATTAATCTTTTCTTCTCCAATAGCTAGTCTCCTGTTAAACTTGTGCAGTAAAATATTCATTTCAGCTACATAAGTTCCATTTTTATAATTTGCATTTCCTTCCTTTTTATACTATTGTTGATTTTATATTCAAATACTTAAAAATATTTATAATAGCTGTTTTGAAGCCTGTTCCAAAAATGCATCTCTGTAATTCTGGATCTGCTATTATTGACTGATTTTTCTGCTAATGATGGTGTATTTTCCTGCTTCTTCAGATCTCTCATAACTTTTTATTGGATGCTGGGCATTTTGAATTTTATGATGTTAAATATTCATGATTCTTTTATTCTCCATTTAATGATGATGAAGTTGGTCTTGGCCAACAATCATTTGTGTATCACCTCTGTCTTAAAGACCTGTGTTTAAATTTGTTATACTGGATCTACTGTAGATTTAATTACTAAGGCATAATGATTATTAAATCTCTAATGCATTCCCAGGGTGTTCAATAAGGTTTTTCTGCTTTGGATAATAAGAACTTAAACGTACCTGAACGTGGTATGAGCTCTGTAAATTAACCCACATCCCTGGCAGGAATCCTTTGTCAGTACTTATGCAGTTTTGGTTTTCATCTGTGCTGCTTGGTATCCAGCTAGACTCAAAAGTACTCTTATATAGTATTTTTAGACTTTTTCTAGTACTTTGTGTTGTAAATTTCAGTCCTCTCACTCTCCTTGAATTTAGGTCACTATTTCCTCAACTCAAATTAGTGTTTTTGCTCTATTTAAGGAGCACCCCTATAAACTTCTCAATTTCTAAATTCTAAATTTGAGATTTGTGTTCCTTCCCTGCACTGCAGTCTTTAAAGGAAGGCAGGGTCTTACTGTCTCTGGCTCTCTTCTGTTACGGATCACAGTTCTCTATGTCTCTCTTAGAGAGACAGAGAGAGTTTTCTATCTCTTATTTTCAGTGGCTAAAAACCAGTGTATTGTGTATTTTTACAGTTTTCAAGCTGTTTATGGCAGGAAGGGATGTATCAGTTGATCATAATAATCATCGTCATCTTTAAACATATGTATAATATGCATATACAATGTTTGTATATTAATATTATACCGTTACCTGAATTCCATTAATACTGTTATTGTTCAACAAATTTATCATAGTTTTAAAATTAATTTTCCTATATTTCTCAATAGATAGATTTCTTATAAATGTTATTAATTTTAACAACCCTTTTTCAGTTATCATAACTTTATTTTCTAGCCTAATATCATTGGTTTATAACTTGAGTACAGTAAAGTAATAGTTGGAATCCTTGTCTTCTTTTTCTTGGCATTAGGAGAAAGTAAGGCCAACTTAAATGAGGCTAGGTTTCAGATTTATATTTTGTATATGTGTGGATTTATACAGTTATGTTCCTTATTCTCTTATAACATTGCATAGAAATTGACCTTTGTACATTTCTATTATTTTCATGTGAAATTAATTTTTCTGTGCTTTTTTGAATGAGGTAGATTTCAAGAAAGTTTATTTGGTTTAATTTATTTAATTTTAGTAATCACAATGGTGTTAGTACTAGTAATCTAAAAACAATTTAAAAATGAATAATTAGTGGCAGTTCTAATTATCATATTCTGTGTCCTTGAGAAAAAAGAATTCTTAATATAGAATAAGGGACATGCAAATGCAATAGAGAATAGTTTAGTTAAAATCACTTTAGTCTTGGAAATGTGATTGCAAGCATCAATGTAAACAGAAAATTGCTACTGTGTTGGTCATTGTTTCTAGTCTTTTATAGTGGACAGATCTAGGATATATATAATTCCTGCCTGTAAATGTTTTCTAGTCTTTTCCACTATAAATACTTAGAAACAATGACTAATGCCATAACAATGAGACCTAGATTATGGTCTTGAAACGTCACTTCTCACTCCAAGAAAACTAGGTTTGCTAAAGACATCACTGATTCCAGGTCTCAGACAGGACACAGCAAAGTTGAGCCTAGCAAATATTGTCATATCAGTTAGCAAATAAGCCATCAAAGACTGATCAATTTAAAATTCTTCAAGAATTTTGTGGGTTTTCCACTAACCAGGATGACACCATTTGAACTTCAATAATTTTAATAAGTGCAATGGATTAAACAGA
The DNA here is from genome assembly GCF_007565055.1 of Rhinopithecus roxellana. Taxonomy (NCBI): domain Eukaryota; kingdom Metazoa; phylum Chordata; class Mammalia; order Primates; family Cercopithecidae; genus Rhinopithecus; species Rhinopithecus roxellana. The sequence goes on along the minus strand of NC_044556.1, from coordinate 142,529,380 downwards.
TCAAACTTATTTATATCTATGAGTTCATAATGATATTAAACAAGAATTGCCTACTTTCAGATTATCAGCAGAAACTAATCCATTGTTATTAAAATTGTTTAAGAAAGGGAAAAAATTAAGCAGGTAGCCTGCAATTTTTATTAACTCTATCATGGGTGACAAAAATACTAGATGAGATAAATTTTTTAATAAAAATACTCTAACAAACACATAAAAATAAAGATAAAATAATTACATTACAATCTCATCATTTTAACCCCTAACAAATGATTAAACTTAGGTATTGTGTTTCAGTGGCTGTTAAGATCATATAAAGACATGGCAAAATTTTGTGCTTTTTATAGCCTTGCTATACTGTTTTTTTTTAAACTTAAAGGTTTTTAAAAAGACCAAACTTAAGTCTGATTCATTCTCTGGACCCAGCTGCCAATGAGTAGAAATGACAGAGGACAAAAGATGGAAGAACATGTTGAACTGCACCATAAATATGCAATCACCAGAATCCAGACCCTGGGGGCAACTACAGCACAGTTCTTCAACAGATAAATTGTAAGAAAGAGAAGCAGATTAAAATAAGAGGGAAATAGAATTGTCTCTGTGGATCAAGTGAAAAACCATAAACTTGTGAACCAAATAAATATAGCTTTACAAATAAAGGACTAATTGCCTAATGAGTTCTGCCTGAAAGTGTGAATGTTTGTTTTTATGTAGGAAACACCCATGTTCCTACACTTATCAAGCAGTCAAAATCAACATAATATTTTACTAGCTATTTTGAGAATAAATTTGATAAAGAGCATGAGGTAAGATAATATGAAAAGAATTTATATACCAGAAACCAACCAAGTCTCCCTTTTCACAGTTATCCCCAAACTACTCTCAATCATAGTAATTTAATTTTTTTTTTTTTTTTTAAACAGCAACACTGCAAATCCTGGATCACACTTGTCTTCTGAAAGTTATAATACTCCAATGGGGTGTCACCATGTTGATCAGGCTGATCTTGAACCCCTGACCTCAAATGATTGGCCCATCTTGGCCTCCCAAAGTGCTGGGATTACAGGCATGAGTCACTGCGCCTGGCCATATCTTTTTAAAATATAAATCTGATCATGTTAAAATAAAAATACTACTACTACTAAGAGTAATAGTAAAGAATAAAATATAACAAAAAACAAATTCGTTGTCTTTCTGTAATGCAAAGGTGAAAGGGACACACACAGTCCTAACATCATACAGTGAAAACGTTAAATATGATTTCTTAAGATAGCTCACAGGCAGAGAAGCAACAAAGCACATACTTTTTCTTTCACACTTGCATCATTCCACATAAAAGACTTGTCATGGGCACAGGTGTGCGTGACACGTTGTAAAAGGGCTATAGGTGAGAGACCTCACCTCATCCATTCAAAATATTTATAAGGAAAGAAGGATAGATAGCATCTGTGTAACAACGAGAGTGTCCTGGATTAAGAAAGTGAGAACTCCAGAATTCATTATTAAGTTGGTGCAAAAGAAATTGCGGTGTTTGCCATTACTTTCACACCAACCTAATACATTCTTCTACTGAGCTATTTCACAAACTCTTAGGCAAGATTCTTCCTAAACTACAGTTAAAGAAGAGGAAATGATCATCAGGATCATTCAGATTTGCCTCTGCTCATTCCCCAATGACAAACAAAACAAAAAACTTCACTCAGCTTCCTGATGTGACCCCTAACCATCTTTTCAACCTCTTTTCTCGCCTCATCCCTTCTATCATTTTAACTCCAGCTGTTCCTCATTCTTGCCCTTCTTAGGATAGTTCATACTGCTTTGCAACACTTAGTCTTTATGCTGTCAGAAAAAATTATTCAAATACTTTGAAAGGGAAAAAATGATTACTGAGTGTCCTATCCAGTATGTCCTTTGAAGTTATTTTCCCCTTTCATTGTCGTTTAGGTATTTTATAGTTCTATAAATCATTGAACACCAATAATAATGAGTATGCTTTTTTTATTTTTATTTTTTTAGACTGAGTGATGGAGTCTTGCTCTGTCCCAGGCTGGAGTTCAGTGGTGCGATCTCGGCTCACCGCAGTCTCCACCTCCCGGGTTCAAGTGATTCTCCTGCCTCACCCTCCGAGTAGCTGGGACTAAAGGCACCCACCACCACGCTCAGCTAATTTTTGTATTTTTAGTAGAGAAGGATTTCCCCATGTTGGCCAGACTGGTCTTGAACTCCTGACCTCAGGTGATCTGCCCGCCTCGGCCTCCCAAAGTGCTGGGATTACAGTCGTGAGCCACCGTGCCTGGCGAATTAGCTATAACATCTTACTGATTCTCTCATTAATTAGTGAGTTAAATACAATTTTATGTTATTTCATTTAATTTTTTGAGATAGAATTTCGTTCTTGTTGCCCAGGCTGGAGTGCAATGGCACAATCTTGGCTCACTGAAACCTCCGCCTCCTGGGTTCAAGCGATTCTCCTGCCTTAGCCTCGCAAGTAGCTGGAATTACAGGTGCCTGACACCACACCCGGCTAATTTTTGTATTTTTGGTAGAGGTGGGGTTTCACCATGTTGGCCAGGCTGGGCTCGAAATCCTGACCTCAGGTGATCCACCCACCTTGGCCTCCCAAAGTGCTGGGATTACAGGCATGAACCACTGCGCCTGGCCCAAATAAAATTTAAAATACTTAATATGTTCAAGAGAGTCATGATTTTGCCTGTAAAGATATACTTTAACAAAATAACCGATTTCTTCTCTATTGATTTACCTTCTAGTCCATTGGATACGGTGGTTACTCTTTAAATATTGAGCTTAGACATTGCATTATTTCTTTCCTTTTATTTTTTCATTTTTTAAAATTATACTTTAAGTTCTAGGGCACATGTGCACAACGTGCAGGTTTGTTACATAGGTATATATGTGACACGTTGGTGTGCTGCATCCATTAACTCATCATTTACATTAGGTATATCTCCTAATGTTATCCCTCCTCCCTCCTACCATCCCATGACAGGCCCCGGTGTGTGATGTTCCCCTTCCTGTGTCCAAGTGTTCTCATTGTTGAATTCCCACCAATGAGTGAGAACATGCAGTGTTTGCTTTTCTGTCCTTGTGATAGTTTGCTCAGAATGATGGTTTCCAGCTTCATCCATGTCCCTACAAAGGACATGAACTCATCCTTTTTATCTCAAGGATCTAGAACTAGAAATACAGTTTGACTCAGTCATCCCATTACTGGGTATACACCCAAAGGATTATAAATCATGCTGCTATAAAGACACGTGCACACGTATGTTTATTGAGGCACTATTCATAATAACAAAGACTTGGAACCAACCCAAATGTCCATCAATGATAGACTGGATTGAGAAAATGTGGCACATATACACTATGGAATACTATACAGTATTATTTATTTTCAAAGCTATTTATGACTTAGCTAGGCAAAACTGACCACCCCATCCACTGGGCCCCACTTTATCCAATGTAATTTTATCATAACAATTGCCAGATTCTGTTGCAATCATTTTATCACCTATATTATTTCGTACTTGATTCTAACTTCTGGCTATAGGAAATTTTTCTCATATTCCTTTTTGTAAATGGAGTATATGGCACTCTGCAACATGGGAATATTTTAGTACACATTGTAATACAAAAAATGTTGAAAACCACACGAATGTTTGCTATAAATAATTATTATAAGACTAGCACCCTTGTAATTATTACCCAGGTTAAAAAAAAATAGTACTTTGCCAGCCACCGAGAAGCCATGTGTCCCACTACAATGACAAATCCTCCATCTCTCCATGGGTAACTATTATCTTGAATTTTATAATGATTACTTCATTATTATAGATTGTAACCCAGGTATATAGTCTTTGATATGTTTCTCCTTTCCTTTTTTTAACTTGATATGACTTTTAAGTCTCTTTTAATGGTGCCCTATCAATTTCTTTTTTTTTTTTTTCATTTTTCTTTCTTTTTTTTTTTTTTTTTTTTTTTTTTTGTTGTTGTTGTTGTTGTTGTTGTTGACAGTCTTACTCTTGTTGCCCAGGCTGGAATGCAATGGTGCCATCTTGGCTCAATGATGCAACCTCCACCTCCCAGGTTCAAGAGATTCTCTTGTCTCAGCCTCTTGAATATCTAGGATTATAGGCACATGCCACCATGCCCAGCTAACTTTTGTATTTTTAGCGGAGTTGGGGTTTCACCATGTTGGTCAGGCTGGTCTCGAACTCCTGACCTCAGGTGATCCACCCACCTCAGCCTCCCAAAGTGCTGGGATTACAAGCTTGAGCCACTGCATCAGCCCAATTTCTTTCTTTTTCTTACAAATTAACTATTGGTGAACAAGGCTGTAGTTTCCTGTACAGTCTGGATCTTGGTGATTGCACATTAATGGTGCAGTGCAACATATTTCTCTGAGTGACTCATCTGAATGATACTTGCAAGTAATAGCCTATTGGTGTAGTGAATATTTCAGGAATTAAAGGAATAATTATTTGTGGTCATTGCAATTGACTATATGTACATACATTGTAGTTGTATGATAATTTATTTCCTCCACATGCAATGATTTGCCAAAATGAAAATTTAAAGCATATGTAATACCCAAAACTATTCTTACTTCCTTTTTACATTACAATGTATTTTAACTATTTATATAGTTGTCAAATTTGATACTTCATTGAATATATCCAAAAAGATTGAAAAACTTACCTTTCTAAATTCATAGAATTATGTAATCACCTGATGGGTTCTTCTTGCCCACTGCACAGGTAAAGTTGATTCAATGGGACAGTAGTATTCCAGTAGAAATAAAGTTTAACAACTGCAGGGCTAGTCAAGAAGAAGAAGGGGAGTTTATTACTCAACTCAGCCTCCTGGAAAATTCAGAGGCTAGGGTTTTTCAAGGATAGTTTGGCAGGCAGGAGCCTAGGTAACGGAGAATGCTCATTTGTTGCACTAGGGATGAAATCCTAGCGAGTCAAAGCTGTCTTTTCTTTAACTGAGTCAGTTCCTGGGTGGGGTCACAAGACCAGAGAAGGAAGTTTCTGAATATGAATTACTACTCCAGGTGGTGTCACCTGGTCCATCAGAATACAGGGTCTGAAAAATACCTCAAACACAAATCTTAAGTTTTAAAATAGTGATGTTATCTATAGGAGCAATTGGGGAGATTACAAATCTTGTGACCTCTGGCTTCATGATTCTAGAACCATAATTTTAACCTTGCGGCAAATTGGGTTAATTTTACAAAGATGGTTTCAGTTCCTGAGTAAGGAGTGGGTTAGTTTTGGAAAGGGGCTGTCATTATCTGGATTTTAAACTATAAACTAAATTCCTCCCAAAGTAAGCTTGGCCTGTGCCCAGGAATAAACAAGGGCAGCTTGGAGGTCAGAAGCAAAATGGAGTTATGTCAGATTTCTTTCGCATTTGTAATTTTCGGAAAGGCAGTTTCAATCGCAGCTGTGGATGAACGTCATTCCACAGTTGAGAGAGTTAAGAATGAGAAAAATTAAATGACTTGCTCACTGTCAGCATATTATTAGCATGGTTGAAACTAGAATATTTTCATAACTCCAATCCTTTCCTAAGCTTATCTGCAAGTGGCTTAAAACTTTTGGCTGAGAAAATGTTTTAGTGGTTTCCCATGTTCAGCATCTCTCTCTTTGCTTGTGACTTTACTAGACCTCTGTGAGGTTCCCTTTCCTCTGAATTTGACCCGGATCAGCTGGCTGCAATTGTATTTGATAGGTTTCTCCCCTGAGAAGTTACTTTTCTGACCTTTACATACTATATTCACGGGAAGCAAGTCACCAAGTTCAACCCACACTCAAAGGGGAAGAGGGCAGAATTAAGGTTCACCTTTAAAGGGAGAGTATCTACACATATTATTTCTACTTTTTATAAGGTAGAGTTATCTTTTTCCTCTATTTATTCAATACTTTATCAGTAGAGACTCGTGTATACTTATATTTTGAGTTATAATCCAGTACCACATTACTTATTTTGGTCTTCCAGCTTTGGACCTTGGTAATTCATTCAGATTGACTCTTTGTTGCAGCAACAATTAAAGTATGGAAAACAAAAATTATTAGATAGCAACAGGTCCTACAGAGAAAATTTTAACTTACTGTGATGTATTTTACTTATTTTAAAAAAAATAACTTGAGAAAAAAGTAACATAATTTTTTTTTTTTTGAGGTAGCGTCTCAGTCTGTTGCCCAGGCTGGAGTCCAGTGGCACCATCTCTGTTCATTGTAAACCTCCTCCTCCCAGGTTCAAAAGATCCTTACACCTCAGCCTCCCAAGTAGCTGGGACCTTAGGCGCATGCTACCACTCTCAGATAATATTTTTTTTTTTTTTTTTTGGTAGAGAAGGGGTTTTGCCATATTGCCCAGGCTGGTCTAAAACTCCTGGGCTCAAGTCATCCGCTTGTCTTGGCCTCCAACGTGCTGGAATGACAGGTGTGTGCCACCATGCCCAGTCTATGATACAATTTTCACTATTTTGAAAGTAGATAGAATAGCATATTGAGTCTCCATACAATTAACTCCTAGCTTTAAAATTAGCAATGTTTTATTATTCCTTTTATACTTTTTTGATGAAATATTTCAAATAAAAATCTAGACATTAATATTTGTATTTTAAAACTTTAGGCCAGTTGTGGTGGCTCACGCCTGTAATCCCAGCACTTTGGGAGGCTGAGGTGGGTGGATCATGAGGTCAGGAGATTGAGACCATCCTGGCCACCATGGTAAAACCCTGTCTCTACTAAAATACAAAAAAATTAGCTGCCGTGGTGGCACACGTCTGTAGTCCCAGCTACTTGGGAGGCTGAGGCAGAGGAATTGCTTGAACCCAGGAGGCAGAGGTTGCAGTGAGCCGAGATCATACTACTGCACTCCATCCAGGCGACAGAGCAAGACTCTGTCTAAAAAACAAAAACAAACAAACAAAAAAACCTTTAATATATGTTTGTGAAAGATATTTTCTTAGATAACTACAATGCCATTATCATACAAAAAACTTTAATATTCTGACACCTAGTCCATATTCAAATTTATTTGATTACTCAAAAATGTCTTCATACAGTTTGACAGAATCTTAAAATATGTCCACACATTGCCATTGTTATGCTTCTTAAACCATTTCTAAATAGAACATACTTTGTCCCTCACCCCCTCCCATTTTTTTTCATGGCATTAATCCGTTGAAGTAACTGGGTGACATACAGATTTGTGTCCATCGCCTGTGTTCATATAAATGAAAGTTAGAACTAAAGGCTTAATTGCATTGTTTACCTCCTTTTAGGTAAGAATGTCTCACAGATGGTGATGTTCACCTCATAATGTGTTACATCAAGAAGAATATAATGACTGGAGAACCTAAGATAGTTAATTGATTTCAGCAGGCAATAGCACTGTTCCTTCATTGTAACATTGTACTTGTTTCCCCACTGGTCAGCATGTAATGCTTTGGTGGTATATGAATACTGTTATCCTTTACCAAATGTATTGATGGACATTGCCCAAGTCTATTATTTAGAGAGCAATCGCAAAATCATCTTTTCTAATTCTGTATCTTTCGTTTGATTTACATGGTTTTTAAAAATAACTTTTCCAAGCCGCGAGTGGTGGCTTATACCTACAGTCTCAGCTACTCAGGAGGCTGAGTTGTGAGAATTCCTTGACGTCAGGAGTTTGAGGCCAGTCTAGGAAACATAGTAAGACCCCATCTCAAAAGAATAAAGTAAAATAAAATAAAAAAAATAACTTCCTCATTAACTAGGACTTTTTTGTTTATTCTGACATACAGTTCATATGAAGGGCTAGACAAATAATTTGTCTCCCGTAATTACTAATTTTCATGGTATTGAGTTGTTTCTCTAGTATTCAGGGTATTTTGTCTCTATTTGTTTTTATTTGCTCCCTAGCTTTTTGACTATCATTATGACTTCATGGGTTATTATATAGTCAATGTGTTAGGTATCAATTTCAGTTATTTCTCTTCTTAATACTCAAATCGCCTTATCTTGGCCCAAGTGAACAACTTCAAGGTGGCTCCTGGGTCATTAAGGAACTAACCCATTAGCTTTTTTATTGTTTCATTTATTTCTGGCACAACCAGATGTTCAAGCTCATCTGTACATTTCTTGTCCCAGTCCTAAAATCAGTTGTATTTCCAAGGACCTCTAATTCATTTAACTTGGGAATAATATTTACAATACAAAATGAGGGCACTATGGGTGTTCTTTGCTGTAGAGTTGTTGTCATTGCTTCTAGAATAAAAAGTGTATTTTCAAAAGAAGTAAAAAGTTCATACTTTGATTTTATGACTTTTTTTTTACCTGGGAAATTATTTCCTAAAACCTTATTATTTTCTATGTCGTACAATGCACATAAAATCATTTAGTATTATCGGTATCAATATTACCACCAAAATAAGGCTACTAAATAACATTTAAATTTTCTTTGTTTTTCCTTTTGTTCTTATAATATGTTCCACTGAGGATATGTATTCAAAATATGAGGTTCTGTTTTTTCCCTATATTATTATGTGACTTGGTGTTATTCAAAATATATAATAATATCAGGGAAATATTACTTCTATCCATGTCATCCTTCTCTTTCCATTCTCTTCATACATACATGCATACATACATACCATATATATATTTTTCTTCATACAGATATATGTGTATCACTTCATACAGATACAGGTATATATTTCTTCTATATCTATGTATAAATATAGATATATGTAAAACTCTGGTTTATAAAAATAAACCAAAGAATAATAAGTATATGTATTTTTTAGTGTTTTTTAATAAGTATAAATACACCCACAAATATCTAAAGTTTCCCACCATAAAATACAAATGCAGCATACTATCTGTATTTCTCACCTTACCATTCAAAATTTTCCATACACAAACTGTTCTGTAAACATTTTTATTTACCTTGCTACTTTTACTTAACAGATATATGCAGGAGATCATTGCATATCAGAAAATACAAATCTCCCTCATTTTTCTACTAAATTATATGAGTATTTTATAGTTCAAGATTATATAGGTTGCTTTGAAACATTGCCAACATAAATAGGCTGTAGTCAATAACCGTGTGCTATGTCATTTAATTTTTGTGCCTGTGTATTTTGGGGATAGACGCAGGTTTGATGAATTTAATGCTAAGTGATAAATACTGTGCTGAAAATCTGTCTCTCTAAAGGTAACCTATTTTGTGTTCTCACTAGTAATGAAGGAGAGTGTTTTTTACCCCAGGGCTTCGCCAACAAATTGCATTGTCAAGTTTTTGGATTTTTACCATGTAATAAATATGAAGTGGTTCTTCATCATATTCTTTTTTTTTGTTTTAGTGTTTTACGCTTGATTTTTGTTTAAAAAGTAACCTTTTATTTGGAAATGTTTATACATATAAAGAAGGGTTGAAAACATAATAAAGTGAATTTATGTAAACCTTTCACCTTGCTATCTGTAAAGTTTATATGTCAAATACTCGTGGCACAATTATCAATACAAGGAAAGTCATGTTGGTAGAATACTATTCACTAAATTATAGGCTCCATTCAGATTTCACCAGTATTTACAAGAATTCGTGTCCTATAATGTCTCTAACTGTGTATTTAATTTCGCTGTTTCTTGTAACCAAGGGTGAGTCTAGTTTCATATATTTAAAGTCCATTGTATTTTTTTTCTGTGAACTCTGTTGTATTGCTTTTGCCCATTTGTCCCTGAGGTTTTGATCTTTCTCCTTTGATTTGTAAAAAGTCTAAATGCTGGAGATGCTGGCTCTTTTTATATGTTCTGTGTTGTATTTGTCTCACAGTTTGTCTTTTGGCTTTTGCTTATGGTTTTCTAGTGTATGTTTTAATAAAATTCTCTTTTTAATATAGTCAGATTTATCAAGTGTTTGAGTTTATTACTTTTGGATTTTGTGTTATATTTAGGGAGATTTCTATCCTCTATGAGGCTGAATGAAACATGCCCACGGGTCCTGTTAGTGCTTCTATAGTTTCATTTTTAGTATTTAAATCTTTGGAGCATTTGGAATGTATTATCTCCTAAATACAAGGTAAGAATCTAGATTAATCTTTTTTTTTTAATGGTTATTCATGTGTCACACCATAATTAATTTCAGAATTCCATCTTTCCCCACTGATTTGAATTCAACTGTCTTTTCTTTGATATTAAATTTCTCTACATATTTAAATCGATTTCTAAACTTTATATTTATCTTATTGGTCTATAAAAATGCAGGAATGGTATGTTTCAAGTTGTGAAGACTATAACATGTTGCATACTTAAAAAACTCAATCTTCTTCCTTTTGTGTCAGGATTTTCATGGCTATATTTGTTTATTTTGTTAATGTTATTGTTTAAGTCAATGTCTGGTACTGGATTCTGTGGCAGGAGCATGGCAGAGACATTGTATCTTTACTTTGATTTCACTTACGTTGTGTCTAATTTTATTTAATATTGTCCTATTTTAAATTGTCCTGTGTGTATTTCAGGTGTGTTTTAAAGTTTCGACTCAGATGTATTTTACATATTTTTTGTTATTTTGTTACCCTTTCAAAGAAGGGAAAATAAGGATCTAAGATATTTTTCTTAAAAATCATCTCTAAATGGGAATGTTGGAAATTGTGTTACTGTAGCCCCAACAAATAAAATGCTTAGAAGTCATCATTTCCATTTTTACAGCAACAGTAAAACAACTGAACCATGATGTCTTGGCCTCATCAGAGAACTGAGGTCACAGGGCAAACCACCACCTGAAAATCTGGAGAGACAAGTGCATCTAGAGAGGGATAGAAACTGAAATCTTCTTACCTGAAACAAAAGCTGCTGGAACTATGAACTGATAGGAATACTTATGTGGTAATTTTAATGAACTGCTTGAGGTCAAGTGAAGACTAGTGTGAGGATGAGAGCCTCCTTGGGGCTACAGTCTTAGGAGCCCTCATATTTCTGTGGGCTTTCATTCCAGAAATGCCACCAGATTTTCATGACGAAGGTCCAACAAATATCCCTTCTTGGCTCTGGCTAGGGAAGGAGAAGACTAACCACTGTGGACATGATCATAGCCTTCTCCATAACGAATGCTTATTTTCCAAAGAAAAGGATTTTGCCAGTGTTCAATTCTGAAACTATTTCAGCTGAAGGAAGAGAACTTCCTTCTGCTTTCCTGTCTCACCTATGTGGTGGAAAAACAGAAACATCAGGAATCAAAGTTTCACAGAAATAGACTCAGAATGATGTAGCCAGAGAAAGGAGCAGGGGGCTGAAGATAAAAACAAAACAAAACAAAAACAAATGAACACACAACACCTCTACCACTGAAGAAACACTTGTTTTTATTTTATTTTGTTTTTTGAGATAGGGTCTCACTCTGTCACCCAGGCTGGAGTGCAGTGGTACGATGATGGCTCACTGCAGCTTAGATCTCTTGGGCTCAAACTATCCACCCTCTTCATTCTCCCATGTAGCTGGGACCATGTATGCACACCACACTCCTGGATAATTTTTTGATTTTTTTTTTCTTTTTTTAGAGAGGGAAGGTCTCACCATGTTGCCCCATCTGATCTGAAACTTCTGGGCTCCAGCAATCCTCCTGCTTCAGCCTCCCAAAGTGCTGGGATTATGGGCATGACCCACAGACCCCAGTCTGAGAAACACGTGTAATGTTTGTGAAGGTCACAGCCCCAAGACCACCTAACTACCTCATCAACAAGGTATAAAATAATCATAAAAATGAATTCTTCCTGAAAGAGCTACAGGATCCAGACTTTCGAACAAGAGTACTTACGGAAGCCCAAAGTCAAGTGAGGAGACAAAAACAAGGACAGTAGAAGAACTTGATTTTAAAACTGTCTCATGTTGTCTCATCATGTGAGATGCCGGATATGACTTTCTACTCTATAGAATAAAAGCTCTTCGTGGGCAGAGACCATGTTGTATCATCTTGTCATCTTCTGTTCTAAGAAAGAATAGGCTGTCAGCGTAGCTTTTAAAAGTGGGAATATGGGTAAATAAAATACTCATGATTTCATATTTTGAGAATTTATACAGGAATTATAGAAAACCCAGAGACTTAAAATCCTGATTCTAGCATATTTATCATTGCATCCAAAATATCCATTTGCAAATGTTGATATTTCTTCCTGTACACATGGTTTACATTTACTACAGATGAGCGGGTAAATCAGAGGAGGCCAGTAATGACTAAGTGTGTATTGTAGCTGGCATCTCTGTTGGAAAGTTTTTCATAATTTCGTTATTTTTAATTTTACAAACATTTCACACAGAGTCCTGGAGTGTTTGATAATGAAATTCCCTCCCATCTCCACAGGCACATGTTCATTCACACCACTGTTTTTTAAAGATAAAGATGGTTGCTGTTTTGTTGAGGTTTGTACATTTCCCTTCTGGTCTTGATTGAACTTTCTGACATTTATCAGTAATTACCTATGACTCCAAGTTTCCTTCAGTGATGAGTTACTGATTATTCTTAGGAAGTGTCTGCAAGAAATGACTTTTGAGAAAAGTTTTAGTTGAAATCTTCTTTGGTCATAGGTTTTATTCTGTTCTTGGAACCTGGCAACTTTCATGCCTGTTTTCCTTAAATGGTAGTCAAAAAGGTTTTGTTTGTTTATTTGCTTTAAGAAATACTAGAATATACATAGCTAAAAGGAGGTAATTTAAGTTACGGTGCAGATGCCAAAATTAAGAAAGGTAACTATCAATAATCAAAATATGTGTGTGTGTGTATGTGTGTGTGTGTGTGTGTGTGTGTGTGTGTGTGAGAGAGAGAGAGAGAGAGATAGAACCAGAGACAGAGAGAGATTTTCTTCAGAAATGCTTTTATTTAAAATATTGCTTATAAGTGGATTACTAAGGAACACAGGAGAGCCTTAAATTCCACATGACTGAGTATTATCCTTGGGACATAAATAACACTAAAATTTTCATATATATTTTTTATATATATACATATATACACATTTATATATACATATTCACACACATATATGCATATATACATATATGCATATATATAACATATATATATAACAAATACATTGCATTGTTTTGTATTTGAAATCTGTTTCATAACTTTGTATTTAAATGTTTCACAGGAAGTTCATAAAAATGATTTAAATACTAAAATTTGATATTTTTCTTTTCATTTAGTCCAAAAACTGGAGAGAAATAGCATTTCAAGTGACATTAGAGCTCAGCTCACTGGAAAGTTAGATTTAGATTTTCTTCAAGCATAGTTCATCACGCATTTTCATAATCTGGATAAAATAATTTTTGAGGCTGTTATGGTCTGAATGTCCTCCAAAATTCATGTGTTGAATTTTTTTTTTTTTTTTTTTTTTTTTTTTTTTTTTTTTTTTTGAGATAGGAGTCTCGCTTTTTCACCCAGGCTGGAGTGCAGTGGCGTGATCTCACTCACTCTAGCTTCCTCCTCTCTGGCTCAAGAGATCCTCACATCTCAGCCTCTCAAGTAGCTGGGACTACAGGCAAGAACTACCACACCCAGCACATTTTTAAATTTTTTGTTTGTACTTTTATTTTAACTTCTGGCGTACATGTGCAGGATTGTTACATAGGTAACTGTGTGTCATGGGGGTTTATTGTATGCATTAGTACATTACCCAGGTATTAAACCTAGTATCCTTTATTTTTTCTAACCTACTCCCTCCTCACACCCTCCACCCTCTGATAGGTCCCAGTGTGTGTTGTTACCTCTATGCGTCCATGTGTTCACATTGCATAACTCTCACTTATAAGTGAGAACATGTAGTATTTAATTTTCTGTTCCTGAGCTAGTTTGCTAAGGATAATGCCTCCAGCTCCATCCACATCCTTGCAAAGGACATGATCTTGTTCTTTTTTATGGCTGCACAGTATTCTATGGTGTATATGTATCACATTTTCTTTATTATTATTACTATACTTTAAGTTCTGGGTACATGTGCACAACGTGCAGGTTTGTTACATATGTATGCATGTGCCATGTTGGTGTGCTGCACCCATTAACTCGTCATTTACATTAGGTATATCTCCTAATGCTATCCCTCCCCTTTCCCCCCACCTCACAATAGGCCCCAGTGTGTGATGTTCCCTACCCTGTGTCTAAGTGTACTCATTGTTGAATTCCAAACTATGACTGAGAACATGTGGTATTCTGTCCTTGTGATAGTTTGCTCAGACTGATGGTTTCCAGCTTCATCCAGGTCCCTACAAAGGACACAAACTCATCCTTCTTTATGGCTCCATAGTATTCCACGGTGTATATGTGCCACATTTTCTTAATCCAGTCTATCATTGATGGACATTGGCGTTGGTTCCAAGTCTTTGCTATTGTGAATAGTGTCGCAATAGACATACGTGTACATGTGTCTTTATAGCAGCATGATTTGTAATCATTTGGGTATATACCCAGTAATGGGATGACTGGGTCAAATGGTATTTCTATTTCTAGATCCTTGAGGAATCGCCACACTGTCTTCCACAATTGTTGAACTAATTTACAGTCCCATTAACAGTGTAAAAGTGTTCCTATTTCTCCACATACTCTCCAGCACCTCTTGTTTCCTACATTTTAATGATTGCCATTCTAACTGGTGTGAGATGGTATCTCATTGTGGTTTTCATTTGCATTTCTCTGATGTCCAGTGATGATGAGCATTTTTTCATGTGTCTGTTGGCTACATAAATGTCTTCTTTTGGGAAGTATCTGTTCATATCCTTTGCCCACTTTTTGATGGGGTTGTTCAATTTTTTTTTTTTTTAATTTGTTTAAGTTCTTTGTTGAGTCTGGGTATTAGCCCTTTGTCAGATAGGTAGATTGTAAAAACTTTCTCCCATTCTGTAGGTTGCCTGTTCACTCTGATGGTAGTTTCTTTTGCTGTGCAGAAGCTCTTTAATTAATTCCCATTTGTCAATTTTGGCTTTTGTTGCCATTGCTTTTGGTGTTTTAGTCATGAAGTCCTTGCCCATGGCTCTGTCCTGAATGGTATTGCCTAGGTTTCCTTCTAGGGTTTTTATGGTTTTATGTCTAACATTTAAGTCTTTAATCCATCTTGAATTAATTTTTGTATAAGGTATAAGGAAGGAATTCAGTTTCAGCTTTCTACATATGGCTAGCCAGTTTTCCCAGCACCATTTATTAAATAGGGAATCCTGTCCCCATTTATTGTTTTCATCAGGATTGTCAAAGATCTGATGGTTGTAGATGTGTGGTATTATTTCTGATGGCTATGTTCTGTTCCATTGTTCTATATCTCTGTTTTGGTACCAGTACCATGCTGTTTTGGTTACTGTAGCCTTGTAGTATAGTTTGAAGTCAGGTAACGTGATGCCTCCAGCTTTCTTCTTTTGGCTTAGGATTGTCGTGGCAATGTAGGCTCTCTTTTGGTTCCATGTGAACTTTAAAGTAGTTTTTTCCAATTCTGTGAAGAAAGTCATTGGTAGCTTAATGGGGATGGCATTGAATCTATAAATTACTTTGGGCAGTATGACCATTTTCACAATACTGATTCTTGCTATCCATGAGCATGGAATGTTCTTCCATTTGTTTGTGTCCTCTTTTATTTCACTGAGTAGTGGTTTGTAGTTCTCCTTGAAGAGGTCCTTTACATCCCTTGTAAGTTGGATTCCTAGGTATTTTATTCTCTTTGAAGCAATTGTAAATGGGAGTTCACTCATGATTTGGGTCTCTGTTTGTCTGTTATTGGTGTAGAGGAATGCTTGTGATGTTTGCACATTGATTTTTGTATCCTGAGACTTTGCTGAAGTTGCTTATCAGCTTAAGGAGATTTTGGGCTGAGACAATGGGGTTTTCTCAATATACAATCATGTCATCTGCAAACAGGGACAATTTGACTTCCTCTTTTCCTAATTGAGTACCCTTTATTTCTTTCTCCTGCCTGATTGCCCTGGCCAGAACTTCCAACACTATGTTGAATAGGAGTGGTGAGAGAGGGCACCCCTGTCTTGTGCCAGTTTTCAAAGGGAATGCTTCCAATTTTTGCCCATTCAGTAAGATATTGGCTGTGGGTTTGTCATAAATAGCTCTAATTATTTTGAGATATGTCCAATCAATACCTAGTTTATTGAGAGTTTTTAGCATGAAGGGCTATTGAATTTTGTTGAAGCCTTTTCTGCATCTGTTTAGATAATCATGTGGTTTTTGTCTTTGGTTCTGTTTATATGATGAATTACATTTATTGATTTGCATATGTTGAACCATCCTTGCATCCCAGGGATGAAGCCAGCTAAATCAGGGTGGATAAGCTTTTTGATGTGCTGTTGGATTTGATTTGCCAGTATTTTATTGAGGATTTTTGCATTGATGTTCATCAGGGATATTGGTCTAAAATTCTCTTTTGTGTGTGTGTGTCTCTGCCAGGCTTTTGTATCAGTATCAGGATGATGTTGGCCTCATAAAATGAGTTAGAGAGGATTCCCTCTTTTTCTGTTGATTGGAATAGTTTCAGAAGGAATGGTACTAGCTCCTCGTTGTGCCTCTGTTAGAATTTGGCTGTGAATCCATCTGGTAATGGACTTTTTTGGGTTGGTAGGTTATCAATTATAGCCTCAATTTCAGAGCATGTTATTGGTCTATTCAGTGATTCAACTTCTTCCTGGTTTAGTCTTGGGAGGGTGTATGTGTCCATGAATTTATCCATTTCTTCTACATTTTCTAGTTTGTGTAGAGGTGTTTATAGCATTTTCTGATGGTAGTTTGTATTTCTGTGAGATTGGTGGTGATATCCCCTTTATCATTTTTTATTGTGTCTATTTGATTCTTCTCTCTTTTCTTCTTTGTTAGTCTTGCTAGTGGTCTATCAATTTTGTTGATCTTTTCAAAAAAACCCAGCTCCTGGATTCATTGATTTTTTGAAGGTTTTTTTGTGTCTCTTCTCCTTCAGTTCTGCTCTGATCATAGTTATTTCTTGCCTTCTGCTAGCTTTTGAATGTGTTTGCTCTTGCTTCTCTAGTTCTTTTAATTGTGATGTTAGGGTGTCAGTTTTAGATCTTCCCTGCTTTCTCGTGGGCATTTAGTGCTATAAATTTCCCTCTACTCACTGCTTTAAATGTGTCCCAGAGATTCTGGTATGTTGTATCTTTGTTCTCATTGGTTTCAAAGAACATCTTTATTTCTGCCTTCATTTTGTTATGTACCCAGTAGTCATTCAGGAGCAGGTTGTTCAGTTTCCATGTAGTTGAGAGGTTTTCATTGAGTTTCTTAATCCTGAGTTCTAGTTTGATTGCACTGTGGTCTGAGAGATAGTTTGTTATCATTTCTGTTCTTGTACATTTGCTGAGGAGTGCTTTACTTCCAACTATGTGGTCAATTTTGGAATAAGTGAGATGTGGTGCTAAGAAGAATGTATATTCTGTTAGTTTGGGGTGGAGAGTTCTGTAGATGTCTATTAGGTCTGCTTGGTGCAGAGCTGAGTTCAATTCCTGGATATCCTTGTTAACTTTATGTCTTGTTGATCTGTCTAATGTTGACAGTGGGATGTTAAAGTCTCCCATTATTATTGTATGGGAGTCTAAGTCTCTTTGTAGGTCTCTAAGGACTTGCTTTATGAATCTAGGTGCTCCTGTATTGGGTGCATATATATTTAGGATAGTTAGCTCTTCCTGATGAATTGATCCCTTTACCATTATGTAACGGCCTTCTTTGTCTCTTTTGATCTTTGTTGATTTAAAGTCTGTTTTATCAGTGACTAGGATTGCAACCCCTGCTTTTTTTGTTTGTTTGTTTTGTTTTCCATTTGCTTGGTAGATCTTCCTCCATCCCTTTATTTTGAGCCTATGTGTGTCTCTGCATATGAGATGAGTCTCCTGAATACAGCAAACTGATGGGTCTTGACTCTTTATCCAATTTGCCCGTCTGTTTCTTTCAATTGGAGCCCTTAGCCCATTTACATTTAAGGTTAATATTGTTATGTGTGAATTTGATCCTGTCATTATGATGTTAGCTGGTTATTTTGCTCATTAGTTGATGCAGTTTCTTCCTAGCATCGATGGTCTTTACAATTTGGCATGTTTTTGCAGTGGCTGGTATCAGTTGCTGCTTTTCAAGTTTCGTGCTCCCCTCAGAAGCTCTTGTAAGGCAGGCCTGGTGGTGACAAAATCTCTCAGCAATTGCTTGTCTGTAAAGGATTTTATTTCTCCTTCACTTATGAAGCTTAGTTTGGCTGGATATGAAATTCTGGGTTGAAAATTCTTTTCTTTAAGATTGTTGAATATTGGCACCCCCTCTCTTGTGACTTGTAGGTTTTCTGCCAAGAGATCTTCTGTCAGTCTGATGGGCTTCCCTTTGTGGGTAACCCGAACTTTCTCTCTGGCTGCCCTTAACATTTTTTCCTTTGCTTTACCTTTGGTGAATCTGACAATTATGTGTCTTGGAGTATCTTTGTGGTATTCTCTGTATTTCCTGAATTTGAATGTTGGCCTGCCTTCCAAGGATGGGGAAGTTCTCCTGGATAATATCCTGAAGAGTGTTCTCCAACTTGGTTTCATTCTCCCTGTCACTTTCAGGTACACCAATCAGACATAGATTTGGTCTTTTCACATAGTCCCATAATTCTTGGAGGCATTATTCATTTCTTTTTACTATTTTTTTCCCTCTAAACTTCTCTTCTCACTTCATTTCATTCATTTGATCTTCAGTCACTGATACCCTTTCTTCCACTTGATTGAATCAGCTACTGAAGCTTGTGCATACATCACATAGCTCTCGTGCCATGGTTTTCAGCTCCATCAGGTCATTTAAGGTATTCTCTATGTCGTTTATTCTAGTTAACCATTCATCTAATCCTTTTTCAAGGATTTTAGCTTCTTCGCGATGGGTTCGAACATCCTCCTTTAGCTTGGAGAAGTTTGTTATTACTGATCATCTGAAGCCTTCTTCTCTCAACTCGTCAAAGTCATTCTCCATCCAGCTTTGTTCCATTGCTGGCGAGGAGGTGCATTCCTTTGGAGGAGAAAAGGTGCTCTGATTTTTAGAATTTTCAGCTTTTCTGCTCTGGTTTCATCCCATCTTTGTCATTTTATCTACCTTTGGTCTTTGATGATGGTGACATACAGATAGGGTTTTGGTGTGAGTATCCTTTCTGTTTGTTAGTTTTCCTTCTAACAGTCAGGACCCTCAGCTGCAGGTCTGTTAGAGTTTTCTGGAGGTCCACTCCAGACCCTGTTTGCCTTGGTATCACCAGCGGAGTCTGCAGAATAGCAAATATTGCAGAATGGCAAATGTTGCTGCCTGATCCCTCCTCTGGAAGAGTCATCTCAGTGGGGCACCTAGCCGTATGAGGTGTCAGTCAGCCCCTACTGGGAGGTAGCCTCCCAGTTAGGCTACTCAGGTGTCAGGGACCCACTTGAGGTGGCAGTCTGCTCGTTCTCAGATCTCAAACTCCGTACTGGGAGAACCACTACTCTCTTCAAAGCTGTCAGACAGGGATGTTTAAGTCTGCAGAAGTTTCTGCTGCCTCTTGTTCAGCTATGCCCTACCCCCAGAGGTGGAGTCTATAGAGTCAGGCAGGCCTCCTTGAGCTGTGGTGGGCTCCACCCAGTTCGAGCTTCCTGGCCACTTTGTTTACCTACTCAAGCCTCAACAATGGCAGATGCCCTTCCCCCAGCCTTGCTGCCTCTTTGCAGTTCAATCTCAGGCTGCTGTGCTAGCAGTGAGCAAGGCTCCATGAGCGTGGGACCCTCTGAACCAGGTGCAGGATATAATCTCCTGGTGTGCCATTTGCTAAGAACGTTGGAAAAGCACAGTATTAGGGTGGGAGTGTCCCAATTCTCCAGGTACTGTCTGTCACAGCTTCCCTTGACTAGGAAAGGAAATTCCCTGACCCCTTGCACTTCCCGGGTGAGGCAATTCCCCGCCCTGCTTCGGCTCATGCTCTGTGGGCTGCACCCACTGTCTGACAAGCCCCAGTGAGATGAACCTGGTACCTCAGTTGGAATGCAGAAAACACCCATCTTCTGCATCACTCACACTGGGAGCTGTAGACTGGAGCTGTTCCTATTCAGCCATCTTGGAACCTCCTGTTTCACATTTTCTTTATCCAGTCTACCACTGATGGGCATTTAGGTTGATTCCATGTCTTTGCTATTGTGAATAGTGCTGCAATGAGCATACACTTGCATGTGTCTTTATAATAGAATGATTTATATTCTTTTGGGTATATACCTAGTAATGGAATTGCTGGATTGAATGGTATTTCTTTCTTTAGGTCTTTGAGGAACAGCCACACAGTCTTCCACAATGGTTGAACTAATTTACACCCCCACCAACAGTGCATAAGTGTTAATTTTCCTCCACAACCTTGCCAACATGTTATTTTTGGAGTTTTTGGTAGTAGTAATTCTGACTGGTATGAGATGGTATATTTTTGTATTTTTCATAGAGATGGGGTTTCTCCATATTGTCCAGCCTGGTCTCAAACTCTTGAGCTCAAGAGATTCTCCTAATGTGCTGAGATTGCTGGCATGAGCCACCATGCTGGGCCCATGTGTTGAAACTTAATCCCCACTGTGGTGGTATTAGAGGTGGGTCCTTTTGAGAAGTGATTAATTTATAAGAGCTCTGCCCTCATGAATGTCTCAATGCCTTATAGAATGGCTGGGAGAAACAACTAAGGTGCTTTTAGCCTTTTCATTCTTTCCACCATTTAAAGACACTTAGATGGTAGGCTATCTATGAAGAATAGACCTGCACCAGACACCAAAGTTACCAGTGTTTTGATCTTGGAATTCTCAGCCTTCAGAATTGTGAGAAATCAATTTAAATTGTGTATAAATTACCTAGTCTGTGGTATTTTGTTACAGCACAGATAGACTAAGGCAACACTCCTGTAATTCTTTTGCTCTTTTTCTTTGCCCATTGAGCAAAACAGGCATTCAAACAACCTCAGTTGCCATGATACTAAAAAGGATACGCTCTTAGCAGAAGACTCAGGGAAGAAGTGCATCTTGTTTTGAACACATAAATTAGATTTCTGGTTTATCATCAGCCTCCTTTAGGTTTGGTTGTAGAAGTCGATCTTCTAGGGCCTAATCAACTCAGAGGGTACTGTCAAAATTCAGTTCCTCACAAAACGTATATCAGACCTGGGAATGAAGTTACCCTGACCCCTGTAGGGGCTCTGTACAAGCTACTGGCTAACCTTCCTCTATGCTAGGGGTCCCCAGGTCCCGAGTCCCCAGGCCAGGCACCACTACTGTGACTGTGGCCTGTTAGGAACCAGGCCACAGCAGTAGCTGAGTGGTGATCAGCATTATCACCTGAGCTCCACCTCCTGTCAGATCATCTGTGGCATTAGAGTCTCATAGGAGCACGAACCCTATTGTGAACTGCGCGTGTGAGGGATCTAGGCTGTGCACTCCTTATGAGAATCTAATGCCTGATGAGGTGGAACAGTTTCATGCAGAAACCAGTGCCCCTGCTGCCATGGAAAAAAAATTGTCTTCCATGAAACTGATCCCTGGTGCCAAAAAGGTTGGGGACCATTGCTCTATGCTGTCTATTCGGCTCTCTGCTCTCTTTTCAGAGAACAACGGTTTCTTTTATGCTTTTTCCCCTCTTGATTAATCATTAATCCATTAAGAGAGACTAATTTAAATGAAAATCAAATACACTTGAATATATGGATCTTTTAAATAAAAAAATTATAGTTACTCAGAGTTTCAACTGCCTTTCCCAGCAACATTCATAGTTTTATTTCTAACTTTACTCCTCCACTAAGGATTTCTTCTCCCTCAGAGAGTCCCAAAATCCTTCATAGATCACTCACACTTTCCTATAAGCCAGGTGCTTTCATTAGTTCTGCCTACCTCTGTGCAGAATCAGTGCTGTAATGACCAAGTCAAAGGCCAAGCGGTCCTGAAATGACCCTCAATTGATCCCATTTGGTGCAGTACTTTTGCTGTTCAACATCAACCTAATGCACAGTTGTATATTTCTGGCTCATTTCTACTGGATTTTTTTTTTTTTCCTGAAGAGAAACAAGGCATCTGTGCTTATTATATATATCATGGTCAGTTCTGCAATAAAAGCCATTATGTTCAACAATTACATGAGGAGGGGCTTTGATAATTTATGATTTCACTTGTATTCACTCTCTGTTCATGAAAATTTACATTTATCAAATGCATATAACTTAGCCCACTGTATTAGTTTTCTATTATAGAGAGGGCCAAGGTATATTATACAGTGGGCTAAGGTATATGCTGTAACAAATTACCACAGATTTGGGTTTTTTTTTTTTTTTTTGAGGCAGAGCCACACTCTGTTGCCCAGACTGGAGTGTGTGATCTCAGTTCACTGCAACCTCCACCTCCCAGGTTCAAGCAATTCTCCTGCCTCAACCTCCCAAGTGGCTGGTACTACAGGCTTGCACCACCACGCCCGGCTAATTTTTTTCATTTTTAGTGGAGACGGGGTTTCACCATGTTGGCCAGGCTGGTCTCGAACTCCTGACCTCAAGTGATCCACCCACCTCAGCCTCCTAGAGTGCTGGGATTACAGGTGTAAGCCACTGCACCTGGCCAGATTTAGTTTATTAAAGTAATACAAATTTATTCTCTTATAGTTCTGGTTGTCAAAGTATGAGATATGTCTCATTGGGCTGTAATCAAAGTCTTAGCAGGGTCTTTTTTTTTTTTTTTTTCCTGGATGTTCTAGGGAAGAATCTATTTTTCTTTATTATTTTATTAATATTATTATTATTAAGACCAGGTATCACTCTGTAACCCAGGTTGGAGTGCAATGGTACAATCATGGCTCACTGTAACTTCAACCTCCCAGGCTCAAGAGATCCACCTGCCTCAGCCTCCTGAGTAGCTGGGACCACAGATATAAGTCACCATGCTCTGCTGATATTTTACTTTTTATTTTTGTAGAGATGGCTGGTCTCAAACTCCTGGGCTCAAGCCAGTCTTCTGCCTCAGCCTCCCAAAATACTGGGATTACAGTTGAGCCATGGTGCCTGGCCAAGAATGCATTTTCTTGCCTTTTCCATCTTCTAGAGGCTGCCTGCATCCCTTGGCTCATGGCTCCCTCCCAAAACCTACAATGGGGGTTTCAGTTTTTCTCCCATGGCATCCTTTTAATACTGACTTTTCTGCCTCTATCTTCCATGTTTAGAGACACCTGTGACTATATTGATTGCGCATGAATAAACCATGATAATCTCTCTTTTAAGGTCAACTAACTAGCAAACTTAATTTCATCCATTACCTTAATTCCCCTTTGCCTTGTAACTTAACATACACATAAATTTTGAAGATTGAGGCCTGGATGTGTTTGGAAGGTGATTCTTCTTCTTATATCCTTTTACAGCAAACAAACAAACAAACAAACAAACAAACAAAAATCCAGAAAACAGGGTAGGGGTAACATTAAATCATGTTGAGTTGAGATTTTGGTTGAATGACCATGTGCCACATCCAAGGTAGAAGTGATTTGGAGTCTACATGCATTTTGTTGTTCAGACAGATTTCTGCTACGGTCTCTCTGACTGATGCTTACATTTTAGAATTCAGATCTCTAATAAAAATGTAACTGTGGAAAGAATAAGAATTTTTTTTTTTTTTTTTGTCTTCACAAGTCATTTATGTTCTTTACCTCTTCACTCCTGGTACAAAGTGGTTCTTTTAATATAGTGATATATTAAAGTTATTCTCTGAGTCACGGATGAGTGATACATTCTCTGAAAAGGAAAATATGACTAATTTGCCTGATAGCAACAGCCTTTCAGAGCAGTTTTTCCCAACTATTTCAAACACAAATATGTTTTTATAGTATCAATATAATTATACACCATGCTTGTTGTGGTACTTTCAGCATCTGTTGATTGAGAAATACACCATGACAAAAACTACAGTGATTTTAGTAATGCTTTTAAATAAGTACGTACATTATTCATCATGGCATATATGTGTTTCCGATAATGGAATATATAAGTGCATGATGTAATACTACATATTTAGTTTACATCCATGACTTATATGCAAAAATATTCACCTTCACTTTGTAATCACTCTGCACTTCAGAAATCCGTGGTATACCAGATTATAAACTACTTCCTAAAAGCCAAAACCACTCAACTCTATCTCTCCAATCCTCATCAATAATTATATTTTTGTTCCAAAATGCCATTGTCTTATTTTTGACATGTAAATAGAAGAAGCAAGGTCCTAAACCTACATGGAAAAAGTGTTGAAAATTCTAAAGAAGTATGCAAGTAAATCGATTTTTCATTCTTATCTCTAGTAGTTGTCTTGCATAAAAAAGATATAATTTTAAACTAATATACAAAATTAAATAAGATATTCTCATTAAATTATACTTAATAATTTGGCCCACAGTTCTCAGAACAAATCCTTAAAAACGGTTGAGTCAAATGCATATCCAAATTTTACACCTGACTGAAGCCTTCAAGAAACAGGATCCTTACTTTTGATAAACCCAACTTCCATGCAAGTGAGGAGTATTTTGTAGGCATTTATAATAATATTAAACTCTCCACCTGAAACCTGAAATATATTGTTTCATTGAGTTCTCTATACTGGAGAGATTGCTTTGGTTTATGGGAACATAATTAGAAAATAACTTTTAAAAATAATCTGTTTGATGAGATTCATAAATTCATAATTATCAATGGACAAATAGTGCATTTTCATAGGCTTCTCATTAAATTTTTCTTTTTTTCTGCTTTTCATTTTCTGGTAAAATTGCTATTTACTAGAATATTTATTAGAAAAAATACAGTTAAAATTTTAAATAATCATCATAATATGGATATTTCTTGTTTGCTTATTGAGATTTACTTAGAATAATGTAGAGAGCAAATAATGTAACTAAAATAATTACATAAAAGAGATTGTTAAAAATTTAGGTTAGTAAAAAGTAAAGGTCAATGTTAAATTATATGGTTTGGCTAGCAAAATAAATCACTTCAACTTATCCCATTCATTTTTTAAAAAATAATGCCTTTAGAAATATTATCTTTCCATTAAGATTTGGCCTGCAGTTCCTAGATATTTAAACAGTTCCCCTAGCTTACTTAGATGATGCATTTAAAATTGATTTTACTTAAATATATCTTGGAAGTAGACTGTAAGCTTTTTTGGTCAGGTGACAGTGGTATTACTTTATTTTGAAATAACTACCTGGATTTAAGATTATTATGGGCCTACTAATGCAGATATCATGTTAACAATTTATAACTTTATAATAGTTAAAATTTCCTGAAATCTGATGGAGAAAGTGAATTATATAAGAGAAAGCTACTGGCATATTTCCATTGCTAGGGGCTAAAGGCACAGAACATTTACAGATTAAATAGTGCGTAAATTTTAGTTTATGTGCCTATTATAGCCACTGTCGACAGGAAACAGGATGCACGCAGTGTGAAACATGGCTTGCAGTGCCACTGGAGGCTTGTTCTCTGAAATTCACCGAGTATACTGCCATTAACAGCATGTGTACTAGCAGCCTCACATTTTGGGTTTATTTACAAAGCTAAACAATGTACTGAAAGTTGATTATTGATCATAAATATTTTCATAAACAACCATTGAATTTTTTTCTCAAGAGAGTATTAATCACTAAAAACCAGTAATAGGTAAACAGAGCATCTTATTTTTCAGATCGTCAAGTAAACTTTCTAAGTAAATTTCTGGTACACCAGGAAATCTACACTAGTTACTTAAAAATCATACGATTTTTTAAGGAATGCTTTGATGAAAGTATTTTACTACCAGTGCTTTTATAAATATCATGTGATTTGAGAGTGAATTTTAGTTTCTTCCTTTGAAAACTATGTAGAGACACAGAAAAGAGTTTAGCCCAGATTAAATACCAAAATGCTAAAAAATTGTGTGTTCTACTGGTTAGATGTTATTGTTTAATATTAACTCGAGAGAAGCAATGACAGGTAGCTTTGACGAGCATAGATCTGAGCCTCAGCCTGTCTTTCGCTGCTCAATTGCTAGTTGAGTGAACTGCAGGTCAGTTAGCTTCACTATGCTTCAGTTTCTTCATTTTTTTTTTTTGTTTTGTTTTTTGTTTTTTACGTGAGATGCTAATAGTATTTACCTCAAAAAGTTTTCATGACGATGGAAAGAGTTAATATAGGTATAGCACTTAAAACACTGCCTGACATCTTATAACTGCTTTTTGAAAAAAAGTATTAACCCATTTATTATTTTCAGTGTCTAGGACATGATAGGTAGTGTGCTACCCCGGAGTCCCAAAGCCAAAGCGTTCTGGCCCATTTTCTCAAAGAGCTTGCAATGCAATCTAAGAGAATGCATCTTAATAGATCATCTCAATATAATGGGTTGGGGCCGGGCGCGGTGGCTCAAGCCTGTAATCCCAGCACTTTGGGAGGCCGAGACGGGCGGATCACGAGGTCAGGAGATCGAGACCATCCTGGCTAACACGGTGAAACCCCGTCTCTACTAAAAAAAATACAAAAAACTAGCCGGGCGAGGTGGCAGGCTCCTGTAGTCCCAGCTACTTGGGAGGCTGAGGCGGGAGAATGGCGTAAACCTGGGAGGCGGAGCTTGCAGTGAGCTGAGATCCGGCCACTGCACTCCAGCCCCGGCGATAGAGCGAGACTCCATTTCAAAAATAATAATAATAATAATAATAATAATAATAATGTGTTAAGGGTTCTAACATGAAATTCATGCTGGTTGCTATGGAAGAAGCTTGACTCTGTTTTGGATATAGGAGAAAGCTTTCTGGAAGATAATATCCGAGCTGCTTTTTTGCAGATAAGAAGTTGTCTGAGTGAAGAAGCAGAGGAAGAGCAAGCATCTCAATTAGAAAACAGCATGACAGAAGACACAGAGGCATGTAATAATCTGATGTATGCCAGAAACTTCAAGCAATTCCACATCAGAGAGATTAATCATAAGAGCCTATACCTGGGGTGTGACAGCCCCCTCCAATCCCCCACCCTGCCTCCTCCTCTGAGATAACTCAAATGCTTTTATATTGGACATGGACGCTCCAACCCAACAGGGTGTCTACTGCTCATATAGGGTTAAGTCAACTCAGGAACCAAGAGTTAGGGACAGGTACTTTATGTGAGAGGTGGTCCAGAAAACAAAAGTAAAAAAAAACGCTGGACAAGAAACAGTAAGGAAGAAAAGGAAACAAGGTATGTGTTAATAAATGGGTGTCTATTTTGGGCATCAGGAGCGTAGGTCTGTTGGGGCCTTATGAGGAACCATGTAGGACATACTTCCAAATTGTTCCCCAGAAAGATGGAGAGGCTGGGCTATTGAGCAACTTCCACTCTCCCACCTCATTCCCCTGACACACACAGCATTGGTTGGATGTTGTACCTTGAAGCAGTTACTCCTCTGAACTTCAGTTGCGCCTGGTCTTAGCCAGCAAGCTTTCATGGGACTGGAATTTGCTCTCATGCAGACAAGGAGAGAGATGCAGCGTTTAGAGTGAAATGTTATCAGCATGGCCACAGCTGTCTTCTACAGTTGAAGATTAATTCAGAAGTGGACTTAGGAGTTAGGGTTGTAAGGACTAACTGTGGGCACACATTTCAGTGAACTGTCAGTCTTCTAAATACGTTGGTTCTGTGGACCCTGGAATGAGGAAGGAGGCAGGGGCTGACTGGAGAACTGAGATACAGGTGGATAAGTAAGGAGAGAAGAGATCATTGAGCAGTTCACAGATCATGCAATACTTGCAATTTATCTTGCATCCTGAAGAAAGGCTTTTAAAATGATTTCAACAGAATGTGAAATGTTTCAATTTGCATTTTGGATCATCTTCTTAGGTTGTAAACATCATCCTTAACTAGAAAATCACATAAATTTAGTTATTAGGTTGAATATGATATAAAAATGGGTCTTGGCCCACACATGGATATCTAGATTTAGCAAAAGAAAAAATATTTGAATTCTGTGTTATAATTTCTATAGAACTGAACTTACTTTTTAACATATTTTAAATGAGTTTAAAGACTAAGTAAACCATAGTGTTTTTAAAAGCATGGAGTAACATTTACATATTGTAGAATTTCATCAGTCTCAATCATGATGTCATATACTGAATAAAAATGCAAAGATGCACTGCCTATATTAATGAATGAGTGCATTTAGAGCCATGTTTTATGCATAATACCTGATGAATGCAAGCAATTTACCTTTTTAATTTTTACTATAACCATATACTATTTTGCATACAAGCAATAGGATAAGATAGCTTTATAATATGAATTCTAGGTGTATTCTAATTAGTCTTCAGTCAGTGGAGACATTCCAGAGAAATGACTGAGAGATAAAACATAAATTACTTATTTCTAGACAATCTAGCATCAGTTATAGGATTTAATATTAATCTTATGTCAACAATTTTGTAGTTTAAATGAAGGAGTAATTGCTTTAAAAATGATTTTTAAACAAAGGAGTAGTGATTTGTAACCAGTGTGACCAAGTTACTTGAAGTCAGTATTTTGAACTTCTGTTGACAATCCGTTTTAATAACCCTGCTTGTTTTCTATTTTATAAAACTTCTGTATACTGCTTTTTAATCTCAAATGCAAATGCTTTGCCAGAAGAAGAGATCTCTCTGTGCCTTCCCCATTGACATTGTTTAATATGCACATTAACTGCAATAAACTATTTCTGAAGGTGAGGATAATTTAAATTGGGGAATTCATATATAAATCAATCAGAATAAGGCTGAACATATTCACTAAAATATATTCAGTTATATCAGACCAGTTATATATTTGTTTATATTATATTTAAAATTTAAAATAGTTGCTATTGAGTTCTTAGCAAAAAATGTTATTTTAGTTAAATGTTCATGAGTGTATCATGTACATATGTGTCTTGGAGTGTGCATCAATGTGTGTGTTATATGTGTATCTATAGAGAGATACACACTATTATTATTTTGGAAGATAATTTACTTTGGGAGTATTTTTCATGGTATTTTAAAAATTCTAAGTAGATATTATTTTCATTGACTAATTGTTGAGAGCCATCTAAATACTAGACTTTGACTGGGAAAGAAATACACTTCCTAAATTTCCATATTGTGGAGGAGGATGTAGCCTTCTCTGTCTCCAACTTATTAGTGGCACTGCATGTTGCTAAGATGTAAAATGGAGAGCTACCAAAATGGGAGACAGGTAGCTAGCTTCTCATGGTCTTCAATGTAGTGTCTATCAAAACAAAACATATGCTTCTTTATAAAAATTACTCTTTCAGACACATCAGGAAAATTAATACATAAGCAAAGTTCAAGTATAGGTTCTCTCTGCCTCTGTTATATAATCATTACGTAAACACAAATGCACAGTGCAATGGCAGTGGGTTGCATGACATTACAAATCAATCTCGCTAAGCTATAGCACTTCTCAGCCATATAATTTATGATCTCAACTGAGCTGTTCTGATGACGAAGCATACAGACCCGTCTTAAATTGTTCAAATAATTTTTAGCATAATATCATTGCTTATCCTTTTTTGTCGTTGTTGGATAAATGAAAACTTCATATGGAACACAATTGTTCTGTAATACTTCTCTTAGTGTTTACATGCTTAGATTCAGAAAGAAAAACTACTGCTCAACCAATGATTCTTTACCACTGTCATTTTCTCTGATTCATTCAGACTACCTCAGTCATTTCTATAAGAGACTCTACTGCTTTTGGTCTAATATTATAATGCAGATAATTTGTACTTTTAGGAGAGTTTGGGACCCCATAAAGATTGACTCTTGTGAAACATGTGTCTACTTTCACTCAGACCAATGTTTATACAGTTTGCTTTGATTTACTTACCTTTCTACAGTAAAACCATCCATGTCCCTCAGAAAAGTCAATTTCTTCATTAAATGTTCAAAATGTATCTCACCAACTAACTTGTTACATGAAATAAACTCTGTATTTATAAATGCACTTTTATCAATATGTTTTTTTTTCCAGGATTCCTGACACTAAGATTATTCTTTTCTCAGAGCAGGGCACTGTCACATCACCTGCAAGCCATGGCCTATCAAAATGGAAGTACAGCAGGGAATGTCTGGGATAGTTAATAAAGGAAAACAGGGACTCTTTTTAGCATACTAACATACCAAAGTTAATGCTAAGTGGTAGACAATCTTAGTTATAATGAGATATGTTTGCCTTGCAGTAACTGGATTTTAAGTTTGGACTGGGAAGATATATATATATATATATGTTTCTCTTCCTACCTTAACTGACCTAGGCCAAAGTCTGAGAAAAAGTCAGATCCTGGGGGAGATTGGAGGAGTTCAGAGATTAAGAGTTCCTTGAGGGGAGCACAGAGGAGGAAGAATGGTACCCTGGGTTCACTTTTATGCCAATTTAGTAGACAGACATAAAGGATAGGCAAACATTTATACATGTGACAATATGTATATATTATTTTACTAAATAAAAATAAATACAAGATCAAGGTGAGAGACGGCATCTGTTGTGCATATACACATGCCACCCATTTTACATATATTTTTACGCAGTCTTCAAGCAACATTGAAAGAAAAGTGCTGCAACCAGCCCCAGCTTGCAAATGAAGAATGTGATGCGGGGAGAGGTATGTAACCTGCTCCAAGTCGGCAAATAAGTAAAGCAGTAAGGATTCCCGCACTGGTCTCTCCACTAATTGCTTGAATTCAAATCTTTCAAAAACAATTTTTTTGGAGAGATAAACTTATACAAAGTTTCTTATGTTATTAAGTGTATTTTCCTAAAGGCAATAATTTTAATTTTCTTTCTTTTCCCCAAATCCCACACCATTCAGTTCTATTTCATTTGTACCAACAAAATTACCAATATGATTTTGCTAAGCTAGCATATTTAAATGCAAGTTAAATGACTTGGAATTAAAAGATATTCATAAACATTTCCTGAGGTATTTTTAAATTGTATAAACTTTCAGTTCTTTATGGATTTGTGAGAGGGTATCATATTTACTAAGCTAGATTCTGTTCTTATTAGCAAAACAAAGTCTTTCCTCTCTCACCTACTTTTTATATTAAAAAAGAAAATGATCTACTTAAAGACTACCATTGTTAGCCCACGTCCTGTCTTTCCAAAGGCTTTGTAAAAAATGCTGAAGCAGCAGAAATAATACCTGGGTAAATCCTGACTGTTCAATTGCTTCTTACTCCTCTCATAAGATCCAAGAGCTACCTGTAATAGCCAGTTTTTGATGCTCACAAACCTTGACATAGACGAAGTCTACTCAAATAACTCATCCAATTTTAGAAATTCTACTTTATTTCCTGATTATGCTAACTTTAATCCTTCAAAAATGTTTTTTTTTTTTATATCAGGGAGTTATTGAAGCAATCTTCAGAACACTTTGGAATTTAATCATAATTATAAGCACAAGCTTGATACCCTGATGTATACAAATCTTAAAGAACAATATTTACTTTACTAAGCATGTAACTTTTTAAAGACTAAATTTCTCACTATCTTTCAAAGAAATATTTGCTATAGCCAATACCCAGATAGGCACTTGGCTCTATTTCTAACACCTATATATTTGACATCACATTAATTAATCTTTCGGTTTGACAGTGTGACCTTTCTTATCTCATCCTAGAATAATGTTGATCACAAGTTATATCATACCATAAGCAAGATCAGCAGTATAATTTGTGGAGCTCAGTGCAAAATAAAAAGGCAGAACTTCTTGTTAAAAAAGTATTAAAAATTTCAAGATGATGACATCAGAGCATTAAACCAAATGCTGGTACTTAAAAGCACTGGGCTCTGTGCAACTGTATAAGCCCCATGCCTAGGAAACTAGCTCTGCCTATAAAATTTCAGCTACTTGATTTGTTACCATGTTAATTATTGCTAATAATCTATTGTATTAAAAAGCTGCTTCTAATAATACATGCGTGTGTGCTAGATTTTAAGAGCACCCCTGAAATATACTCATGGTAAGTAAACTTTGTCTCTATTAAAGTTGGTAGTATAAAGAACCAAAGCAATTACTATGATCTATCAAACTTATTTTGAGCCTTAACATGTAAAAAGATGACTGGATGCTGAATGTCTTTAGGAAAATGTCCTTTTTGTCATCACTATACTAGTGAATGTCTCTAGCATTCTCGAGAAAATGAAGATGTCATTTCTTAGATTTTGGGCTGACCATCTGGATGCTATTTTCTATTAGAGTGTCCCTGACACACACTATAAGGATTATGACTCCTGATATTGATTTGCTCTTCTCACCTAGTGTGTCTCAATGTATATTTTTCATATGTGAGGATACATATGAATCATTTTAATGATTTATTCCAGACTGGCAATTGTGGAAGTGTGATTGCTTTTTTTTTTTTTGAGACAGCATCTTGCACTGTCTCCCAGGCTGGAGTGAAGTAGCATCATCATGCCTCACTGCAGCCTTGACCTCCTTGGCTCAAGCAGTCTTCTCACCTCAGTGTCCTGAGTAGCTGGGACCACAGACATGGACCACCAGGCCCAGCTGGTTTTTAAAATTTTTCTCTAGTGATGAGGCCTCACTATGTTGTCCAGGCTGGTCTTGAACCCCTGGTCTCAAGCGTACCTACCACCTTGGCCTCCCAAAGTACTGAGAGTACAGGAATAAACCACCACACCCAGACTGAGTACTTCTTATTACATAATTAGCATATTTTGTTTGAAGCAAAATAGAAAATTCAAGCATAAAAAGATTAAATTACCTATATTTTTGTCCCTCTGACTTACCAGGTTTTATTATTGGGATATGCTCCTCTATTTTTTCCCTGGTATTTAAAAAAAGGAGAGAATACTCTATGTATTTCTTTAAACTTTTTCTATTAACAATATATCAGGGACATCTTTGTAAATCAATAAATGTAGTTTTATATCATTTTTAATACTTGCATTTCATTCCATTATGTGGTAGCGGTGGAATTTACACAGCTCACTTTCTGTTGCTAGAGAGTTGGGACCTTGGCTACCAACCTTTTGCCATCCTTTCTTTGTCAAACTGTCTTTCTGACCAAAGTACTCTTATGTCTTATCTTTCAGCTGCAGCCTTCTCTTTTCAATCATCGCTTTATTTGTAAGAAAGCCATTGCACGGTTTTAAAAGTTCGATTTCTTATATAATGCTGTTTCTCTCTCAGTTAGTTCTTGGGTACGTTTCACTCAACTATGACTCAGTCCTGCCTGGCCTCTTGCTCCTCTTCACTGACTGTGGTGGCAGTTTCCAATCTGATGTACGGTGACTTCAAAAAAGGGACATATTTTCCCTAAGGGGTGACATTGCTACACAGAATATTAGTATTTTTAGGAAAATATAAATTCCTAATGATTTTTAAAAATTTGGTGTTAGCTACCCTTTGATCCTCCGGCCCATCACAAGGCATCATTATATACTTCCTTACCCATGGATTTCTACATAGGTTGGCAATGCAGAGGAGTTAAATTCGCATTGATTCTTGCAATTAGGAGAGTCTACTTCTGTGCTTTTTGATTTGGAGCTTGTACTTGAAACCACTATTTGCTTTCTTTGTCCACAACTTCTGAATATGTCCAGCCCATCTTTCTCAATCAGCCATTACAGAAGTATCTCTTAGTGACTCTGAGTCAGCTGCTTGAGATGATATCTACCTCTTTTTCTTCAGTGCCCTAGTTATCCATAAAGTGACTTTCATATATGCTACATGGCCTACATTCCAACATACCTCCACGTTTGATGAAAATCCATCGTCAGTGTTGTTTTTATATGACAGGGGTCTGCCTATCAACTTCCTATCTCCTTGAGGTATGTCTTATGTCTCTGCAAAATAAATTTTGTCTATGCTACATAAATTATACTCTTCAAAATATACTCACATTTGATGAAAATCCAAATGGAATTTTATGTGATATGAGTAAAAATTTCTATGTTGGTAAGTATATTTTTCATTAAATGAATACCTTCCATGCAATAATTTAATTTTTAAATTTTCTTGACATTATTAAGAATTTTATTATAAAGGATGTATTAATTTTGGTATGTGTAAGAAAGCTGTGACTCCTCTTATTCACCTCTTCCATTCAAATCCACTTAATTAATTCTACCACTTAATTGTAAATTAATTAATTTTAATTATTTAGCAATTTCTACCAGGTAACTTTTCTACAGATATATTAATAATCCATACAAGAATGCATTTGTTTAGTAAGTATTTATTTAGTTTCCTCTTATAAGGCACCATTCTCAGCTCTTGGAATACAGCAGTGGAAAATGACAGAAAAAACTCTCCTTATTTTATAGGAGGCAAATGGAAAATAAACATACAAATAACTAATTTTAGATCACAAAAACTGTTGTTAATAAATGTAATCAGGCAAATGAGTCACTTTACCCCAGATTGGCATGGAATGCCGTTCTTAGAAATTGTTGTCTCTGTTGAAAGAGAAACAGCCATGCACATATCTGGAAAAAAGCAAGGAGAATATCAAGTGCAAAGGCCCAGAGAGCACATAGGATCATCAGTAATGTGACAATTGGAGGCAGTAATGCGATGTTTTAATAATCACTGAACAAAGGCTTGAGAAACAAACTCATGCTATGAATCAAGATAGGGATGTGGATGACTGGATGAGGTCAAGTTAAAAACAAAAACAAACAAACAAAATGCAGATTTTTTGAGTTGATGAGGCTAAGAAACTGAGAATCCAGGATGTTCAGTAAATTGTCTTAACTGATAATGAAGACTCCAAGAATAATGACAAAGATATTGGTAGAGAAGTGCATCAGAATTAGATTTGGCTGCTAAACCAGAGACCTCAAGGCTTCCACTTAAATATTTCACTTGCAGAATATAGTCAGGTTGCTGCAATACAGATTAAAATCAAATATCTTACTAAAAGTGAGGGGAGAACAGATGTTAGGGAGGTAAGGGTAAGTCCTTGGTTCATTGTCTTTACTATAAAGTATGAAACTTCAGAAAAGCCTTCTACACATTCATCAATGTGTTTGATGAAAAAAATTAAAGTACTGGTTTGTGTCTTGATATTGTTTTATCTCTACTTCAAAGTTCAATCCTGAACCACAGGGGATCTATACCTATTTATAAATAACAGAATCAATGGAAAATGGTGGAATTATCGTTACTTATCAAGCTTAAGAAATCTCTACTTCAAATCTCCGGTACTCTGAAAAGTCACGTGACAGTATTCTTATACCATCGTCATACACAGCAATTGCTCAGTGCAGTAGACAGAGCATGGACAAGCTAGATTGAATGCTATCTCTACTACTAATAACCAGTATGATGAGAGAGAAGTTATTTAACCTCAAAAAATTGAGTTTTCTTCTCCTCTATAATCATGACCTGTGCAAAACACCTAGAACAATTTAATGGAAGGTAAACAAAAACTCTAAAATAACTGCCTTCTCATATCACTGGTTTGGAAGCTATGTTATCTATATTTAAAAGACATGGGTCCTTTAAGTTAGA
Source organism: Rhinopithecus roxellana (assembly GCF_007565055.1). Classification (NCBI taxonomy): domain Eukaryota; kingdom Metazoa; phylum Chordata; class Mammalia; order Primates; family Cercopithecidae; genus Rhinopithecus; species Rhinopithecus roxellana. The sequence goes on along the minus strand of NC_044556.1, from coordinate 142,493,846 downwards.
AGACAGTTAATCATATCTACACATTTTCTAATTTTAGGCTGTGTAGGAGACATTGACTAAATGACAAATATTCTCACAAATATGTTAGGATTGCAATTTATGACCTACTGTGGTTTGGTGTAGCCATGAGAGTAGTTCTAGCCAATGGGTTGTGAGCAGAAGTCAGTTCTGGGCTAGACATTGAGTGTCAGGGCAAAATCACTTGCAAGGTCTCATGTTTCTTTTTATAATGCATGGTAGGCAGAAATCTACAATTCATTCCTCTAAGATTCCTGCTGCTTGTGTTATTCCCATAGATTTTCCCCTCCCTGTGATATAGACAAGATCTGTGAATATGGTGGGATATCATTCCTGTGGTAGGTTATATTATGTGGCAAAGTTGATGGGATTTTCTAAATGTAATTAAGGTCTCTAATCAGTTGACTTTGTATTAATCAAAATTATTCTAGGTGAGCTTGATCTACTCAAGCTATCTCTTAAAAGATATATTCTCCTGCTGGCCTTACCTTCATGAAGTGAGTTGTAATTTTGTCGATGAGAGAGACATGTGATAAAAACTGTGAATGACACTTAGGGCCTAGAAACATCCTCTGTCTAGCAGTCAACAATCAAAATGGGGCCCCAGTCCTAGATCCATAAGGAATTGAATTCTTCCAACAACCATATGAGTTTGAAAGAGGCCCATGACTCCATAAGGAATGGAGGTCAGCTGACGCCATGACTGATATCTTCTGAGACGCTGAGCAAAGAATGCAGTTAGACTGTGCTCAGTTCTTGACCCACAAAAACTTTGAGGCAACAGAAGTATATTGTTTCAAGCCACTGAGTTTGTGGTAGTATTTTACAAAGCATCAGAAAACTAATAAACAAGGTGAACAACAATATTTAAGAGATTGTTTTGCTGGACAAATCTCCTCAGTGAAGATTATGTGTACAACACTCTTGCCAAACCACAGTGTACTTCTAAGAAGGGAAAAAAGACAAAACCATTATTTTAAAATATTGAGATCCAGAATTTTTTTCTTTTTCTGTTTTTCATCTATAGCCTAAAGTAGCCTATTCTAACTGATACAAATTTGGCAGCACAAGCAAGAGACTATAATAATAAAATAACATATTTTACATTGCTTTAAGTGATTTGCTTAGGTGGTGAGAAAGCTGTTATTAGTGACTACAAAGACATTTATTTATGTTGTATAGTGGAGAAACATATGCTAAAACTGTTAAATGTGATAATTTGCAATGTAGATAATTTATCGTCTGACCCTGCAACTATAGGAAAAGTATTTGAGAAATAGAATGTTAGAAATGTATGTTGGTTACTATCAGCTGCATTCGGGTAGGTAACGCAAGAAAGAGATGGATTCAGAAAATAATTGGGCTTGTTTGTAAGCAGGAGTGAAAGTCTAGAAAGAGTCCAACAATGTGAAAAATTATAGGATTGGAAAAGGCAATTACTTCTCAACCCTGACCAGTAAAAATTAACATAGAGAAATTCTTTGAATAAAAAAGATTGATTACAACAGCTAAGCAGCAATTATGCAATTAAGGGTTTTGTAATCACATTCATTGTTGTAATCCCTTTGTGGATTAAGATGATGAGAAGAAATGGCCGGGCTTCGTGGCTCAAGCCTGTAATCCCAGCACTTTGGGAGGCCGAGACGGGTGGATCACGAGATCAGGAGATCGAGACCATCCTGCCTAACACGGTGAAACCCCGTCTCTACTAAAAACACACACACACACACACAAAAACTAGCCAGGCGAGGTGGCGGGCGCCTGTAGTCACAGCTACTGGGGAGGCTGAGGCAGGAGAATGGCGGGAACCTGGGAGGCAGAGCTTGCAGTGAGCTAAGATCGCGCCACTGCACTGCAGCCCGGGCGACAGAGCGAGACTCTGTCTAAAAAAAAAAAAAAAAAAAAAAAAAAATGATGGGAAGTACATCCATTTGAATGGACAAATGGTTTACCCAAAAAGACTAAGGGTATGACTTTCTCACTAAACCCAAAAGGCTCAAAGTGCCTATAGTTAAATTGAGAGAGAGGCATATTTTGAAATCGAGTCTGGCTGTAGCTCATGGCACATGAAACTAGCTATCATCAAGTAGATCTGAAGCTAACTTTTTGAGAATGTTACACTATCAAAGAAACTCTGATCCTAGGCTAAAACCATCTGTGACTATTTAAAACTTAACTCTTGGGTCCCCAACTTCCTGCAGAAGAGGATAAGAAAGTCGATTAGCCCCTAAGGAAGTCAGCTTTCTCAATGCCCATTTCAAATGTAGTGAGATAACAAAAGAGCAAAGATATCTTTGGAGGCAGAACCAAAGATCAAAGAGAACAAAGACCGGAACTTCCCAGGACTAAAACCAAGGCCTAATTGAGAGAAATTGACCACAACAGATAAAGGGTCTTCTCATGAATTTTGCCCTTTGAATTTCAGAATTGATGTAGACGAATAACATCCGTGTGTTTCCTTTCTTCCCATTTGTAAATGGGAGGCTTATTTTTATCAATCATTGCATATTTATTTGAGGGAAGGATATAAAGTTTTATAATGTATGTCTGGCTCAAGGTTCAGGGGAAATAATAAATAACTCCAAAACTGATAAGTCGGGTATGATGGAGCTATGGGGTTAGAGATAGGAAGAGAGATTGGGAGCCATAAGGAAGAAGAAAGACAATTAAACAGAAAATTAAAAAAACACACACAATATAATGCATCTGGGGAAGAGGGAGGTTATGTGAGCAGTGGTGCATCATTGTTCCCAGACAGAAAGAGCAATTGTGATGGGGTGACTCTTTTGGTATAGGGCCTGAGCTGACTGCAAAGATCTGAGCCTTATGTCATTCCCCTTATTACACAAGTAGTGCAAGGTAACACTGCAGTATTTTGGATTTAAGTCACTGAGATTTGAGAGTTACTTGTTACCACAATATAATATTACCTATTCTTACTGACACAAAAAGAAAGTCTCAATTACTGCCTCAAACATAGCTTGTAAGAAAATATATTAATCAGATAACCTGATATGGTGTTTAGAATCCTTCAAAAGTTGATGTTTGGAATGGAATTTTGACAATTAATTTTAAACTTGTTTTTACAAGAAATTATGATTATTATCCTGTAGAAAGTTCTACAGTGAAATAGTTATTAAATATTAAATATTATTAGATTTAAATGAGAGGGGATTGGCATTGCCAGAAGTAACATAGAAGCTGCTTGTTTGATGTGGATTCTATTCATATTATTAAGAAAGATTATTTTAAAATTTCATTTTAACTTTGATGTAAGTTGAAGTACTGAAAGTTAAATTTACATGTTTTGAATTACTTTACCTATGAATTAAGTCTACTATTCATAGGAAATATTTCAGCAATTTATCCAAAATGACATGAATATTCATTTTAAGTTTAATTCTACTAAAATCCTTAATTATGCCAACACTTTTATGATGATATGATTGTAATGAACAACCAACATAGCATCATTTTATTTGTCACCAGAGAAAACCTATGTTTGTCTCATCAACAAGTTTCAGGGCAAACATAATTTTTTGAAAGTTTAAGTAAAGGAAAGATTATGGTAGAGATGAAATTAAGCATTTTTGCAAAGCATAGCATTCCTTTCAGTTAAATCTTTATAAATATTTTGTTGTAGTGGCTTGATTTTTTAAGTGTAGTATGTTTTAAAACTATAACATTTGTTACATTGCAAATTAGAAGTGACGTGGTTCTCTGAAGAAGCAACTATATGCTAGGTCTGTCAGTCATTTTCTGGCTTGGTGACCTTGAGAAGGTAATTCGACCTCTTTTTCTCCTTTTAAATCTTTGTAAGTGGGAATAATAGCTTATGGGAATGTTACAAATCATAAAAAATTTTTACCTATCTGTAGCATTTTATAAGGAAAAAAATAACAAGTTAAATTGGAAGTTGCATTAATACAAAGAAGTGGATTCAGCTATAGAGAACAGTAATGACTGGTTTCACAAGTAATGCAGAATCAAGTGAAGAAATAAATGTAAAGTGGCAGTATCAGAGGCAGATCCGCCAGAATTGGGATACCTGCATTCTGAACTCCAGTTGCTCCTTCAGCTGCTGAGAGGAACACAGTGAACTTCTCAGATACATTTGACAGGATCTAAGTGGAGGGATACTAAAAGGGGATTAAAAGCAGATAAACCCATTCTTACATTAGATATAATGGGGAAACATAGGTAGGAGTGACAGAATGGGAATTACGAAGGAAAAAAATAAAGCAGGGAAAGGGTGAGGAAGAGAATGCAATTTAACAGGAGATAAGAGAGGCTTTTTGATAAATTTTATGGTGAGAACTTATGCTGCCAGATTGTTCTTTCTACTTTTTATTTCAGTTAGTGTAGACTAAATGACAATGTATTATCTTTGAAATCATTGGAAACGAGGTCTATGAGCACTTAAGGTCTACTGAAAAGATGAATCTGTTTTGGAAATCATATTAATAAAAAGAAGAACATGAATATTAAAACTATTTTACAGCGTTTTGTCCCTAAGGTTGATGCTAGATGACAATTCTCACTGAATATGAACTATGGAGAGAAGGAAAGGTGATAGAATTGCTTCAAAGAATTCTGTGATTATTCATGATTTCAGTGAAAGTTAGAGACATATTTGGATAGGGAAACATGATGATTAAATATAGTGACAAGGTAAAAATGGGAATAACCACCCCAAAGGTGCTTTTTATTTAGAGAGAGAAACTATTGATGACATGGAAAATAACCAGATACATTATGAAAGTCTACACAAATTGAATATAATGTGAAGTTGGGTAGAGCATGCTAAGAAAGGAGGATAAGAAATAAAAGTACTTTAGGTTTTACACTTAAGGGAGGAGTAATGGTGTGTAAACATTTCTGGCTGGAAGGAAGTTCTCATATCTATGCAAATCATCAAAGATAATGCCATCAAACAGCGACAGTCATTGCTAAGAAAGTCAAGTGCCCAGAATTAAGTGCAATAAAAATCTTTAAGAGTAAATTTTACACAAATAAATGAGAAGACTAAGTTTAGTGTAAGCAAAGAGACTGAGGATGATTATAATAGTAATATTTATAAATATTATACAACCCATTTGTTGAGATGGATAGCTTAGTAGTCAGGAGAAGTTTCTCTGGAGTCATACTGCTTAGATTTGTACCTTGGCTCTACCACATACTACCTGCATTAGCCCATTTTCATACTACTATGAAGAAATACTGGAGACTGGGTCATTTATAAAGAAAAAGAGCTTTAATGGACCCCCAGTTCCATATGGCTGGGGAAGCATCACAATCGTGGTGGAAGGCAAAGGCCCATCTTACATGGGGGCAGGTAAGAGGGCATGTGCAAGGGAATGTCCTTTGTAAAACTATCAGATCTTGTGAGACTTATTCACTATCAAGAGAACAACATGGGAGAAACCCACCCCCATGATTCAATTACTGCCCAATGCGTCCCTCCCACAACACATGGGGATTATGGGAGCTACAATTCAAGATGAGATTTGGGTGGCAAAGTATATCACTTTCTGAGTATGACTCTTCCCAAATTACTTAACACTCTCTGAGCCTTTTTCCTCACCTAAAATTTGGGACACAAATGTTACTTATCTATAAGATTGTTATGAGAATTAAAGTTACTCTATATGTATTTATCCTGAATTAAACATGTGCATAGCATTTAATCATCTGATATTCTCTTTATTTATATTATTTTAAAGTTGTGTATTATCTATCTCCACTCGCTACAACTAAGCTAGATTATGGCAAGAATCTTATCTATCTTCTTTATCGCTCAGTCCCTAGGGAATAGAATAGTTCTGGCTGACAACAGGTGCTCAATATATATTTGAACAAATAAGTGAATGAAGACTTACAGTATTGATTACATTTGATTGGAGAACAGGGAAAAATTGAGATCAACTCACAGGAGAAAGAAACTCATGATTTGGGCTGAGATAGATTTAAAAGAGAGAACAAAGATAAAAGCAAGGTAGTGAATATCACGGTAAAGAAGCACCAGAATGAGAAGTTTTGAGACAAAAATTCCTTCATTTCTACCTTAGAACCAACACCCTGAGGTACAGGGTGGCTAGAAAGATCCAAATAGATGTAGGGGGATGTACAGATACTAGTCTGTGAGGAGTCCCCACCTTTCTTCTCTTTCTCTCCTTCCTTCCTTCCTTCCTCCTTCCTTCCTTCCTTCCTTCCTTCCTTCCTTCCTTCCTTCCTTCCTTCCTTCCTTCCTTCCTTCCTTCCTTCCTTCTTTCCTTCCTTCCTTCTTTCCCGCCTTCCTTCTTTCCTTCCTTCCTTAGTTCCTTCTCTCTCTGTCTCTTTCTTTCTTTTCTTTTCTTTTTCTTTTTTTTTTTTTCAGAGTCTTGTTTTGTCACCCAGGCTGGAGTGCGGTGGCAAGACCTCCGTTGACTGCAACCTCCGCCTCCTGGGTTCAAGCGATTCTCCTGCCTCAGCCTCCTGAGTAGCTGGGACTAGAGGCACGTGCCACCATATATTTTTAGTAGAGACGAGGTTTCACTATGTTGGCCAGGCTGGTCTGGAACTCCTGACCTTGTGATCTGCCCACCTCAGCCTCCCAAAGTGCTGGGAGTACAGGCGTGAGCCACTGCACCCAACTCCTTCTTTCCTTCTTTCCTTTCTTCCTTCCTTCCTTCCTTCCTTCCTTCCTTCCTTCCTTCCTTCCTTCCTTCCTTCCTTCCTTCCTTCCTTCCTTCTTTCCTTCCTCCCTGCCTCCCTCCCTCCCTTCCTTCCTCCCTCCCTCCCTCCCTTCCTTCCTCCCTTCCTTCCCTCTCTCCCTCATTTTTTCTTTCCTCCTTCCCAACTCCCTCTCTTACTGGCTTGCTTTCTTCTTTTCTTCTATGTTTCTTAGAAAATTCTCATATTAGGATGGTACTGGGTTCAGAATCATGCTAGATTAATAGACTAGCAATTGCTGAGGAAGACAGTTGGGCTTAAGGACCACTTTACAAAATCCTTCACCATAGTAGATAGTATAAAGAAACCAGGTGAACATTTCTGGACCTTTATGATATTCAGCAGTGGTGAGACAGTGGGGTGGAAGAGTCTGGAGTTGGAACAAGGTAGCGGCAGGTATAAAGTTTCTGGACCAGGACAGTGAGAAGGCTTGTGATTATCAGTAAAATGTGTCAGGATTATGACAAAATATCCAACTCTGACAAAGAACAACTAAGCAGATGCCATACTAGAGCAGTTACTCAAGGAGCAGCTGGATCCCTGCACATTACAATTTCTTACAGTCAAAGCTGACTTTAGTACTTTCCTTAAATTTTTGTGTTCCCTGACTCTACATAGTTTTCGGCCCCAGTAATTTTTTTTTCTTTCATATTTCACATTAATTTAAAAGTTAAAATTTTATTTGGGATTTTGTTGGAATAATTGAACTAGTATACAATCATTGTACTATTGGAGATGGAAATGGAAGACAACTTTTTTATGATGTTTGGCTGTGCAAGGAAGACTATTTCACAGAGCTGAAGAGAAAAGTACATAGGTGAATATCAGGCAACGAGAAATAAAAAAAAAAACAAAAACAAAAACATGGAATAACAGATGAAAGAATTGAGCAATGCACTCAAGTGCTTATGGAGTAAAATGCTTCTTCATCTAATGGTCTTGGTTATGAACAAAGACTTCTAAGGATTTTGAAATAGAAGTTGTCCACCTTATTTTAGTGATATATCAGAAGAAGATGCAATAACCAGCACAGTGATACAAGGTGTGTTAACGGTGGCATTTATGATATGAGAGGGTGGCCATCCGAACTGCAGCCTCTGACATTATTCAACACTGATTTAGAAAATTTTTATAAAAGTTCTGCTGCACAGGTCAACAAGAATATCAGAGGCCAAGATTCACCAAGCACAGTGGTATATCACAAGTGGCCAGAAAATTGCAGACTATTTGTTGAAATTTAGGAAAAAAAAAAAAAAAAAAAGCATGAAAGTAGTTTAGAATACTTTTTCTAATGTTTATAGAAAGTTTGTGCTTTTGGTCAGGCAAATCAAGATTGTTTTCCTTCTAATTATGCAACAGTAGGCTTTTCCAGGAGGAAACTACTAGAGAAGTAAAGACAAATGTATTATGCTTAGAATACTGTTCACAGGTTTTGAGATGGATATAAGAAAAGAATATAAAATAATAAGATAGATGAATATAGGCTACCAACAAAATTCTTTACTATATTGTATTTAGCCCAAACATCCCCTTCAAAGAGGGGCATATCACTGTTTATATGGTATTGATTGAAGAGGATAATAAATCATCAGTGAGTTTCGGCCAGATCTGAGTAGTTCAGATATATATGTATATGTCAGAGAATCTAGACGGAGAATTAAATAAAATAATGTTTAAATGGGGAAAATAATAAAATTCAAAGACATTGAGGGAGCAAGCATAATTTCTAGTCATAAAAATCTTTTACACACATACTGGCAAGGAATAATGTGTTTTTAAAAGTGGTAAACAAATACCAAAAGATGAGTATGTGAGGCTGAGTTTGCATGTTTTCACCAAAACCCTAATTTTATTTTGCATTAGTTGAAGAGTAGTTTCCACAGAAATACTCATAATTTATCTAACAAATTCCGCTGGATTAGCCTGTGGATTAAGAAACAAATAAATATGTGGCCATGTATTTCTTATAGAAAGAAAGATGAAGTATAGATTACTGACAAAGATTCTCCCCTTCACAAAATTTTAGTTTGGCTTTTTTAAGCCCATTTTTTAAGTAAGCCTCATCCTTGGGCCTGTCTTTAACGAGACCAGGACACTTTCAGGAAAAAATCCTGTTACGTCAGTTTAGTGAGAATCCCCCCACACCTGATATCTGATCACTCTAGCCTGCTTTCAGCAAGAATTCCAGTAAATCAATTGAGCTAGGATTCCTCTACCCTTGAAGTCTCCTTTTAATAATTTTCCATCCACGGACCACTTGAGTATGCTTGCTATCTGTAAATCTTCACTTGTCCTTATTGTTTTTGTAGTTGAGTCTCATCTTTCTCCCCTATTGCTATGGTCTTGACACTATTGTAACAGTCATGAATAGTCTTCTTTAGTGTTTTAACGAGTGTCAATGTAATTTTTCCTTCAACATTACATATAATTCTTTTATCATATAATACTATTTCATTAAAATAAGACAACTAACGAAGTAAGTTGGTAAGCTGACAGTGAACTTTCCACTTCCACTGCCCACATGCAGAAAGTATGGGCAAGGGACTATTCTACTGAAAAGAGATTTTCTATTGTATCAAGAGATGACCTATGAAAAGGACATTTCAGATTGGAGGATAAAGGTCAAAAGCCTGGGAGTCATAACCTAGAAATAATATTAGACAAATGTCACCATTCTGTTGAAATAAATGAAGTGAGGATGAAGCCAATGGATAAGGATGCGAAAAAGGTGAACTGCGACATTTCAGGTCTGTCATGGGAAGGCTTTCTCTGAAAGACTCATAGTTAAACCCAAAAGTGAAGAACTCAACTCAGCGGTAATTCACTCATAAGGAATAAAGTAGATCCATAAATATTTTAGGGATATAGATAAAACCTCCATAGTTTGACTCAGTGTTTAAATTTGAATTGATCACTTATTACATAGTCTCATAGTACTTTCCAAATAGATTCAGAGACCATTTTCATTAAAAAAAATCTAATATAGCACTTATTTAAAAACTTAAAGAATTATCTTTAATTATGTTTTAACTTGATCTTTGCAACTGAGAATTCCACAATATATTTCAAGGGTCGTATTGTTTTTTTTTTTTAGTGCTCTCTTCTTGCTTATAAAAATTCAATCATTTAACTCTCATCCCTCTAGTGCACAGGTTACATTGTTGAATAATTTTATAATATTCACTGCAATTCATCAAATACTTAGAGTGCCTACATAATATATTTTCATGAACTTAAAACTTTTAAAATATAATGACAGTGAGTACCTGTAACTGCTGTTGTTCCATATAACTTCCAAGAGGCAGATACTCTGAGAAATAGATTGTGATGAAACAAAAATAAATCTACATTTAAAAAACAACCACAACAGAGAAAAAGCCTTCAGGGTAAATCTGAAATTCTTCAGCTTTATATCCCAGGTCCTTGTGAATTACTTTCTCTTCCTTCCTTCTCACCTCTTGCCATCAGACCATACCTTGCCTAAACCTCTCTCATACTAAATACTGCAGTTCTTTATATTCTGTCTGTCTCTGTGGTTATGCTTTCATAACTGTTCTTCTCTGCCTAGAACACACTCATCACTATCTTCAACTGCATATGAATTGTGCACATAAGGGCAAATGCCCCAACAGAAACTAAGTATGTAATTATTTTTCTTTAATGAGGGCAGTTGTCAAATATCTCACAGAAATATCACCTTACAATAATGGAATTTCCCTCTCTTTTTGAGAATTGTACTCTTTGGCGTTAGAGAAGATAGAATTCCTGAGTATAGGGGGATGGGTACCAATTGTTTTAGAAGAATGTATCAGTATTACTCAAAATAGGATTATTGGTTTTGTGAAGAGCAGACCTCTGTCTCAGTTTTCTCAGACCCAGTAACTACCATAAACTGGGTGGCTTAGATACCAGAAATTTATTTCTCGCAGTTCTAGAGACTGAGAAGTCCAAGCTGACTGAGAGTCCTAGTGAGGACCCTCTTTCTTATTTGCAGATAGACACCTTTCTGTATCTTCACATGGTGGAGAAAAAGTGCTCTGGTCTCATCATCTGCTTATAAAGGTAACAACACCATTATTGGCTCCACTCCATGACCTTATCCAAATCTAGTTATATTATCTTTAATGAACTTGATGCTTGCCAATTTTCTTTTCCTCAAGAATACTGCACAATGTTCTCATTAGGCAGATGTGGCATCAGTGGAATGGAGAATTCAGTCACCACCCTTTATTATAGGTTGAATTGTGTTTCCCAAAATTCCTATGTTGAAGTCCTAATTGTCACCAGTGTCTAACAATTTGACTTTATTTAGAGATAGGGCATTTAAACAGGTAACTGAGGTTAAATTAGATCATACGGGTGAATCCTAATCCAATATGATTGGTGTCCATAGAAGAAGAGAGGATTTGAACACAGATACGCCCACAGGAAAGACCATGTGAATGTAGAGAGGGGAGACAGACATCCACAAGCCAAGGGGAGAGGCTTTGGAAAAAACCGACACTACTGACACTTTGATCTTGGATTTCCAGTCTGCGAGATAATCAGTTTCTGTTGTCTATGCCCACCATCTGTGGTGCTTTGTTTTTGTTGTTGTTGCTGTTGTTTTTGAGATGGAGCCTCACTCACTCTGTCTCCCAGGTTGCAGTGCAGTGGAAAGATCCCAGCTGACTGCAATCTCTGCCTCCTGGGTTCAAGCGAGTCATGCCTCAGACTCCTGAGTGGCTGGAACTACAGGCCTGCACCACCATACACGGCTAATTTTGTATTTTTAGTAGAAACAGGGTTTTACCATGTTGGCCAGGCTGGTCTTGAACTCCTGACCTCATGTGATCCACCCACCTAGGCCTCTCAAAATGCTGGGATTACAGGTATTAATCACCACACTTGGCCTTGTGGTACTTCATTATGTTAGCCCTAGAAAACTAATACATCTGTGTACCCATGACTTAACACTTTGATAAGGCTTCACTGAAGTAGGCAGTAACTGCCTACCCTAGGCAGATGCCAGAGCCTTTTCCTGCATTTCTGAGGCACTTCGCAATCAAGAAACATTCCTTTGGCACTCAATGACCTCGAGAGCATGCAACCTGAATCCTTTCTCCCTCATGACCATAAAGTAACAGAAACTTGATAGACCTTTAACTCAAAGGACCTAATGAGGTGTGAATCTTGCCATAAGTGTTACACTGTGGAGTGAATAACTGTCTTCTCTGATTCCCTAATACAAGGAGTGAATCTGCGTTAGCACACGTGGACTTTATAGGGGCCAGGAACTTTATCAGGGCCTCTCCTCACCACACATCAGTCAGCATTTAGTTTTCTTTTCTTTTCTTTTTTTTCTTTTTCCTTTTTTTTTCTTCATTCACCTATATAGAAGACTGACTTTCCTCCAGAGACTTGAAACTCTAGAAGAAATCCAAAAGAATGGAAAGAAATATTGTCACTGAACTACTGTCCTTCCTACACTTATCAGCATGTGCAGATTCAACTACACTTACAGAATGGATTGGAGCTGTAGTATTTCATCCAGTCTAGCTGTGCAGCAAAACAATCTAGTTACACTCCTTAGTCTTAGTTCAGCCATTAATATGAGCAGAGAAGCTATGTCGTTTCATCAAGTCCTGTTCCCAAGTTCTGGAAGAATGTATCCTGGCATATGGTATACTTAAATAAACGTTTTTAAGGGTTAAAAACTAAATTTAAACTAAAATATTATAGTCTTTGTTTTAGATACAATATACTTATACTCATAATTTTGTATAAAATCAAGCACGAATCAAGCATGAACTGGTAAACATCTACAGAAATTCTTAACTATTTTGAGGAAGACAAAAAAATGATGATGCTTTGAACTGACAAAACAAATTGTGGGTTTTTGTTTGTTTGTTTGTTTGTTTATTGGAAAAGAACTGTACCTGCAAGACTGAAGTAAGAAGAAATGGAAAAGGACTTCGAAAAGCATAAAGAAACATACTCTTTAGTAGAAGGTCACTGGTTCTTGGTGGTTTCTACATAACTTTGCTGGATACTCTTTAAGGCCTCTCCACTTCTAAGCCTCAGGCTCAGATCCCACCTTCTGTTCTTCATTCCTGTTTTATATTTAAAGATACAGTCCTGGGACTCATGCTGTCTGTGTCCTCTTATGCTCTCCAGAGATGAAATACAATCTTCTGTTTTCTATTGTTACAGAAATAAGCCTAAGATGGCCTCTGTTTATTGGCCACTATGTTCTCTGTTCCTTCACTTGCAAGCTGAAGCACTTAGCTCAAAATTCTGCCAGTTCTAAACTCAATTTTTTACATATCTAATTATTTAAAAATAGCCCAAGCAAGCAGATTTTTAGCCATTTAGGGCCTGCCTGCTTTACATATCCTGCCAAACCTCACCACCACCCCCATCCGCCTGCTAGCAATGGATAAGAGAAACCCCAAGCTTTGCTTCTACACTTGTGGGGCTCTGTGACCCAGGGACTCCCTACTGTGCTGCTGAGAGATATCACCTGGAGAAGTAAACCTCCTCTCTAATTCCCACCTTCCATAGGAGCTCCATTGCCCTCTTCCCCTTCTGGATGGTGGCCTTCACACTGCATACTTCTGGACGGTCTCTTGCTGGGAGGGATGTCACCTGTTATGCAACCCTGTCTAAATGCCACCTGCCTCATGGTTATATCTTTTTCCTGGATCAGCCCCTCAATCGCTTGAACCCCTGTATACATACTCCATTTCAACTCCTTTTTTTTTTTATTTTGGCACTCTTAGCTAAATTTTTAAAAGTAAGATAGATTAGCCTTTTTACCTTTTCTAACAAGGCATTTATTACAATTGTACAATAATATTAGATTGGAGCAATGCATGTGATATTGAAAAGTTGTGTGCTTTGGCATGAAATTCAGTGGTCTTCAATAGTCTTTTATAAATAGACTACCCAACTTTCCAGGGTTCTAATCTTCCCCTCTCTAGACACATAGCCAGTTTTAAATTTCTCAGATGCAATCAAGGCCAGTGGTCACAGATAAACTGTTCCATGTGGCCTTGTTGGTCTGAGACTTGTATATTCTGCAAAGTGACCTGAGTAGCAGGGACAGTCATGAGGGCAGAATCCAGGGTGGAATCTTCCACTGATCAAATTAAAACAAAATTCTTCACTAATAGTAATTTTTGGATGGGCATCAGTATGTGTATGAGAAGGATAACAAGAAAGCAAGAGGTGAACTTCAGCAATAGCTTGTTGCTGAAAATACACCTTGTTTAACTAAAGAAATCCTTTTTAAGAAATGAAAAGATTTGCACATAAAAGTTACAAAGTTCTTAATGTTTTTCTAGCTCTTTCAATCTTGATCCATGACCTAAAATTTCTGACTTATCTCTATGACATGAACCAGTGATTAGACTTCCATATTATTCTAAAGCATATCTCTTCACAGTTCTCACTCCAACCCCATCTTTTGTGAAATGTATTCTGATCTTTATTAAGCAGTAGGTCTGCAGAACTCAGTTTCTTTTGAGAAGACATTTAGACTGAGGAACATTCATTTCTCTGAGCATAGTCTATACACAATGAATTTATTTATTTCCTCACAAGAAGATAATGCTAATTAGAAATGACTTCTGTCAGGGAAAAAAGTATGAGACAATATGGTAAATCACCTGTATATAAGTGTATTTATTAAAAACCAGAATGGTTGTTTTTGATAATGGTGCAGTTTGCTATGAGATTTCATCTCTGACTACAGTCAGGGAATAGCTTCACAAGGTCATATATGAGTAAAATTTTAACAGATATGGAAGAAAATACTAGAAGAAAAGAATCAAAGACATAGATAAAACCAAAATGGGTCTAGAAAAATGATGAGTAGCTCAGGTCCACTGGAGCAAATGGAGTGTAGAGGAGAGTAGCTGCAGTTAGCAAGTGTGGCTTCAGTTGAGAACGCTTGTGGTTATTGACCTTAATTATACAATGGGAAAATACAAAGAAATATAAGGGAAGATACTTTTTATAAAAACTGGACGAATTTTGAAAGAATGTTATGCGTTTCAGCAACATAATTTAGAAGCTATATTTTTCACACAATGTAACAATCTTTCCCAGTGCCCAGCAGTGTGCGCAGCTTAATGAATATTTATTGCATGCCAACATTTCCTTCAGTACAGCCAAAGTGAAGGTTCCTATGTATTAATTTCCTATTCACTTTGCACCCTATATTTTACTAGATATACCCTGTGTGGAATATATTGGTCTTGTATATGGAGAAATAACCTGTGCATTAGCCTATTCTCACACTGGTAATAAAGATATACCTGAGACTGGATAATTTATAAAGAAAAGAAGTTTAATTGATTCACAGTTTAGCATGGCTGGGGAGACCTCAGGAAACTTACAACCCTGGCCAAAAGGGAAACAAACATATCCTTCCTCACATGGAAGCAGGAAGGAGAATTACCAAGCCAAAGGGGGAAAAGCCCCTTATCAAACCATTAGATCTTGTGAGAACTCATTCCCTGTCACGAGAACAGCATGAGGATAACTGCCCCCATGATTAAATTACTTCCTAGTGCGTCCCTCCCATGACATGTGGGGATTATGGGAACTACAATTCAAGATGAGATTTGGGTGGGGACACAGCCAAACCATATAAACCTGCTTGCTTCCTCACGTGGCTCTCAAAGGCAGAACTATAAACCATGAGTGGAATTTGCAAAGAAGACAATTTTGCATAGGATTTTCTGATATATAAAGCTGGCCACAATGCAATAATGAGCAGTAATACAATAAAGAGCCTTTCACAATTAGTTTTCACAGAAAGGCTAAAAGATGTTCTCTCACTGCAATTTAAGAAAGCTGATGTAGATGGGTTCCAGGGCTTTTCTAAATATAATTTCTTTTGAGTCTTTTGACTGTTATAAACACAGAATCCTTGGAAACAGGACCTATTTCTACAGGTTTCTCTTTTGCTGTCTCCCTGTTATAGCCTGTTAAACTCAAAATCTGCTTTCTGACCCTGAGGAGAAAATTATTCCTTTAGATGATTGTTAACTGCCCGAGATACAAAATAATCACTAAATTTCTCAGCATGTGCATTATTGTTCATGGTAATTGTAGATTAAAAAGTAAAAAGTCATATTCTAAACACATTTATTTCTTCTTTGGTTCCTTTCTTTTTCAAGAACTATCTTTTTCTATATGAACTAAAGAACATCAACTTGTGTAAATTTATCTGTATCAAGAAAAAAAACCACAGAGTTGTTTTGTCAAGTTTACATACCCACTATTATGTTTGCAAAGGTGTGGTCTGGTTGTCTAGAAAAAGGACGGCACTCTATGGAGCAAGAGTGTGTCTGCGGAAGCTTTAACGTAGGGAAAAGCAGGACTGAACCAGGGATCAAAAAGTTACCCACTACTGCTTAAGTCTTACCTTTCACGTAACTCTACTAATTGCTGTTCATCCATCAAGCTTTATCAGAAGCCCTGGCTCTAGTATAGATCTCCTGTTACCTCTTTCCCGTATTCACCCAGACACAATCTTGGAAGAGCAAGATCAGAAGGAACCACATTAGAGCTTTCTGCTTCACTGGGAGGCCTGAAGGCTCTGAGCAGCTTGAGGAAAAAATACCAAAGTACTTGTGCAAGCAATAACCATCCTTTGCAATGTTTGTGAAAGGAATTTAAGATGAGGACATGATTCTGCATTCTTTTTTAATTACTCTCATTTCCTGAATGCCAGTTATTTAAGCTGTTTTATGTTTGATTAGTTTGAAATTACATGCCTTTTATATGTGTTGGTCAATTTATCTTTAGGAAACCGATGTTTCCCCAAGGTCACAGCAAATATATGCTGTTTTGTTCGCAAGGATGTGTTGCTGAGAGCAAAATGTTAACATCAGTCAGAGATCACCCCATCAGGGTTTATTCCTGAAGGTCTGAATCTCCATGCTAGCTGCACTAACGGCAATAACAATATGTTATTTTCTTATATAACAACAATAAAATGCTACTTAGTACAACATTATACAAGCCTACTTAGTTTCTAGTTTCTTCTGTAATATCCCCCATAGCATTGTGTTTTTCCAAGCCTAAGTTCTGGTCTATTGCAAATATTAATGGAAAGTAATTACACACAACTCTGCCAGATAGATTATTACTTTCAATTCCCTTTGACTCATTTAGATAGAATAGAATGGATCTTTCTTGATTATTTAATTACTGGGTATAATTACTTAAAATATGTAAGAGGTCTTCTTATGTTCACTGAAGAACGATAATAAATCAAAAACTACATCTTTAACATTGAGTATTTTCCAAGATTAACATAAAGAAAAGAAAAAATAAATCCTGTGATAAGCATATTGGTTGCAAAATTCCTTACAAAAATTTACTAGATATGAAGGTAAGATCTTTGCTTTATTAACTGCTTCATCAGCAGAAACTTGAAGACTGATATTTAAAAGGAATTCATTAAATATCTGTTGAATGAATGAATGAATGAAATTGATTTAAACAAATGCTTAAGCCTGCCATTTTAACATAATTCAGAGTTTTTAATATGAAATATAGAAGTGGAGTTTAGTATGTTTAATATTAAATGTTTAGTATGCAGCATAGAAGTGGAGTTTCTAGAAAGGAGTTTGTTTACTTTGTTCTTGCTTTTGATTTAATAGTAAAATGATAGACTAAGTTATGTTTTTAGCAGCACATTTTTTGAAATATCTTTGCTAGTTGTGTTATGTGTTCAATGGACTTAGAAGATCCAGACTAAGCCGAGCTGCTCTGGGTACTTGTATCACCTCATCAACAAGAAGACACTAAATATCTACTGTGAATTCATTTCTGAGAGAGAGAGAAAAAATAAATATAAACTCTTGTCTACCTTTAAGATGAATGCAGTTCAGTTGGAGAGAAGTGGACCACGAACGAAGAACTACCAAACATTACAAAATAGTATCCTGTGAAAAGCTAAGCTATTTAATGAATTAAAATCTTATGTTAAAAATACAACACAAAATGTTTTCTTGTTCAAGGAGAGCAGCAAGGACTTTTGTAAACCAGAGGTGGCAATTGGCTGCCTGCAGGCAAGACGACAGACTTCTTTTGCTTTGCCTGCACAATGTTGTAACAGA
Source organism: Rhinopithecus roxellana (assembly GCF_007565055.1). Taxonomy (NCBI): domain Eukaryota; kingdom Metazoa; phylum Chordata; class Mammalia; order Primates; family Cercopithecidae; genus Rhinopithecus; species Rhinopithecus roxellana. Next base: position 142,476,000 of record NC_044556.1, on the reverse strand, counting down.
ATGAATTAATATTTAAATATGGAAGATTTTAGATTAATATATGTTTAGATTTCTTATATGAAAATAATTTCAGAAAACCTGGTATCATTAGACCAGCTTTTTTTTTTTTTTTTTTTTTTTTTTTTTTTTTTTAGATGAACAGTGGCCATGATCTTTATAAGTACTGATACCTTCACACCATATGATACTACTTTATTCGCTCTTGTTACTTTCCTTGAGAACATGAGTTTGCTAACTCTAGTGTTAACTCACAAAAAGTATCTCCAGACACCAATGTTTCATTTTAACTTTTTAATACATAAGACATGGATGCCTATGATCTCCTATTTCCTGGCAACCAGAACAACAAGTTTTTTAGGGAAGTAAGTTCTTAAAAGTAGAGGAGGTATTGGAAACCTGTGCATTCTAAGTAGAAGAATAAGAAGCCAGAACTAGAACCATCAGTATTCAATTAGTACTTTGCATTCTGTGACTTTTCATGTTACTTCAGTTTTAGCAGTTTATCATTTTATTAACTTACAGAACATTAATTCTCAAGGGGAAGAGTCAATTTTTTACAGTGGACATTCTGTTTTGGTGGTGTTAAAATTTTAGGGGGTTGATAATTTAAGCTGGAAGAGTATTTCTTTCATTTGGTCATATCAGCTTCTTTTCCAAAGGCATACAGGCCTCACCAGCAGTCTGGATATTATCATAGATTTATTTCCTCTATCATTTTAATTTATATATTCTGCATTTTTTTTGTCATGAAAAAATTTGTTGACATAGAATTGGTTGTAAAAGGCAAGCTTGTAAAATAAATGTGGCGGGAAAGGAAAGTGAGGAGAGTTGGACTTCTGCTTGCCCTTTGCCAGCTCATGATTTTCTACTATAGGTAACACCTAGATTTCCTTTTGGAGACTTAACTTGCTTTGTTTCCAGTAAAATATACACATGGAGAAAGCGAAAACTAAAATATGTTTGTTTTTTTTTTTCATGAGAGAATGGTGTACTACAATTCAGGTTAGTGTAGCTTCATATCTCAAAAATACCCCAAGGATAAAGTAGTACACGTTTTACCATGGGGAAGTGATAAAACTTAAGTCACTGTTATTTTACTGTTTGGGGAATTCTAATATTCAGAAGAAGCCATTCAAGTTCAGTCAATCGATGTAAAAGTGTTTTCCCTCTTTCTCTCTTTACAGTTAAAATATTGTTGAAAGTGACAAGTACTTCCAAACCTTCTAGTGGCTTTCAATTATCAAAGAAAACATAGTTAATCAAAGCTATAATTACTGTGCTAGATGTTGAGCCATAAAATGTAGACTCTATTCTGAAGAGCTCACATCCTAGGGAATATACAAAAACTAAGCAGAGAAATTAAAAACTAGTTCTCTCTCTCTCTCTTTTGTTTGTTTGTTTGTTCGTTTGTTTGAAACGGAGTCTTGCTCCGTCACCAGGCTGGAGAGCAGTGGCATGATCTCAGCTCACTGCAACCTCCGCCTCCCAGGTTCAAGCAACTCTCCTGCCTCAACTTCCCGAGCAGCTGGGACTACAGGGGCACACCACCACACTCGGCTACTTGTTGTATTTTTAGTAGAGATGGGATTTCACCACGTTGGTCAGGATGGTCTCGATCTCTTGCGCTAGTGATCAGTCTGCTTTGGACTCCCAAAGTGGTGGGATTACAGGCATGAGTCACCATACCCGGCCACAAACCAGTACTCTCTTTCAATGGTAATGAGGGAATAGAAAAAAAAAGAAAAGAAAAGAAAAATAAACAAAAACAAAACCCAGTACTCTCAGTAGTAGAATAGATACTAAAAGAACTTAGAGGAAGCATACGTTACTTGATCTTGAGGTAGACACCAAAACTTGCTGGAACTGCATAATATATGCATTATAGCTTGGGATATTAAGCAAATGTCAAATGTTGCTGTGCATGCTGAAGAATATGTTGTGCACTTGATAACAAAGACAACTCAAACATCTTATGATATTTGAAATTTTATTTGTAAGAAAAAATTTTCTATCTGACAGAGCAGGAACACTGTCATCTTGGACAAACACCGCCATTTTAAGTTCCAGCTTCCTTTGTAACCTCATGCATTTCAAGGAAGTCACTTCTTTTCTAATAACAAGCAGACAGAAAGAGCAGACAGCAAAATATGGATAAGACAGCTTGGCACAGAAGGAGGAGTGAAAGTCTTTTGGGTAATCACCAAACTTCAGACTTACACAATGGGCCCCAGTAAAACAGTGGGCCCTAATAAACACATTCCTTTTCCTTTAGGTGCACTAAGATAGGGAGTGGGCCCTAATGAATACATTCCTTTCCTTTTAGGTGCACTAAGATAGGGAAGCTAAAAGCAGACTTTGGTGGTATGACTGAAGCTACAGAAAGATGTATGGGAACAGACACAAAACCTCTCCCTCCCAGATAAGCAAGACAAAGAGACACAGACAAAAAGTTGGCCTATGTGGTCTGAGAATGAGGTGAGAGCTGATGAAAACTCTGCTCTATACAGACAACACATCTGGTTCTAACTGAACCATCGGGCCCTAGGAGGATAAGGCATCCCTTCCTCTTGAGCCCCTGAATCCTTAAATACCCTTAGTCTGTAAGAGAGAAAGCTCATGACCTAACTCAGCCAGAAGCCTCTCTCAAGTCTATTCTGTAAAATAAACCTGTCTTTGTTGAGCAGCTTTTCATGTTTCTTCCTTCCTTCTTCAACTCTTACACTACCAGTCTTGGTGACTTAATGTGTGTGGAATGAGATGGAGACTAAGATGACTCTTAAGTCTTTGAGTGGCTTTTGGTAAAATTATCTATAAAGGAGCTTGTGGAAGAGTAAAACCTGCATTTAATGCTTTAATAGCAAGTGTTCAGAGCAGTAAAGATCAGAATTTCATTCTTGCATGAAATGTCTATGAATTTCAGATGGACATGTCTATCGGAATGCTGGAAATATATATATAGAGCTCATGAAATGGTCACAATTAAAAATGTAGACTCTAACGCAATCAATATAGAGGTAGTATCTGTAAAATCACTTATGGGCAGATTCACAGAGGGAGAAGAAGAGAAAAAGAATGAGTTTAGGTCTTGCAATCCACAAGAGCTAAATGAAATGGGTGAAAACTATGTTATAGTAGTCAAGAAATAAATAATAGTCAATAAATCTAGAGAAGAGAACAATTCAAACAGAGATTTGAATGTTATGTACTGAGTTTAATACTGAGTCACTCATAATCTTAAGAAGGTAGTTTCAATGAAGTGGTAGGTGACAACTTAGATTGCTCTAGTTGAAGATGTTAGAATGAAATAAGAGAGTGGAGACCACAAGTGCTTACTTCTTCAAAGGAGCTTGGTTGGTCCTGAAGAGTAGGAGGAATAGAAAAGTAGAAGGAAGAAAATACTGAACTAAAAAGAAAAAAGCCTTGAAGAAAGGTGGTTGTAATTAGTGTCCTTGATGTCTAGGGAACTGGACTGTCCTTACTTCTCCTGACCTCCCTAGAGCTGTGTACTAGTTTTCTAGGTCTATAGTACTAAATACTACAAACTGAATAGCTTTAAAAAACAGATATGTATTGTGTCCCAGTTCTGGAAGCTTGAAGTCCGAGATCAAGTTGTTGGGAGGGTTTGTTCTTTTTAAGAGCTGTGAGGAACCATCCTTCTCAGCAATTGTAGCTCTCTCCTGGCTTCTGGCAGTTTGCTGGTGATCTTTGATATTCGTTGGCATGTAGAAGAATCACTCTTACTGTGTTTATCAGGTGTTCTCCCTGTGTGTGTTTCCGTGTCCAAATTTCCCCTTTCTATAAGGAGATTCTGTCCTAATGGATGAGGGGGTCAATTCGCTCCAGTATTCCTTCATCTTGACTAATTAAATCTACAATGAAACTATTCCCAAATAAGGTTACATTCTGAGGTACTAGGGGTTGGGACTTTAACACAGGAAATTTGGACAGACACACTTCAACACAAGTGGAATGGTTACATCTGGATAATCCTTAAGATTAATAGTGAAATCTAAAACTTAAGAAAGAAAGTTCAAGAATATTAATGGAATTTAATAATTATTATTTAATAATGATTAAAGTGAATTTCTTAAATTATTTAATAATTAAATTATATTTCAAAAACTTATTGAATTTCTCTCAATTCTCTAAGATATTTCTCTATTTTCCTAAACAATCACAATTTACTGCTCTACTCTTTACTCTCTCTAGAGAGGTAAAGTGAATTGTTTGAAATAATCACACAAACATCTTCACTGTGGGCTATCTAGTGCTCTTTCTTTTTTCTCTTCCATCTGGGCACAGACAGGGATAATAAGGAGTTATCAGACCTGTTTGGGTTCCACTGCAATGGCACTTTCATAACCTTTATCGGTAAATTGACAGCATTTTATTTCTCAACCTACATTTCTAAAACATACAGAATAGAATAGAGTGTAGACACATTGCCATTTCCTTAATGCTACAACCACTGTGTCTTTTTTTGTTCCTTCTCCTTAGTTTTCTAATAACTGCTGTTTTTTAAATTTTTTTAGATTGCAGAGTCAGATGCTCACTGTTGATATTTTATTCAATAAAATCTACTATTTATGATAGACTTTTGACATCTGTATATTTCAGTATATAAATCTTTATTTCAAGTGGATTTTTTTGGGGCAAGGTAACTGTGTTAACCCACTTATGCCCTTATCTACTCACTTATTCAACAGCTATTATCAGTCTTTTAGCTGTCTAATTTTGAGAAATTCTCTAGTGAATGAGTCTAGGAGAAAAGTCATCCATTTGCCTTCTCTGTCCCCAGGGACCTGAGGCATATGCACATGGCCCAAGGGTGACTGATTAGAAGTAGCCCTTGAGGTTTCAAATCTAAAGAAATGGATTCAAAATGAATAGAGAGAAGAGTTGCTTCTGCAAGTGAGTAGAGTAGCAGCGATGTCCCTATCCGTGAGTGGCAGGGCCAGCAGTGATAGTGACAGCAGCTTGGGGCCAGTAGCACCTGTGTGGACCCAGCCTCAGGTTTCAGGGTGTATGGTGATGGCTGCATGCAGTAGCACTATTCCAGAGCTCCATATTTTGGCACGATTTTTACTCTAATTTTGACTGCATAGCTTTCCTTTGCAGATGCTCCAATTTTCCCGCTTTCCCTGAAACTACTAAATACCCAATCCAAACTTCATTTTAGCTTAAATCATCTAAGATTTGTCTTTGTTGACTGTAATTTAGTATTATGATTAATCTGTGATGATATGTAATAGTATTGATAAGAAGTGCCAAACATTGTGTTAGCTACTAAGGAAATTTATAAATAGAGTAAGAGTCATTATCACAAAGAATTAACAAAATCCAAAGAATCCCTCAAAAAGAGTTTAGAGATTAACATTCTCAGTCACTATAAAGAATCTCTGTAAATTGTTGTGTATAAATTTATAAAGCCTGGAATATGCAACATTTGCTTAACTAGATCAAGAGATTTTAACAGAATTTTGAGAGTTAGGGTTTTCTGAAGGACTACAGAGGAGCCAGTACATATCACTGAACACACTGCAGCGCCATATATTCTTCAAGTGTAAGTGACCCCTAAGAGACTATTTAATCCAAGGACGTATGTGAATCATGAAACTTAAGAAAACATTTCTATGCTCAAACTGTTGCAGGCTGATAATTACCAGGATCGTGACATATCACTGTTTTTTCGTCGTTGCCTTTTTAAAAAAATCAGTAGAGACACTTTCTTCAATATGTAGCATTTATAGAAATATTCTAGGGTAGTCTTTCAGTTAGCAAGACTGGTGGTGGAGCAGTGCTTCACTGGACAGACATTTGAGCATGGAACAGAGTGACTTAAATAGCTTAACTACACTTTGATGCTTCATGCTGTTTTTCACATATCTGTGGTTTTAATCACTATAAATGTACATTTGTTGAAATGATGATACAAGCCAGCTTAACCACTCCTCTTCATCTCAAAGCTGACACAATGAACTTAATCAAGACTTTCTTGAATAGTCATGACATTTATATTTGTTAATAGTTGACGATGAAGACAAGTTCAATTACGTTGATAGGTGGGAATTAATCTCTTCTGTTAAACCTAAAAACTTCTATGTACCTTTGGGCTATTTTTGCAAAAGTACCTCTGGTTTTGATCCGTAAGCTGGTTTTCTAGCAGTTATGGACAAATTCCGACTATTTCAAGCATTGCAGATATGTTTCCAGAGAAAATAGTGAATTCATCAATGGTAATGTTTTGTTTCATTTGCAAGAAGAAACTTGTTGAACAAGAAAGTTATCCTCAGGTGATAACTACACACCTGGGTAACTCTTGTATTCCTTGAAATGCGCACTGCTTTATGGCTTCTAGGCCATTAGTTTCAGAATATTCTTTCACATTGTAATGAACACTGTAGGAATAACCTCAGTGGCTGTGTTTTTAAACTAATAAAGCTGCAATCGCTTGAGTGGGAGCTTATTATTGTGCCAGATTCTCTGCTAGGCACTTTATATATATATCACTTCTTTTAAAGGTTGTCAGCTGGTTCAGGCACTTATTTTTTCAAATCATTCATCTAGCTCAGGTCTAGTCAAACTCAAGTTCTATCCTTTCATTATTTCCACTAGTTTTCCCATTCTTCTATTCTATGTCCATTGCCTTTATCATTGGAAATTTAAACACGAATTGTAAGCAAGAATGAAAGTCACTTTCTAAAAATTTCACAAAATAAAATCTACCTTTTCACTGACATACCTGGCATTGGAATATGTGCTTTTTAGTTTCTAGAACAGCATTAATCTACATACACAGAACAGTAGTGCAGGGCAGTGTAGCACTAATATCCCCAGATGGAAATACAATACAGTTATGTACCACGTAGCAACATTTTGATCAATGATGGATCGCCTATATGACTATATGACAGTGGTCCCGCACAATTATAATACCATATTTTTACTGTAACATTTCTATGTTTAGATATATTTAGGCACACAAATACCACTGTGCTATATTTACCTACAGTATTCAGTACAGTAACATGCTGTACAGGACAGTAAGCACAATAGACTGTGCCCTATAGCCTTGCTGTGTAGTAGGCTATACCATTAGGTTTGCATAAGAACACTCTATGATGTTTGCACAATGAAGAAATAGACCAAAGACACATTTCTCGGAATGTATCTCTGTTGTTAAATGATGCATGACTCTATATCGACATTTGACCCCCCGTTTGACTGAGACTGTCAACTGAACAAGTCACTTTAACTCGCTATTTGGAGAGGTGCTTATGAAAAATGATACAATTAAAATAAATAATTTCTGATGTCCCTTCAATCTCTTACATCTACAATGCCATGACCCCACAAAGACGTACATCCATCCCTAACATATTTTCTGTATTCCAACTGTGTTTACCCAAGTGCCCTGCAGTGTCTACTTGAGAAACTCAGAGGCATCTCAAGTTACAACATAATCTAACCGTAAGTATAACATAATCTAAACCAAACATTCTTTAGGAATCCATAGTTCCGAAACGGATTCTTGATAGAACCACTTGCCTTATAAAAGAAGCAAGAATTGGATATATCCTAGGACTTTTTCTCCCTCACTCAGAGCATCAAGTTTGTCACCAAACCCTGCCAAAACAGTTCCAAAATGTCCGTCAGATCTACATTAATAACTTCTTTCCATTTACACTTTCTCTACTCAACTCAAGAATCTCCAATTCCCATCCTCCCCACAAGCTTTGTGGCAGCAGCCTCCCACTCAGTCTAATTCTCACTGTGCCGTGCCTTCTCACTTATTTTCACAATGTTATGAAGATCAAGTCTCTCCCTCACATGTATATAGTCCCCATTAATCTCCCTGTCAATATCCCACGTCCTTCTTATAGTACATTATATTGATTTATGTGATTTCACTAAATTTCTTACCACCAGCCCCAACCAGTCAAGATGATTTTTCCTTTTTTTGCTCTATACCTTGGACTGTCTTCCTTATCCCTCACTTTTTCACCTGGGTGGTTCAAAAGTTAGCTCAGAAGCAGCTTCTTCTTGGAAGAGTTAACAGGCTATCCCAAGGGATCTTCATCTGAATTCTCATAGCATCCTCTACAAGTCTCTACTGTTACCCTTATCAAAGTGTTTGTTTATTTACTAAGCTGAACTGTCTTCATTCTTGATTTCCAAATTTCTCGAAAACAGAGATTTTCTCTTTCATTCCTGTCTTACCAGTGCTTAGCACTTGGTAGTTTCTCAATAAAAATACAGTTTTAAACTGAAAATGCAATGAATATTTCAAAGATCTTAAAGGAGGTGGGGACAATAATAGTACATTGTTGAGTTATTCAGTATCCAGAAACCTGAATACAAAACCTGATGGAGAGTTCCCAATCCACTGCTGTGATCGATTTCACCCATCCCTGCCACTGATTATGACTGTAAACTCTGTGACTCACAAAATCAATTACATGAGGATGTGCAAACATAAACAAAAGCAGGCCAATTGTGGAGGAGAGTAAAAAAAAAAAAAAAAAAAAAAAAAAAATCAAGATTGTGTTCCTATAGTAATTCCCAGTCAGGCAGTCAGGGAACCACCCTCTGATGGAGGTAAAAATGTTGATAGAAATTATGTCATTCTTAGGGACGGAGAAACCAAGAAAAGGAGCCCATGCAGATTGGAGAACAAACGGGGAAGAGTAGAGAAAAAAGGGAGAAAACAAGATAAAGAGATCCTCTAAGTCTATATATGAACACACCAGTTCCAGGCTAGCTTCTTATCCATACATGTATGGGTCAGTCTCAAATCAGTGTAGCAAAGACTTAAGGTCCGAACTGAGATTGGAACCAACCCACATAAAAGTGACACAGCATTGAGAGGGTAAACCCAACAGTATTCTCTGCCTTCTAAAACAAAAACCTCAGTAATTTTCAGAGGTTTAAAACAGAAGCCAGAGTATACGTTATACTATATTTGCTCATGAAAATATATTATTATATTTGCTCAGGGAAATGTGACTTATTCTCAAGAAAAAGACAATAACAATATATCATCTACAAGATAATCCCAGATATTGAAATTACCAGATAAAAATTTTAAAGCAGATTTTATAATTATGAGACATGAAAATTCATAAAATATAAATGAAAAGTCATTTGAAAGACATGAAAAGACAAAAAAAATCAGACTATAAAAGGCTATTTGTTGTCTCTTAAGTTTCACAGGTCTCTAAGTTGATAAGTGTGTATTTGCTCATTATGCTCCTATATTAAGCTATTAATCTTCTGTTACATTTGTAATGTTTTCTATTTTACAATTAAAATTGTGTTTGTATGCTCCCATTCTTTGCAGAGATTCAGCCAACTTAATGATCTTTCCTAAAAATTAGTTTTTGAAAAAAATTGTTAATCTTCTCTATTGATTTTTGTCCACTTGTTGTTTATATTATTGACCTCTACTCTTACAGTTATTATTTTCTTCCTTCTGTCTCCTTTGGGTTTGCTCTGTTGACTTTCCATCAACTTTTAAAATTAGAGATTTTGATAATTTTCTAGAATTTGTCTTGCTTTTTGCTAAATACATGTAAACTCATTTATTTCCTTATTAGTCTTATCTTGTCTGCTACTCCTTATACTTTTGAAATGCAGTGTTTCCATTTTCATTTGATTCTAAGATTTTAAAAATAATCTTTATAATTTTGTTTTTAACAAATAATATATATTTAATAAAAACGTACATATATGCTTAAAAGTTCATATTTTACATGTATCGAATGTATATAAAATTTATATGTGCACATTTATATTTAATTATTTCCATTTTTATTCATTGTCACAATCTGAAAAAGTTGAAATAGCTACTTTTATTAAATTTGTTAGTAACAAACCTGCACGTTATGCACATGTACCCTAGAACTTAAAGCATAAAAAAAAAAAAAATTGTTGAGATTTCCTTCTGGATAGTACATGTACAATTTTGTTTGTTTTCCAAATATACTCAAAATGAATTTGTGTTTCTTTGAGAAATAAAGTGTATGTATAAACAACACACCTGGATATATTTAGAGATTAATAGTACTGTTACACTTTTATATACTTTTAGTTAGTTTGATAGATTTCTCAAATGAGTGTAAGAATATCTGCAAATACATGTACTAACTTATCTATTTTTCCTATGGTTATATCTGTTGTTTTATGTATTTTGAGAGTCTTGTTATTTTTAATATGTATTTGATTTATTTTTCCTTTTACCTATGTGACGCCATCCCTCTTTTTCTTTGCTTTTACATTTAATTCTTTTCTAACTGAAGCTTTCCTTTATTTATAGTTTCATCTTTTATTTTCAACTCCTACCTAACTTTGATTTACCTCTTCCAAGATAAAATATTGCTCAATTATTCTATGTAATGATCTGAGAGTCTGTTTTTTAAAAAAATATATGAGTTTAACTCAACTATTTTGAAATTACTGTTATATTTGGACTTAATTTTGCAATTTATTTTTCATATTTTTATTTATCCTATTTATATCTTTTATTTTTTTCCTTTTCTTGGCTTTCATTAGATGGATCAACATTTCATGCTATTTAAAAAAAAACACATTTTACATTTCTAGGCATACATGTTTATCGTTTTCTGTTTCCATCTGTTATATTCATAAATACCAGCATCATTTATATGAATAGGTGCTCTTCTCTGTTTTCTTGTTTATTTACCCAGCTGGGTTATGTGCACTTTAGTTCTGATTATAATACATGTATATTTTGTTTGATAGTTTTGTTTCCTTCCCACATGACAATAAACTGAATTAAACTATTAACTCATTTATACTTTTAATATATTTATATAATTCCCCCTGATTTGCTTATCTTCTTGTTGGAGTAGTTTATTTGCATCTGTAGGACTGCTCTATTCAATATGGATTTTTTGCTCACTATCCAATATTCACATATAGATATTGAGCAAAAAATTCTGTACACAGTGCTGTCCTACAGAACATAGCATTTTACTCTTCCTTTGAAATAATTTGTCTGTGTATAAAACATGAGGGTTGGATTTTGTCTTAAATGCTTTGAAAAGATTTTTCTTGCACTCAGTGTTGGAACATATGATGATAGTTTCTTTGTCGAATATATAATCTTACAAAACTTTTAGAATCTCCTTTAAATTTAAAATTTTTATTTTAAAGTGGTCATGAGATTATGTTGTTTTTGGACTGTTATTATTTCAATACTTTCTTCCTCTCTCCTTGCTGTTTTGTGTCTAAAAGTTGAGGTATGAGAATATTGATATGCCTACTACTAGATTCCACATACCTTTATTTTTCTTTTGCATTGCCAACCTTTTTAAAAACACTTTATTTTTACATGAGAAGTTCCTAGAGATTATTTTCCAGCTACATGTATTCTGCTCTTCCCCTAGCTACCATTTTTTTATGGTACTTAAATATCATGTTTTCTAACAAGGACTTCATTTGTTTCTGCTTGTTATTATTTGCCTTTACCTGTTTTCAGGATATTTTCGACCTATTTATTATTTTTGTAAATCTCTCAGTTACATTAATTCTGTTTCGTATAATATAAACAGTTCAGTTTTTAACCTTACAAATACATGCATTTTTGTTCCTCAGATTTCTGATTATTTCCCCTTGTAAGCTCAGTTTCAGATACCTTATCTAACTTTCTTATATGGAGAAAAGGGGGCTAATCATTTAATTTTAGTTTTTGTTCTTCTTGGAACTTCAGATATGAGGTTGAGAAATAAGCTCCAGGGCAAAGAGCCCTCAGCACCACCAACAGAACATAACCATCTCACCATGCAGGTGGCTGTCTCAGTCTGTTCCAGCTGTGATAACAAAATACCATAAACTGCATAGATTATAAACCACAGAAGTGTGTTTCCTGTAGTCCTAGAGGCAGAGAAAACCAAGGTCGTAGTGCTGGTAGATTCAGTGCCTGATGAGGGCCTGCTTTTTGGTTAAGAGATGGCACTCCCTCACTGGGTCCTCACATGGTAGAAGGTCGAGGCAATTTTCAGGGGCACCATTTATAATGGCACTAATCCCATTCATGGGGACTGTGCCTTCATGACTTAGTCACCTCCCAAAGACCCCACTTCCAAATACCATTATATTGGTGATTAGATTTCAACACACAAATTTTGAGGGGTCATAACATTCAGATCACAGCAGTGACATTGTCCTTTAGAATATCCCTGAGCTTCATGCTGGGTGCTGTTCTGTTTCTAAAGTCTTTGCTTCCCATATTATAATCTTCTAGCCCAAAATATGAGGTGATAGAGTAGGAAGAGGTTTCATGTTCTCTTCCTAGATATATGTTAGCAGTTCCTCATTCTGCACACCTTTTTCTCTGATCCCAGACAGACCTGGGTTGTATCTTGCTATTCTGCAGACAATGACCCTCCCAGCATATATACAAATGAGAAAAGAGCATAGGAGTTTTCCCTAAGCCTAAACCCTGCACAAGGAATCAGACTTCACTCAAAACTGTCCACTGACCCTCTTGCCTTCTACTCCTAACATTCAACTCAGATCACAACTGTGTTAATTGTAGTCTCAATTTGACTGTGTCAGGGGATGTCCAAAGAGCTGGCAAAGCACTATTTCTGGGTATATCTGTGAGGGTGATTCCAGAAGAGATTGGCATTTAAATGGGTAGACTGAAGAAGATTGAAGAAGATTGACACTTGCCAATGTAGGTGGCATTATCCAATCCACTGGGGGTCCGAATGTAATGGAAAGAGGAAAGGAGGTATTATCTTCCTCTCACTTCTTAATATGGGATTTTCGTCATTTCCTGCCCTTGGACATTAGAAAACCTGATTTTCAGGCTTTCTGATTCTGGGACTTATACCAGTGCCTGCCTTCCCTTCCTTCTTCTCAGGCCTTCAGCCTCAGACTGTATTATACCACCAGATTTCCTGGTTCTTCAACTTGCAGATGGTATATTGTGGGGCTTCTCAGCGTCTGTAACCATGTGAAACAATTCTCATAAAAAGTCTCTCTCTCCTCTCTCTCTCTCTCTCTCTCTCTCTCTCTCTCTCTCTCTCTCTCTATATATATATATATATATATCTATATATATATATCTTACTGGTTCTGCTTCTTCAGAAAACCTTGACTAATACAACAATTTATCTGTTTCCTGTGCTCATTTTCACATTAGTTTCACGAACCCACAAGACTATAATTTTCATAATCAAGAGAGGAAAGTCACTCATGGTCTTTTCAAGAATCATCAGCAAGTTACAAAGGCAGGCCTTACCCAGAATATGTTTATGAAACTTTAAAACCACATTTTCATGAAAGATGAAGGTTGCTTGTTTAGGAGTGTTAGCAATAAACTTATTAAGCCTTGTAACTGAGAAGAATGAGATCACTCAATATATACATTACAATTTGTGGCAATATAAATAAAACACAGTCTGCATTTATATAATTAATTAATTTCTCCTTGTTTTATGTTTGAGTTGAAGGCAGATAGCATAATTTAAATAAAATCATGACTTTAGGTGCAAAGCAAATCGTGAGAGATTGCTCAGTAAACTTTTCAACTCAGTGGCTCAATGACAATAGTGACAGGTTTTGCAATTAGTTTAGGCTCTTTGTTTCTTGAGGCCACTGTAAAACCTACCATCATGTGTTCACTTTCCAACAAAATTGGTACACATCATAAAAATTGTAGTCGAGTTAATTGGTGCATTGGCTGACAGATTCAACAAAGAGGCCAAGCTCTGAGCCATTCAGTTATTGTTTAAACTGTTCTGTTGTAACTAGATTGGTTAGGATCATTGAGAAGGCTCTGCTTCCCCAAGGCTTATATAAGGCAAAAATGGAAAACTTTGGTATCTAGGGAAGTCAGTCTGACACTTTTCATAAGCATCAAACACAAATTGTAAAAACACAGACATGTTCTATATAAAGATATTTTTAAAATATTAAGTAATGATGTTATGTTGCTCAAAAGTGTATAGCAATAAAACTTTCTGCTAACCGATGAAAAGATGTCAAAGATAACATAAAATTTATCTATTTTTAAAAATTAAACATTCCTTTATGAAATTCATAACAGTTTAATGCTTTAATGTCCAAGTAGTTTGGCGTTTCTTCCTCATTAGACCTCCAAGTCTTTCTCATCCACTTAGTGGAAATAAACTTAGAACTCATTTCAGAAATTTGCCTATTTTAAGTACTCTTGCAAAACAAGGATTCCTGGTGTGTTTATTTATAAAGTACTTTTCAAAGAACAACAAATGCCTTAGAATAATTATTCTTAAACCTGCATATTTCCCCTTTAGGAAAGCATAATTACAGCTAAAGAACAATAAACTCCTCACTCATTTTCAAAAATTACCTATAGTAAATGAAAGAGAATATTTCTCAGAATGTACTCAGGACATTAAACATTAAAAAAATAAAAGCACCTCTGAAAAAATATATTATATGTCAACCCAAACCCTCAAACTTTTCAAAAAACAGATAATTCCAAGAAACAATATATTTTTCAATTTCTAGACATTGACCATTGGTAGTATAAAGGCATTTAAAACATTATCCTATTCCCTGAATGTAGTAGAATACTAAGCCATTGAGTATAGCATTAAATGAATTTGAATGTTACATCTAAGCTGTTGTAGAATAACTTTATTCTCTCCCTGATATATATTAGATTGATTCACACATATTTATAGCTTTGTGAAGACACTAGCATTTTCAGCTTCTCTGGGAGATTTGGATCTGTCACTTATGGTAACTAGAGGTGGATTTACAGTGAAATCAGTGAAGCTTAAGCTTCAGCATCAACACCTTGCAATGTCTTTACATGGGATGTGAGTAATGTGTTCAATGGTAATATGTACTTGAAATTTTGCAAAGTCTGGATATTTTTACTGCATTCAGTCAGGCCATTGTGTGTTTCCCCTTCAACTTCACGTCTGCTATATGTCCTCTTACGTTGGGTGGCCCTGGAGGGCATTACATCTTTGTGAAATCTGGTTAAAGAAAAGTTGAGTTGGAGATACATTTAATTTTACAATTATCTCTTCACTTATCTAAATAAATACATAAACTTATTTTTAATTGTATTTCTGTAATTTGCATTATTTTATTAAAGAGGATCCCCAAGTTACCAGTGCTTTGGACCCCAAATCCTGGACACACCCCTGACAGAAACCCTAATCGTAACCCTAAGGACAATTTAAATTCATTAGGCTCCTTGCAGTTTTTCCTGTGATCTGGTTTTATTTCCAGCCTCTATGGACTATTTGTTTTCTGCTACTAGTGAACTGAATTTCATATGACCACGTAAGTCTTCGTACATGGAATACTGACCAATTCAAATACTTTCTCCATTGGACATATAGGGTGCACTTCTAAAGAAGAAAATCTTGTCATTTATAAAACACTACCATTCATATCCCTAGCAGAAATTCAAATTCCTAACTATAACTTGTAAGAGAATGGATTTTTTCTCTCTTTCCTATTCAATCACACTTCCTCATCTACTCAACCATAATACTCTATGCTCCAGGGGTAGAAGAGATGATCTTCCCTTAGCAATTTCTTCCTACAGAAATAAGCCTTCAGGTTTGGACATAATTTTCAAACTTCATGGCATTTCTAACCCATTTAAAGTAGGGTTGGATTGGAAAAGGAATCTGATGACATGGGAATCTGATACCAAATTCAATTACTTGGATTTGGGGAATGGCTCCTGGTCAGATTCTGCCGGGTCACTGAAATGAGCAGTGACATAGTAAAAAAAGCAGGCCAGGGATGATGTTTCACACCTCTAATCCTAGCACTCTGGGAGGCCAAGGTAGGTGGATTGCCTGAGCCCAGGAGTTCCAGACCAGCCTGGGCAACATGGCGAAACCCTGTCTCTACAAAAAACTACAAAAATTAGCTAGGCATGGTGGCACGTACCTGTAGTCTAGGCTACTCAGGAGGCTGAAGTGGGAGGATCATTTGGGGCAGGGAAGTCAAGACTACAGTAGCTGTAATTATGCCACTGCACTCCAGCCTGGATGACAGAGCAAGACACTGAGGGAAAAATAAATAAATAAATAAGGTGGAAAAGCTAGGCTTCGAAAGCAATGTTTCCACTAAAGTAAAGGAAAATGAGCAAAAACAGAATCAGCTCAAGCCGGCCAGGTTATGACAGTCCCTCGTGGGGTGGGGCTGGCCTCCCTCCTTACTTTGGATTATGTTAGACACCCCTCAATCCTTCTCATATATCCCTCTTTCTTAGTTAGACATAAGTAGATTTCCTTTCGCTCATGATAAAATGATCCCCACAGAACCGAATTACACCAGGTTCCCATTACGCTCTGTGATCGCTTGCCTCCACACCTCTGTCTATTCCTCTGCTTATAATTGGTGAATGGGATACACTCCATCACCTTCAGTAACGATCTCCACATCTTACCAAGATAACCCCTTCCTAATCATGCCTCTGGACTTCTCTTCGAGAACATCTATCCTGGGAAGGCTTTTCCAAACACTCTAAATTGAGACAAATATGACACCTGCTATTTTCTTGTTTACTATTCTGAATAGACAGTGAGCAATGTGAGAATACAAACTTATTCTGTTTACAGTCTTGTTTGTAACACTTACATAGTGTTTGGTCCATAGTGGATGCACCATATTTGTTAAGAAAGAAAAGAAAAGCGAGAAGGCAAAAAGGGGAAGAAAGAAAAGAAATAAAATAAACGAAACAGTTCACTAACTTGGAAAAGTCATGTAAGTGAATGGCCAAGCTGAGGTTTGAATTCAGCTCTATCTGAAACCACAAATAGGTTCTCTTTTATACACTAACCTGCTCCACTCTATACTATAAGATATAGCACGTAGAAGGTAATACGTAAGTGTTAATTGACCTTTACCTATACTATTTTGCTTTTCTGTTTAAGGTAGATCTGTGTAAGAATCATCTAAATTTTATTCATTTCCTCATTCATTTATTATAAATATACTTTGTGTTAGGCACTAAAGAAGTGTAGGAAATATGCAAATATGTAGTCTATTATAGTAAAAATAAAAGCAATTACATAATCAAGAAAGCATGTACATCTTTAGCTTATTATATAATGAGATTTTTATTTGATTATTGAAAGGCAAATGTGAATCATTTCCTGAGAGGCATTCTTGCATCTATAATACGCATATTCAGTTGTAAATATTTCCCATATATACTAAAAAGAAAAGCCTACTAAACATTCATTGTCATAGTATCACATGAAAAAATTATCTGTGCAGAAAATAAGCTCTAATGAGTGTGGGATTGGCTGCACATTCCCTATTGCAGTAGCAACAATGCAAAAGAATACATTCATTTTTATAGATACTCTTTAATGAAACAGTAAGAAAGTTATGTGAGATCTACAAGTGTTAATACTAAATCAATCAATAAATAAATGCTGAGAACCTACTTTTTTTCAGCCCTTTGCTTGTTTTGTTATATAGCCTATCTCTTATCTCCAAAACACCTTCAAGGTATTAGAATTCCCTGGAAACAGACTCTGAGATGGAGATTTGAGTGCAAGAACTTTACTGGGGAGAACTAGAAAATATTCTCTATATGAGCACGAGAGAACCAAGATTCATTAGAGGTAAAAGTTAGGTGCAATTTGTTTTAACAAATGCATCAATTAATCCCACAGAGAGTTTTGAACCTAGAGTGGTCATGTAAATCAATATTATGTACTATAGGCGGTATGTGCAATATTGATTGAGAGAATAATAAAAACTAGGTCTTTATCTAACCTGCATCATTGGATAGAAGTTGCCCCAGTGAAACTGCATAACCTGGAGCAAGGCAACAGCCTTCCACAGAGGGCAAATCTGGGGAGGACAGAGTTCACACTTCTAGCTGCTTGAGAAAAAAGCTCCTCATTCCGGAAGTTAAACCTGAGCAGCACAAAACAGCATAAACTACAGCAAGTGATTTGGTGATCGATTTACAGTATTAAACTTAAGAGTTGATCTAAAAAATAATGTTTTTGTGCTTTTACCTTTAGGAAAGAACTGATGGTACAGAGGCACATTTTCTCACACAAAGAGAAATGAAGAATTGTTAATTAGAGTAAAATCTTTTCTGTTGGGGATATCTAAATAATTTGATGGGCAATTATCTAAAAAAATTGTATTGACATTTTACTTCAGTCTGGTAATATGACTTATTAAAGTATCAGTGAATGCTATGTTAAAGTATAAACATATCTGTATATGTATTTTTGAAATACTAGAAAGGGTTTTCTGCATGTTGAAGTTTCAGGGAGACAACAGACTTGTCTAGGAGATTACAGACTTTTGTTTATCCTTTTTTTCCTTTGATCAAGGCTTAATATTCACCACTTAACCAATGGACATCAATTCTAATGAACTAATCAATACAATAACACATTATCCTAATTTAAAAACACTGATTTTTAATCACTTAAATTAGATGAATTTGCCTAATAAACAACTTGATTTTAAATCTGCTGCCAGGATTGTATAACAACAGTGTCTAAGTCACTCCAAATGCAAGGATAATTGTCCTGCGAAAAGTCTTCTGATTGTGTTACTCTCAATTAGTTGTCTCTATCTACAGAACTGAGGAGGCATCAGTGACATCTAAGAAAGTAAATCTCAGTGTGAGAATCATGTGACAGACCACTTTCTTCTCAAATTGCATTCAACAATTGCATTTGTCTGCAAAGCCCCAAAATGTACATGTTAACTTAAAATATAAAAGAAAAAAGATGAGGTCATGAATTACAAACATTTTATATATGCATAGTGATGAGTGAACAATGCTTTTGGTACTGCAAAATTTTGATAACTGTATCATTTCTCCTAATTGTGTGGTTTATGTCTTGTCTATAAAAATATGAAAACTGCTAACTTTCCATTATACTCTAGTATGCAAAATATACTGCGCAGATGGATTTTAGATTCTTTTTTGCCAGTGGAACTTCAGTAAGGATCAAAGACAAAGGAAGCTGCATGGTTAAACAAGAATCCATTTTTTCCTGTTTGCTTCTTGGCAAATATTAAAAACCAACATTTTATTTTTGGAAAAATGCTTCTTAATTAATATTTGTTTTCCTGAAAATTTTTGTCAAGTTTCATAATATAAGATATCTTAAGGTCTAGCTCATGTGTAGAAATATGTACTTGGGAAAAAATAGGGTACTTTTGTCATCTTCAGATTTCCAAAACTTGGTGGGGTGCCTGGCTTTAAGTAGGTGTTTATTGAAGGTGAAAGACATTAGCTGAGTGATAACAGAGGCCAACTAATTGAGTTTCTGTGTACCAAGTTAATTTTAGTGTTTACACCTATGAACACTATAATGTGATACCCTTGAAAAACTGTATGTGGAAGTAACTTATTTCATTAACTATGTTTATGTAAAATAATATTGTTTATGTAATTTCTATATACAGCATGGATATTTAATTGCTTAAGTAGCATTAAATGTGAAGGGACATGCATATTATTAAAATGTTTTAGAGGAAGTAAATTACCTTACAAACTTAAATTTCTAGCTATATTATTTGGCATATGTTTCTGGCATCTTTAAACACACTGATAACTAGCATGGCTGCTTGAATCCTGGAACCGAGCTCTAAAAATAGTTGACATTTTGCTGTTTCTATAGTAACAAAGAAAATGGCTTCATACTCTAACACTGCTCCCACAGAGCTTAATGCTCTCTGTAGATTGCCTATACACTATACTACCATGTTATTGTGGTAAAAACTACCATTACTCTTTTCTTCATGTCTTTGATGTGCCTTATAACAATCTGATCACTAGTGTAACAATCTGTGTGTTTACCTGACATGGTCAAAGCATTCTAGTTATTTTTTTTAACTGACTTTTACCTCAAAAATAAATGCTAAGACCAAGCTAAGCTTTTACATGGTATGATTTGAATTATACTGGAAGATTTCAAATATTTGTCTACCTCAATATCTAATATTTTACCAGTGGAAAATGATTCTTTTGGATTAAAGAATTATCCTTCTTTTGTTCAATGAACTGATCACCACTGACTGTTTGGGTACCCCTAGTAAGTCCTGTAATTTAGGGTATGTTTCTTTGTAACATTAATACCAATTCCAGTATACTTTTTCCTCCGCTGAATTATTAACTTCATCAAAGTGGAGGATTTTTCTGTCTTGTCTCCTAAGGAATATTCAGTGTTGTGGATAGAGAAAGTACCTAATAAATGTTTTGCCGATTGAGTGGTTAGTTAAATACAAATATGTTGGCTCTGGAAGTGGGAAATTAATTTCAATATGGCATTTGCACTTGTTAAGGTTAATTAAATTCTAATATATATCTCTTTATCCCCTGACAACTCAATGGGAGTAGTACCTCAGTTAGTGAGTGTGGTAGGGAAAATAAAGGCTCCTCAAAGAGGCCCAAGCCCAAATTGTCAGAACTTGGGAACATGTTAGGTTACATGCAAACAGGAATTAAGATACACAGAGAATTAAATTTGTTACTCAAATGACCTGAAATTAGAGACATTATATTGGATTATGCTGTTGGGCTCAATATCATCACAAAAATCCTCAAAAGTGACAGAGGGAGAATTTTTTTTTCTTGGGAAAAGTTAAGGAGAAGTGGTTGGCAGGACAGTGCTCCTTTGAAGGTGGAAGAGGAAACCACAGGACAAGAAGAGCAGATGATCTCTAGAAGCTAGAAAAGGCAGTGACACAGACTGTCTCCTATAGTCTTCAGAAGATATATAGCCCTGATTTTAGCCCAGTAAAACCATTTTGAATTTCCAGTCTATAGAACTGCAAGATAATAAATCTGTGTTGTGCTAAGCTACTGAGATTGTGGTATTTTGTTCCGGCGACTGTAGAGAACAAAAAAGAATTTTATATGATAGAATATGGACCTAGAAATAGAGGATTAAATAACTTTGTTTATTGGAAGACTTTGAGTAAGAAAATGATTTGGGAAGAGAAAACATACTGCCTCTAGAAAAGTCAAACTCTAGTTTAAAAATAAAATGAAAGTAAATACATCTTTATAAATTTTCATTATTCCATATTTTAGATATTCCTTTTATTTGTTGCATATTTTTATTGGAAAAAATCCAAGTAGAATAGTTTTTTGTTTGCTATGTTTGAACAACAAATCGATTAAACAAATGCAAAATGAATAAATGAGAAGCTAAACCACTCATTTCATTTATTGTTAGAATATGATCCAACATATTTTGTCCAGTTGATTCACCCTCTGTTTTAGAGATGATTTCTGTGTGATGATGTACCACAATTCACCAACATCACTCTGCTGGTTTAAAAAGATATGATTTTATTCCTAACTTTGTAAATAATATTCTATAAATGTATTGATGTATAAAAGATTTTTAGTCTTTAATAATTCACCTATATTTAACATCTCATCTTCCACATATCAATACTAGAATAATCACTCTATTTATATAATAGAACATGTTCACGAGGTCAGGAGATAGAGATCATCCTGGCTAACACGGTGAAAACCCGTCTCTACTAAAAATATAAAAAAAAATTAGCTGGGCGTGGTGGTGTGTGCCTGTAGTTCCAATTACTCAGGAGGCTGAGGCAGGAGAAGGGCTTGAACCCTGGAGGTGGAGCTTGCAGTGAGCCGAGATCGCGCCACTGCACTCCATTTCAAAAAAAAAAAAAAAAAAAAAAAAAAAAAACCAGTTCCACATTATTAAAACATAGGCTTTATATTTTATTTTTAAAGTTAACTTAACCTTTAATACTGTTACACTTCTTGAGATCCTTGAATAGCTTCTCACTTTGGAAAATGTGATGTTGATGCATTTGTTCAACACCATATATTAAATATCTACTATGTGCAACTCATATAGATCAAAATTCTGAAGAGATAATGTTCTGTTTCTATGGCTTGTGCTTCATAAAATGAGCAGTTGTGTGATATCAAAATCTCATTCTGGCCAAATTTTACTGATTCCAAAACCTGCTGTGCTTCAGTTACATTCATTTACAATTTTGCTATCTAGATTTGCTCATCTAAAACACTTATTAATGTCTATAAGAGGACAGGTATCAGGACAATTTTGCAGTGTAGACATTCATACAAATAGATTATTTCTAATTGAAAATAAATAGTTTGCCAAAAATCATGCACATAATACCAGGAGAATACAAAAAATAGAACCTCATCC